>NC_079192.1:22414111-22782861 GCF_029499605.1 Hyla sarda | reverse complement strand
TATCTTGCACTTATCCACATTCAATTTCAGTGTCTAGAGTTCTGACCATTCTTCCAGTTTTCCTAGATCCTTTTCCATTTGGCGGATCCCTCCAGGAACATCAACCCTGTTACATATCTTTGTGTCATCAGCAAAAAGACCAAGACCGAACCATCAAGACCTTCTGTAATATCACTAATGAAGATATTAAACAATACTGGTCCCAGTACAGATCCCTGAGGTACTTACTGGTAACAAGACCTCGCTCTGAATATTCTCCATTGACTACAACCCTCTGTTGTCTGTTACTCAGCCACTGCCTAATCCATGTAGTTATGATTTTTCCAGAAGTACGACAAAATCAAACCTATATAAGTAGGGTATCATTTTAATCGTATGGACCTACAGAATAAAGAGGTGTCATTTTTACCGAAATATGCACTGCGTAGAAACGGAAGCCCCCAAAAGTTACAAAATTGTGTTTTTTCTTCAATTTTGTTGCACATTTATTTTTTTTCCCGTTTCGCCGTAGATTTTTGGGTAAAATGACTGATGTCATTACAAAGTAGAAATGGTGGCACAAAAAATAAGCCATAATATGGATTTTTAGGTGCAAAATTGAAAGGGTTATGAATTTTAAATATAAGGAGGAAAAAACAAAAGTGCAAAAGCAGAAAAACACTTGGTCCTTAAGGGGTTAAAATTGCTGCTGGGAAAAGGCGCCCTTTCAATAAGAGAGACCTGGAGCAGTTTGCAAAGGAAGAGTGGTCCAACATTCCGGCTGAGAGGTGTAAGAAGCTTATTTTCTAGACAAATTTCAGGGGTGCCAACATTTACGGCCACGACTGTATATATATATGTCAAAGTTCTGGTCTTTTGTTACAGAACCTCCTGCTGTATTGCTGTCTGATCCACGTCGTACCCTATTGATTTCTATTAGCCGCCCGTAGTCAGAAATTGTCTCTGATCGGCTCATTTTTTCAACCGTATCCAGTTTTTGAGCCGAACTGAAAATCACAGCAGACCACGATTTTCAGTCCCATTGAAAAATGAGCCAGTCTGAGTCACTTCCTGATTTGGGTCGGTTCATTGAAATCAGTGGGGTGCGGCATGGATCCGGCAGCAATATGGCAGGAGGTGGCTTTGAAATTCTCCCGCTGTATCCGGCTGCAGAATCCACAAATCCTAGCCGTGAATGCAGATATATATTACTACCTTACAGAGCTCCAAACCCCCTGCTTTCCATTATGTAAAGTTCTGATTACCTACATACTTTCTGTGTATGGATTCTGTATTGTGTTAATATAATCCTATACAGTATGTAGTGAGCTCCCCCTAGAGTAGTGTTTCCCAACCAGGGTGCCTCCAGCTGTTGCAAAACTACAACTCCCAGCATTCCCGGACAGCCCTTGGTTGTGCGGCCCCCAAAGAAATGCCACCACACACCATTACTGACCCACCACCAGAACGTTCTCCACGGCATCTCCAAACTCTGTCACATGTGCTCAGTGTGAACCTGCTTTCATCTGTGAAAAGCACACGGCGCCAGTGGTGAATTTGCCAATCTTGGTGTTCTGGCAAATGCCAAATGTTCTGCACAGTGTTACCTGTGAAGGTCGGGCCCTCATACCACCCTCATGGAGTCTGTTTCTGACCATTTGAGTGGACACATGCACATTTGTGGCCTGCTGGAGGTCATTTTGCAGGTCTCTGGCAGTGCTTCTCCTGCTCCTCAGTGCACAAAGGTGGAGGTAGCGGTCCTGCTGCTGGTTGTTGCCCTCCTACGGCCTCCTCCACGTCTCCTGATGTACGGGCTTGTCTCCTGGCAGCGCCTCCATGCTCTGGACACTACGCTGACAGACACCGCAAACCTTCTTGCCACAGCTCGCATTGATGTGCCATCCTGGATGAGCTGCACTACCTGAGCCACTTGTGTGGGTTGTAGACTCAGTCTCATGCTACCACTAGAGTGAAAGCACCGCCAGCATTCAAACGTGACCAAAACATCAGCCAGGAAGCATACGAACTAATGAGAAGTGGTCTGTGGTCACCACCTGCTGAACCACTCCTTTATTGGGGGTGTCTTGCTAATTGCCTATAATTTCCACCTGTTGTCTGTTCCATTTGCACAACAGCATATGAAATTGATTGTCAATCAGTGTTCTTCCTGAGTGGACAGTGGGATCTCACAGAAGTGTCAGTGACTTGGAGTTACATTGTGTTGTTTAAGTGTTCCCTTTATATTTTCTGAGCAGTGTATATATATATATATATATATATATATATATATATATATATATATATATATATATATATATATATACGGTATATAATATACATCTTTCTGTCCCCACAGGGGCCGGATCTTCTGGATTCTGCTATACTGGACAGTGAAGAATAATGCAGTGTTCACATTTGTCTGCAGGGCCTGCGGGTTATGCCTTTTATATGAATTAATACGTTTTATTTTCTAAAATGCAGGTTTGTTCATTTTGGAAATGTGTGCAGGGATGCAGCACATTGCGGCTCTGCAGAACATTGCACATGAATTTTCTTTGAAATGTTTGTTGTATTTTTTGCACTTTGATGAAATTACAGTTATAGAAAGCTCCTGAGTTATGTCTCATTCTTTGAAGACATAGGGGGGTAGCGAGGGTGTGCTATGCGGGGTACTATTGGAGTACCTTCTACATGATGTCAGACACTCTTATGTGGGGCCATAGCCATGATGCATAGTACGGGCAAGGCTCCAGTGGGCTATATTACCAATCTCTGGGCCAGAGACATCCAACTGGACCTTTCTAATACTGAACTCTGCAGAATCTGTTGGCGCTATATAAATAAAATGATCATATCAGATGGGACCATAACATGATAACTCCCCTCTGCTGTGCATATAGCCTCTGACTGTGTGACATGTTGGATCTGTTAACAGTACCTCAGACACGCTAGACAAAGAGAAGGGGTTCCCCTATTGTATTGATGGCAATCCCTATGTCATAGGCAATCCCTATTCTAGCATGTAAAAACGTATCCCCCTATCCATAGGTATCTCCGGTGCCCATCAGTTGGACCCCCTACAATCAGACACATTTAACCCCTCCAAGACAAAGGGCGTACAGGTACACCCTTACGTCCTGGTACTTAAGGACTAAGGACGTACCTGTACACCCTGGTCCTGTTACTGGTGTTTAAAACGTGCTCGCGAGCAGAGAACGCTTCAAGCCCGGTCGGTCCCAGTTGCTATGAGCAGCCAGGACCCATGATTAATCTTAATCCTCAATTAACCCTTCAAAGTTGATCGCGGCGTCTAAAGTGCCGGATAGCTCAGGGAAGCTGAACGGAACATCCGCGTCTAAATCGTGGACGGAGTGCCCTTACTTGCCTCCTCGCCGTCCAGTCAGTACTCTGAGGCTTTGGCCAGCAATGGCAGGCTAGATCAGCAGAGCACCGATAACACTGATCAATGCTATACTATGGCATTGAACAATGAATGCAATCTACAGATGGCATGGTATAGCCTACAATGGGGAATTAAAAAAAAAAAAAAAAGTTCATAAAAGTGAATTAACCGCTTCCAAATATAAGGTTAGCTAAACCGCACGGTACATGGCGTACACGTAAAAAAACAGCAGTGTTGATTTGCTATATATATATATATATATATACATACACACACACACATCTACTTCACCACTGCAGCCACCCCCTAGCAGTGATGCCAGCATGTGTGGCCACCGAGGTATATAAATCTAGATATATATATTTATTTTTAAGCTGTACAAATGTCTTGCTCCGGAAAGTTCCCCTGAGTATTTACATGGTAGTGGAGCAGAATGTTAACCAGGAAAGATGCAGGATACTTGGTCTCCACTGGGGAGATGGTAAAAATAACCAGTTTTCAAGATGCTTCCACTCAGGATAACAAACAGGCAGGTGCCGTAGGTTAAATAAAATTCTTCCTTTAGGTTTCGGGACCTAAAAGTCCCTTTTTCAATGTAGATACAGGCATCATGACATATACACTAGGATCAGGGATTATAAATGATAAAAAGACCACCAAAGTGTGGGGAACACACCCAAACTAGTGCCGTCATATGAACATGCATTTCAATCGGATAGAATAGGTAAACATTCTATATACACAGGAACAAGCCAGATACAATCCTATAGAATGTGCTGTTTCCAGGTTCTAATTGCTAATGTTAATAAAGGTTTCTTTGTGTATGAATTGTGCCTTGTCCGGTCGGCATTGTCAGGTGCCGATGAGCTGTTTCGTGCCGGGATCGCGATCTCTGCGGGTTACATGTGGTGTGAATAAATGGCATAAAGATTTCTGCGGACCACGCTGCAGCAGTTACGAGCGCAGGATACAAAGATATATACAGAGGTCTGTGTGTTCGGGGGATAAGAGCATTGCTGGCTAATGGTTCTTAAAGGGGTACTTCGGCACTAAGACATCTTATCCCCTTATCCAAAGGATAGGGGATAAGATGTCTGACCGCTGGGGACCCCGCAATCTTGCATTCGGCACCCACCTCTGAGCTGCACGCCGCACTGCCAGCTCACAAACAAACAAAAATCGTGATGTCACGACCCCGCCCCCGTGTGCCGTCAACCCCCCCCCGCCATGCAAGTCTATGGGAGGGGGCCGTCACGCCCCCTCCCATAAACTTGCATAGCGGGGGCGGGGGGTGACGTCACACGGGGGCAGTATCGTGACGTCATGATACTCCGGTCCCGTGGTCGGCACCCCGCAGTTTA
Organism: Hyla sarda; assembly: GCF_029499605.1. Classification (NCBI taxonomy): domain Eukaryota; kingdom Metazoa; phylum Chordata; class Amphibia; order Anura; family Hylidae; genus Hyla; species Hyla sarda. Next base: position 22,778,118 of record NC_079192.1, on the reverse strand, counting down.
TTAGCTGGCAGCGTGGCATTCAGCTCAAAGAGGTGGGTGCCGAATGCAAGATTGCGGGGGTCCCCAGCGGCGGGACCCCCACGGTCAGACATCTTATCCCCTATCATTTGGATAGGGTATAAGATGTCTTAGGGCCGGAGTACCCCTTTAAGTGATTTGTACTTGTTCTGAGTTGGTGGTGCGGCGAGCAGGTTATGCAGGAGATATTGGAGGGGACTGGTTTTGTGCCATTATTTGCACTGTTAGTGTAAAGATAGGAATCTGGACCGTAAGTGGGGATATGTAGGGTCAATTGAAGCAGGAGATATGGATTGTAAAGATAATTCTATATGGTATTTATGGGGTGAACATGTATGGGAGTATATAAATATATATATATATATATATAACAGATTGGGTTATGAGGATATTGCCTATAGTACTGAGAGATAAACATAATATAATAACGGGTACATAAAATGATAAGGAGTATATAGAGCAGGGGATATGTATATACTTATGAGTTAAACAGATTTGTAAATTACTTCTATTAAAAAATCTTAATCCTTCCAGTACTTATTAGCTGCTGAATACTACAGAGGAATTTCTTTTCTTTTTTTGTAAAACAGAGCTCTCTGCTGACATCACGAGCACAGTGCTCTCTGCTGACATCTCTGTCCATTTTCGGAACTGTCCAGAGCAGCATACGTTTGCTATGGGGATTTTCTCCTACTCTGGACAGTTCTTAAAATGGACAGAGATGTCTGCAGAGAGTACTGTGGTCATGATGTCAGCAGAGAGCTCTGTGTTCCAAAAAGAAAATAATTTCCTTTGTAGTATTCAGCAGCTAATAAGTACTGGAAGGATTAAGATTTTTTAATAGAAGTAATTTATAAATCTGTTTAACTTTCTGGCACCAGAGTACCCCTTTAATGCATGTTCACATGACGGCACTAGTTTGGGTGTGTTCCCCACACTTTGGCCGTCTTGTTATCATTTATAAACCCTGATCCTAGTGTATATGTCATGATGCCATTTATCTATATTGAAAAAGGGACTTTTAGGTCCCGAAACGCATTTGTTTTATGGCAGCAAAAGGAAGAATTTTATTTAACCTGCTGCACCTGCCTGTTTGTTATCCTGAGTGGAAGCGCCTGAAAAACTGGATTAAAGTATCCTGCATTAATTTCGGCCAGGGGATCCCTGCCATGCCGACAACCTGGAGGCAGCGCCACCACCAGCAGAGGCCTATCCGGAATACACAAAAACATCTCGCTACTACTCCACCACAAGATGAGTTGTTTCATGCAGAAACACTCACCAGTGCCTGTGTATCAGACGTATTCACCCTATGAGGAGCTCTCCTCTACATGGTTTTTATACACAACCAGGAAAAATAAAGGATTAAATAAAAATTACCAAGACCTGTGTGCAAATGAAAAAATAATATTAGCAGCAAAGTAAATACAGATCCATTGTCTTCTTCGTCGCTGACCCCCGGGATATCCCAGTCTCTACATCACTAAATAAATTATACAAGACGATGTCCATCTCTGCGGCTAGCCAAGCCGGACGCTGTAAGAGTCGCTCTGTGTGAGATATCTGACCCACGTGTGGATCAGAGCTGGGTGTTCGCTGCGTAACCTGAGGAATCTGATCTGCAGCCCGGAGCACGTGAGGGACGGTATTTGGAAGGAGAGGTTGAGAGGCGGTAGATCCTGAACGGAGGGTAGAGACAGGCATCCGGACACGTCCACCTGCGAAGAGATGTAAACATTGAAGGGGAATTACTATGTCATATAGTGATGAAGGGTGGGGGTCGGAGCATTTATAATTAGGAGATTGGCCGTTCTGGAGATCCCAGGGGTCCGATCGCTGGATCAGACACTTACCCCCATCCAAATTGCCAGATAAACCCTTTAAAGCGCAACTGTCCTCATATTTTGACCCCCCCCCCCCCCCTAGATCACTATAATGGCGTTCTAGATGATTATAAGGTGACTGCAGCCATTTACCTTTATTGCTGTTTGTTCTTCTTTTCTGACTAATAAAATCCTTTTATCCAAAAGTGAGGCACAGTCGGATTGGGGTTCACCAAGCCCCGCCGCCGCCACTCCTATCCTGCCTTCCAGCGCTGGGACCGCTGTGTCTTACTACACAGTGCATCCAGAGCGCATGTGCCCGTCCTGTCGGCTCTAATGTGCGCGCACCGCCGCGTCCTGAATTGACAGCGAGTGCTCGCTACTGACGTCTATGCGCTCAGTGCGCATGTGCTGTAGGACAGGCAGTGAGCGGACGGATGCACAAGACGTGTAGTGGATACAGCCCCAAAAAGCCGGAGACTCAAATCTTGATGGAGTGCGACTTTATTCGCTCCCCAACGTTTCGGCAACAAACTGCCTTTTTCAAGCATCTAGTACAACACATGCGCACAGACGTCAGGAGCGAGCGCTCGCTCTGTCAACTCAGGATGCGGCGGTGCGCGCATGTTAGAGCCGACGGGATGAGCGCATGCACTGTGTTTCCCCGAAAATACACCCTACCCCAAAAATAAGCCCTAGCTGGATTATCGGGGTGGGCTGCAATAGAAGCCCTACCCCGAAAATAAGACCTAGACCAGTGTTCTCCAACCTGCGGACCTCCAGACATTGCAAATGTTTGCAACATCTGGAGGTCTGCAGATTGAAGACCACTGACCTAGACAATGCCCGGGTGGCAAATATTAAAAAACAAACTTTAACTTACCTTCGTCCTCCATTCCCCCGTTGCTAAGGAACCGGCCTCATGTTCACTCCGCTGTCTGCTTCCTGGTGTTGGGACGTCACAGAGCCTTCAGCCTATCACTGGCCGCAGCGATGTCCCGCCTCTGCCGATGATAGGCCGACTCCTTACATGACAGTCGGCTCAGCCTATCATCGGCAGAGGCGGGAAATTTCATCCCTCCTAAACTTTATGTAAATATAGTGACACATCACAACAATTTATATGTACCATTCAGGACCATAGGAAAAAGCTGTACTAATGGCCAGATTGTCGCCTATCTTTCCCTAGAACAGACTGCACTACTAGCACCTGTCGTAAGTGTTATGATCATCCATACCTTGACGTTACATTACCTTGAACAGTGCGGACAGCTGGCTTCCTCCACGGATACGGGGAATATTCCAGGACACAGACTGTGTGTTCAGCGTCAGTTCTGCGCTCTGGTCAGGGCTGCTCAGATCCTGAGAGACACTGCCAAAAAAAGAGATTGGAGGGGTTAATATTTGTGGCCAGTGAATACCCAACTTTTCCATCTATGTATACAACCAACCTGCTGGCTCCCTTAGGCACAGGTATCTGGACACGGAGGTTAATGGCCTGGCTGTATAAAGAACAGATGTACAGGGAGAGCATTAGTTTACTGTGTGAGGTCACATGATTACAGATTGACAACAAATGTGACTGCCGATCCTACAGGGATCGTCACCCAGCTTTCTCAGATCCCCTAAACGGCAAATCTGCTTAGTTAAATGGGCACTCTCATTATAAAAAAAATTGCTAATGCACTCCTTATGGCAAATAAAAAATCATTCTAATGTACTTTGTTTAAAAAAAAATGAAGTTTTCTATGTTTATTTGTGTTTAAAAAAGCTGCCACTAGGTGTCTCCCTACCTGTCCAGAGAACATTTCCCAACATCTCTTGCACAGACTTTGGACTCCTGCTGGCCTGGCAGAAGTCCAAAATCAGGAAATGCAGTCTGGAGTGCTGGGGGGGGGGGGGGGTGCAAGATTAGCCAATCATAGCCCATCTCACACTGAACTGCTTTGGGCTGTGTGTAGCAGAGTGAGGGAGGAAGTTCTCCCCTGTATGGCTCCAGATGATGTCACGTCTGCTGGGGAACGCCCCTTCCTAGTCTGTGAATCTGACTGAGACTGAGCAGAAAATACAGAGCAATATCAAGGTAGAAAACTAACAAATTATAATTAAAAAAAAAATACAAAAAAAAAAGGGAATGGTTTATCATGATGGGGGCAGTGAACTGGGAGGATTATAACATTTAACAAGATCATGACAGGTACTATTTAAAGTGTACTCGTCAGATCCAAAAAAAATAAAAAATGTTTAATATATCACTCAGTACCTAATCCTGACCATGTACATGTAATTTTTGTGTCTAGCACCTTCATTTATTTTTTTATTACACTTTTAATTTAGCTCACTAGTCCGAATTCCTGGCAAAGGGAGGGGGCGTGGCCTCACTGTGCAGGTCTCCGCCCCCTCCCTCAGTATGCTGTGTGCTCCCATCTCCCCTAGCATTAGCAAAACTACAACTCCCAGTTTGTCCTCACTGACAGTAGCGAGACACAAGATGACAGAGGAAGGATTTTTCCTCCAGCTCTGAGCCCTGCACTCACAGCTGTCAATCAAGGAAGTGTGTCCATGACATAGGTGATGACTCATGGACACAGCAGGACTAGTATGTGTCTAAGCAGGCAGGGGGGGGGGGGCAGTTGTTTGACAGCATTTTTTTTTTTTTAGTTAGAAATACTGAAAATTTTCTAATGAAAGCAATTACAAAACCTATTGGTTATACATGCTTTACAACATATCAAAAGTTTTTGTATCTGACAGTGTCCATTTAAGCTGTGACATATTTCCTGCTGCTTTATAACTCGGATATCTGTGAAAGCTGGGTGAAAATCCCTAGAGGAGCTTTAACCAGCTTGTCATAACTCCTGAATGACACTTTTGCAGTGACGTGGCCACCATAGAGGCGGAGCACACAACTGCTACGGGTCCTGCGATTAGGCTAAGTTCACATCAGCATTGTGCTTCGTCCTGTTCGTTTTTTTGGGGGGGTTTTTTGGTGACGAACGGGATGGAGAACAGCGGCCAACGACTTTGAATGGGGTCTGTCAGGTGTCCGTTGTATCACAGGAGTTAGGCGGAAAAAAATTCTGCTCTGCCCCCTCCTCCGCATCTCCAGAATGGAGCCCAGACTCTGGGAGAGTAAGGCCCTGTTTTGCAGATCATAGGGGGTTCTATCAGTCAGACTTTCCCCACGTGATCAGATGGTTATGGCATATGTTTTTCTTGTCTGAATAACCTCTGCTCTGTCCTGTATTTTCCTGTATCTGCCACTGGGGAGGGGGTCACCAGATAGATAGAGATGTTTACAGTGTCTTTAAAGGGGTTATCCAGAAAAAAAACTTTATATATAACAGATTTGTAAATTACTTCTATTAAAAAATCTTAATCCTTCCGGTACTTATCAGCTACTGAAGTTGAGTTGTTGTTTTCTGTCTAAGTGCTCTCTGATGACACCTATCTCGGGAACTGAGTAGAAGTAGAGTAGAAGCAAATCCCCATAGCAAACCTCTTCTACTCTGAAGTTCCCGAGACAAGCAAAGATGTCAGCATAGAGCACTGTTGTCAGATAGAAAATAACAACTTAACTTCAGCAGCTGATAATTATTGGAAGGATTAAGTTTTTTTTTTTTTTTTATAGAAGTAATTTACAAATCTGTTTAAAGGGGTAGTCCAGTGGTGAAAAACGTATCCCCTATCCTAAGGATAGGGGATAAGTTTGAGATTGCGGGGGGTCCGACCGCTGGGGCCCCCTGCGATCTCTCTGTATGGGGGCCAGGCTCTTCGCCCAGATAGCGGGTGTCGACCCCCGCACGAAGCGGCGTCCAACACGCCCCCTCATTACATCTCTATGGCAGAGCCGGAGATTCCCGTAGGCAGTGCTTCGGCTCTGCCATAGAGTTGTATTGAGGGGTCGTGTCGGCCGCCGCTTCGTGCGGAGGTCGACACGCCCCCTTCCCGCGGGCTGTTGGGGCTCCGTACAGGAGATCGCAGGGGTCGGCCCCCCGCGATCTACAACTTATCCCCTATCCTTAGGATAGGGGATAAGTTGTTCACCACTGGACTACCCCTTTAACTTTCTGGAGCCAGGTGATATAATAAAAAAAAAAAAAAAAGTTTTTTTCCTGGAATACCCCTTTAATGTTAGCACTTGAAACACCCGTACAGTAAAATCTCCCTTAGTGGACACCTCCCAATAGCGGACAGTTTTTAATTCCCCAGCAGAGTCCCATAAGACTTGATGTCTCATTCCCAAAAGTGGACATGGACACCCAATAGGGGACAAAACACTCCCAATAGGGGACAAAATACACCTAACTGCAGCATTGCCCTGTTCACATGGGTAAGACTATGCACGGATGACCATAAGGCAGTGTTTTCCAACTAGGGTGCCTCCAGCTGTTGCAAAACTACAACTCCCAGCATGCCCGGACAGCCAAAGTCAATGAAAACATTGACATAAGGTAACACATAAGAGGCTGCACTGCTCACATACATGAACACTACGGCCCCTTCCAACAGCTGAATGCCGAACCCACTGATCTAATATTGATGGCCTATACTGAGGATATTTTTACTGCTATGTGATGTATTTTTATTTTACATTTTTTTTTTATTTTTTTTTTTAAATAGCTCCTTACCTCTTTGGGCTTAAGTCACAGCGAAGTTTCAAGTAGATTCGCAGGTAGCTGCAAAAAAATAAAATAAAAAATAAATAAAGATGGCCGGTCACCGCACACAGTTATGAAACAGGCGAGAAGGTACAAAGTGCATTATGTTATTCTTCCATCTTTTTTGTCACATCTCATGTTGGTGCAGTGATAGATCCCCAATCTGTGGCTCAGTGCTGCTTGGCTGTTGTATGTAGTGCACTAGTACAGCCTGCAGTGCAGGCACCGTCTTAAAGGGGTACTCCAGTGGGAAAAAATGTTTTCAAATCAACTGGAGCCAGAAAGTTATACGGATTTGTAAATTATTTCTATATAAAAAATCTTAATCCTTCCAGTACTTATCAGCTGCTGTATGCTCTACAGGAAGTTCTTTTCTTTTTGAATTTCCTTTCCGTCTGACCACAGTGCTCTCTGCTGACACCTCTGTCCAGAGTAGGAGCAAATCCCCACAGCAAACCTATCCTACTCTGGACAGTTCCTGACATGGTCAGGGGTGTCAGCAGAGAGCACTGGGGTCAGACAGAAAACAAATTCAAAAAAGAAAAGAACTTCCTGTGAAGCATATAGCAGCTGATAAGTACTGGAAGGATTAAGATTTTTTTAATAGAAGTAATTTACAAATCTGTTCAACTCTCTGGCACCAGTTGATTTAAAAGAAAAATGTTTTCCAGTGGAGTACCCTTTTAATCCTTCCAGTACTTATCAGCTGCTGTATGCTCCACAGGAAGTTGTGTAGTTCTTTCCAGTCTGACCACAGTGCTCTCTGCTGACACCTCTGTCCATGTCAGGAACTGTCCAGAGCAGGAGCAAATCCCTATAGAAAACTTTTCCTGCTCCGGACAGTTCCTGACATGGACAGAGGTGCCAGCAGAGAGCATTGTGGTCAGACTGGAAAGAACTACACAACTTCCTCTGGAGCTTACAGCAGCTGATAAGTGCTGGAAGCATAACATTTTTTAAATAGAAGTAATTTACAGCACCAATTCACTTGAAAACATTATTATTATTTTTTTCAAATGGAGTACCCCTTTAAGCCCAATATGGTGCTGAGCCTGCAGGCTGTACTAATGCACTACATACAACAGCCCAGGAGTAGAGATGAGCGAACTTACAGTAAATTCGATTCGTCACGAACTTCTCGGCTCGGCAGTCGATGACTTTTCCTGCATAAATTAGTTCAGCTTTCCGGTGCTCTGGTGGGCTGGAAAAGGTGGATACAGTCCTAGGAGACTCTTTCCTAGGAATGTATCCACCTTTTCCCGCCCCCCGGAGCACCTGAAGGCTGAACTAATTTATGCAGGAAAAGACATCAACTGCCGAGCCGAGAAGTTCGCGACGAATCGAATTTACTGTAAGTTCTCTCAACTCTACCCAGCAGTACTGGAAGAAATTATCTACAATTGAATTTAGTGCTTATTTTTTGGCATAAATTTCACAGATTCCACCTCATTTTTGCTACAGTACCAGAGAGCAGAGAGGGTCATTTTAAAAGGAGTTAAATATTCGCTGAATGCTGTAGTGTGAACATACCCTTATTATCCTTGTATTACTTACCTGCTGCCGGGGTCTCTCTCCAGGCTGGGGAACAGATGAAAGGGCAGGCTAGTTGAGAGGCTATCCGAGATCTGGTACTGCATCAGTGTGAGCTGAGGGAGAAATACCAGGCTGTAATGCAGTGTTTTCCAAACAGTGTGTCTCCAGCTGTTGCAAAACTACAACTCCCAGCATGCCCGGACAGCCGAAGGCTGTCCGGGCATGCTGGGAGTTGTAGTTTTGCAACAGCTGGAGACACTGTTTGGAAAACACTGCTGTAAGGACTTAACAATTTTGGCCTTAAAGGGCTACTCCGCTGGAATATTTTTTTCTTTTAATCAACTGGAGCCAGAAAGTTAAACAGATTTGTAAATTACTTCTATATAAAAATCTTAATCCTTCCAGTACTTATCAGCTGCTGTATGATCCACAGGAAGTTCTTTTCATTTTGAATTTCCTTTCTCTCTGGCCACAGTGCTCTCTGATGACACCTCTGTCCATTTTAGGAACTGTCCAGAGCAAGATAGGTTTGCTATAGGGATTTGATCCTCCTCTGGACAGTTCCTGATATGGACAGAGGTGTCAGCAGAGAGCACTGTGGTCAGACAGAAAGGAAATTCAAAATGAAAAGAACTTCCTGTGGAGCATACAGCAGATGATAAATACTGGAAGGTTTAAGTTTTTTTTTAATAGAAGCCATTACGGGCGGGTCCCTGGCTGCGATCAGCAGCCGGGACCTGCCGCGCATGATCCGGGCATCGCACCGATGCCCGCGGTTATGCTTAGGACGTAAATGTATGTCCTGGTGCGTTAAGTACCACCTCACCAGGACGTACATTTACGGCGCTCGTCGTTAATGGGTTAAGGACGCAGTCAATTTTATTTTTGCATTTTCATTCTTTCCTCCTCGCCTTCTAAAAATCGTAACTCTTTTATATTTCCATCCACAGACAAGTATGAGGGCTTGTTTTTTGCGCGACCAGTTGTCCTTTGTAATGACATCACTCATTTTACCATGAAACGTATGACGCAACCAAAAAAATATTATTTGTGTGTGGAATTTTAAATAAAAAAGCGCAATTCGTTTAAAAAAATTAAAAAAACACGCAAAGCGGGCAATCCGATCATCCATTTTACCGACCGCACTGCCGCAGATTCCGTCATCTGTATTGATAACGGCATCTGAGGGGTTAATGGCGCACATGAGTGCGATCACAGATATCCGCCATTACTGCGCATGACACGAGCACCACTCCGGTGTACTTCCTGGTGCGTTAAGTACTAGGGCACCAGGACGTACATTTACGTCCTGTGTCCTTAAGGGGTTAAAGGGGCTGTCCAAGAAAACACAGGGAGTCTGGAGGTAATGGAGCTGTATACAGTAAATCATCATTAGGCAGACTCTGATCCAGCAGGATTATTTCACTCTATTCCTCACCTCACCCTGCGGAGGGAGCACTTTCAGGAGCCGACTGATCTCAAACTCATCCAGTTTTACCGACTCGTGGAACTGACAGCTGTCCACTCGCACAGCAGAGCCATATCCTGTAGGGGGCAATGATAATGAGAATTTAAAGGGTACCTTTCATCAAAAAAAAACTTTTGATATATTATAGATTAATGTATGCAGAATAACTTTCCAATTGCATGTTACTAAAAAATCTGCTTCTTTCTATTTAATTTTCCACTTTGAAAAAAATGACCACTAGGGGTCTCCCTACCAGTCCTGGCCCGCAAGCCTTTTTATAGATTTCCGACTCATACTGGAGTCCAAAATCTCTGACTGCAGCCGGGACACGGACAAGCTCAGCACTGCTGACAGGCAGGCAGGAGCCAGCACTGTGCTCATAGCACAGCAGAGCATACGCCTGACTCTGCCTTACTGCATGCCCTCATTCATTTTACTATCTGAGCTCCCATCTTTCTTCTCTCTGCACGTGCAGCTGTAAACAGAGAGGAGAAGATTCAGAGCTGCCGACCCGCTGTGTTCACAGCCTCTATGTCAGGCCACGCCCCCCCCTTCCTCCCTCACACTAGGAAGGTTGAATGAGCAGCCAAGAAGACAATAAATCAGGTAGAAAGAGGGGGTTTTGAATGAAAAGAAGCACAGGGATAGTGTCAGTGAGAGTCAGGGACAGATGGGGGGGGGGGGGGGAATTAGGGAGAGTTTAGATCGTGATAGGTACTCTTTAAGACACTTGTATCTGCACCCTAAATTGAATCTGGTAGCAGATGTGAGGCCCTGAACTCTCTCTATTGACTGCTTCCCTGACCCTTTGTCTTTGCTATGATTGATAACTGTAGCAGTCTCCTAATTGGATGCAAAGGCTGTCAATCAAAGCTGCAAGGAGGGGCCAGGAATTCAATACAGAGAACTTCTTTTATCTAACAAGAAGAGTCAACTTGCTATTGTTATGGCTGAGAGAGATTAAAAGAGGTATTCCAGTTTCAGAGAATTGTATTTAAAGGGGTACTCTGGCCCGGAGACATCTTATCCCCTATCCAAAGGATAGGGGATAAGATGTCTGACCGCGGGGGGTCCCGCCGCTGGGGACCGCCGCAATCTTGTATTCGGCACCCACCTGTTTGAGCTGCACGCCACGGCGTGCAGCTCAAACAGGTGGGTGCCGAATACAAGATTGCGGGGGACCCCGTGGTCAGACATCTTATCCCCTATCCTTTGGATAGGGGATAAGATGTCTCAGGGCCGGAGTACCCCTTTAAATAAGACTATCGCCTCAAGATATATAACTTACTAATATAGTATTATCACTAATTGTACTGGCTTTAGCATGTTTTTCCAATACGTGATAGTAGAAAGTATGAATGGCTTCACCATGTAGTTTTTCAGACTTTGTTCAGATTGGGGTGCAGGTACACATTGGGGTGCCGCTTGAGGCTCGGACGCCAGTGTGCGCTGCTCAGGTGACAATTGTTTCACGTGTGCTCGCGCTCCAACAGACCCTCCCCTTCCCGTTCAGGTACGACATCTAAATACACCTTCCAAGATGACGTCTGAAACGGGGCGGGGGTTACAAGCAGAGGAATAAAACTTCCATAACAAACAAGTTTAAAGGGGTACTCCGGTGAAAAACTTTTTATATATATATATTTTTTTAAATCAACTGGTTCCAGAAATTTAAACAGATTTGTAAATTACTTCTATTAAAAAATCTTAATCCTTCCTGTACTTATTAGCTGCTGAATACTACAGAGGAAATTCTTTTCTTTTTGGAACACAGTGCTCTCTGCTGACATCACAAGCACAGTGCTCTCTGCTGACACCTCTGTCAATTTTAGAAACTGTCCAGAGCAGCATATGTTTGCTATGGGGATTTTCTCCTATTTTGGACAGTTCCTAAAATGGACAGAGATGTCAGCAGAGAGCACTGTGCTCGTGATGTCAGCAGAGAGCTCTGTGTTTCAAACGGAAAAGAATTTCCACTGTAGTATTCAGCAGCTAATAAGTACAGGAAGGATTAAGATTTTTTAATAGAAGTCATTTACAAATCTGTTTAACTTTCTGGCACCAGTTGATTTAAAAAAAAAAAAAAAAAGGTTTTCACCGGAGTACCCCTTTAAAAACAATGCAAAACTGAGAGAAATATCCCAATATGGATCCGGTCATTGAGACCTGCCGCTTCTTGTGCGTTTGTTCTAAGAATCCAGCGGGCCTCACGGAGCATTTTCATACGATCGTTCCCTTTCTGACAGATAATTCTTTTTTTCCTCTCCGTTATGCGCTCTTCTCATAGGTTCAATTAACCGTGGAGGAGATACCAAACCTGAGAGCGCGCTCGCGAAATCTGGTGTTCAGAGCTCGGGCCGTGCTGCCACTATAGACCCTCCCGCAACTGCAGGTAACTGCATAAATTACAAAAGAGGTTCTGCAGCAGATAAATCCATATGGGGGATATTTCTCTCAGTATTGTATTGTTTTTAAACTTGTTTGTTATGGAAGTTTTATTCCTCTGCTTCTAACCCCCGCCCCGTTTCAGACGTCATCTTGGAAGGTGTATTTAGATGTCGTACCTGAATGGGAAGGGGAGGGGTCTGTTGGAGCGTGAGCACACGTGAAACAATTGTCACCTGAGCAGCGCACACTGGCGTCCGAGCCTCAAGCGGCACCCCAATGTGTACCTGCACCCCAATCTGAACAAAGTCTGAAAAGGTACATGGTGAAGCCATTCATACTTTCTACTATCACGTATTGGATTTTGCTGTACTGAATATTTCTGAAGAGAGCACCTGACGTGTCCGATCTCCCGGGTTAGCCGTTGCCAGATATCTCGTGCACCCACATTAGAGGTAGTGCCGGTCAGCTGTTTTCTTTGAACTTTTCTTTTAGCATGTTTTTGACAGGAAGTTGTGTAGTCCTCTCATTGTCAGTGTGGTGTTGTCTCAGCAGTTCCCTGGCTCCTCCCTCTCTGATAGAAAGCTGTTTAGTCCTCTCACTGTCAGTGTGGTGTTATCTTAGCAGCTCCCCGACTCCTCCCTCTCTCCTGACAGGAAGTTGTGTAGTCCTCTCATTGTCAATGTGATGTTGGCTGTAGCTCCCCGGCTGTTCCCTTTCTCCCAAGACAATGCATCATCCTCTGCTATCTCAGAAGGCGTGGCTGGATCTTGTCTCTGAGCAGTAGCCACGCCCCCTCAGTGATGTCACCACCACCTCCAACCAGCCCCTAAAGCCCACATTACCCATGATTCTGGCCTTTAATCCCTGAGATGCTACAGTCAATAGCAACTGTGGCATCTAAGGATTTTGACAACCCACCGTCATAGTGAGAAAAAATCAGCATTGTTAATGCAAATGTATTATATTTTTAAAGATATATACATATACTGTGTGTGTGTGTGTGTGTATATATATATATGCACAAAATGTTTTTCGTTCAGCCAAAGTACAAAAACGATATACATTTATCGCCAGGATTACACCAAAAATCTATAGTAAGAATTCCCAGCACTAACCTCTCAGCTCGGAGCTCCCCACACAGAACTCTTCACTCAGTCCGATTCTTAACTCTGAAAAGAAAGGACGGAGATGACGCCGACTTATAAAATCATGTCCATCCTACTGCAGTCTCTCCAGACCGGGGGAGGGGCAGTACATTAATGAATTCCCATCACTGACCTGGAGAATTCTGGTAGAAGCTTTTCAGCCGTAATTCCCCCTGTACATCGGCTTTTAACAATGAGCCCTGTAGAATGAAAAAAAGGTTAGTGCAGTGTTTCCCAACCAGAGTACCTCCAGCTGTTGCAAAATTACCACTTGTAATTTTGCACAGCTGGGGCACCACAGGGGGCAGTATTTTTTTCCTCCTACTTTAAATATGTTTATTAAACAAGCACTTTATAGGGCTACAGCACATTACTAGTCCAATCATTATATTCCTGCACGGCTGCATCCATGTGTTTCAATATTCTAACTGGGTCATAAAATCACCAAGTGACAGTGCCTAATGTGTCAGAGAAGGTGGAACTACAGGAAGACATCAGATCTCCCCTCTCTGTATATCTGTATACTGCTGCTGCTATGTCTATGGGATCAGGATCTATAGTTATACACCTTCCTTCCCAGCTCTATCTGTATACTGCTGTTATCTCTATGAGATCAGAATATATAGTAGTTATACATCCCCCCCCCAGCTCTATCTGTATACTGCTGCTATCTCTATGGGATCAGGATATATAGTAGTTATACATCTCCCCTCCAGCTCTATCTGTATATTGCTGCTACCATCTCTATGGGATTAGGATATATAGTAGTTATACACCTCTCCTCCAGCTCTATCTGTATACTGCTGCTATCTCTATGGGATCAGGATATATAGTAGTTATACATCCCCCCCCAGCTCTATCTGTATACTGCTGCTATCTCTATGGGATCAGGATATATAGTAGTTATACATCTCCCCTCCAGCTCTATCTGTATATTGCTGCTACCATCTCTATGGGATTAGGATATATAGTAGTTATACATCTCCCCTCCAGCTCTATCTGTATATTGCTGCTACCATCTCTATGGGATTAGGATATATAGTAGTTATACATCTCCCCTCCAGCTCTATCTGTATATTGCTGCTACCATCTCTATGGGATTAGGATATATAGTAGTTATACATCTCTCCTCCAGCTCTATCTGTATATTGCTGCTACCATCTCTATAGGATCCGGATATATAGTAGTTATACACCTCCCCTCCAGCTCTATCTGTATACTGCTGCTGTTATCTCTATGGGTTCAGGATATATAGTAGTTATACATCCCCCCCCAGCTCTATCTGTATACTGCTGCTATCTCTATGGGATTAGGATATATATATAGTAGTTATACATCTCCCCTCCAGCTCTATCTGTATATTGCTGCTACCATCTCTATGGGATTAGGATATATAGTAGTTATACACCTTCCCTCTATTGGTATACTGCTGCTGCTATTTCTTTGGGATAAAAACTGATTATTGGAGTAAACTGAAAAATACAGTAAAAAATAAACATGTGAACACAGCCTAAAGACTTCAAATCTTCATAAAACACCTCAATTGTGATTATAGGTCAAATCAATGTAGCCTCATGGCAATATTTCTCTTAAAGATGCATCAAAACTGCACATAATGTGAATTCTCCCCAACACTCTTATAATCTTATCAGTTCACCTAATCAGATGACCAGGTGCAGTGATGAGACTCCACACCCTCTCTCTGCAAAGCCAGAGGATTCATGGGAAATGTAGGCAGCATTAGGAAATCATTTCAGTGATGGAATTGTGCCGTGGAAAACAAAAGTACAATTATTGGCTATGATCACTCACGTTCGCTCCGATGGCCACCGTCATGCGTTCTATGACATCCAGGAAGATCTCGTTTTGATCACCCTAGTGAGAAGAGTTTTGATAAAATACATGGCCCCTCCATCACACACACTGAGTACATAGACGGCACTCACTTGTGGATGACGGGAGGACAGAACCGGCCGACTGGCAGCTGAACTGGGCGCCACCTTACTCTGCTGAGTCTCTGCTCCGAACTACATCAGAATTATGGGGTTAGGGAGACATGTTATTGAGGAATGGTGGTATATATACATAGGAGATAGAAAAAAAAAATGTATATATACAGTGATCCCTCAACTTACAATGATCTCAACATACAATAGTTTCACCATATAATGGTCCTTTCTGGACTATTGTAACTTGACACCAGACTCAACATACAATGTACAGACAGTCCAGATCTGTGACACGTGTCAATGGCCGGAAGAACCGACCAATCGTGAAACACCTGTATTACTGAAGTGTATGCACTGACTGGTGTCTGGTAGCGCCCCCTACAGTACAGGGAGGTCTTACATGTTCTGTACTACTCTTTACCTGTATTACTGAAGTGCATGCACTGACTGGTGTCTGGTAGCGTCCCCTACAGTACAGGGAGGTATTACATGTTCTGTACTCTTTACCTGTATTACTGAAGTGCATGCACTGACTGGTGTCTGGTAGCGCCCCCTACAGTACAGGGAGGTATTAAATGTTCTGTACTACTCTTTACCTGTATTACTGAAGTGTATGCACTGACTGGTGTCTGGTAGCACCCACTACAGTACAGGGAGGTATTACATGTTCTGTACTCTTTACCTGTATTACTGAAGTGTATGCACTGACTGGTGTCTGGTAGCGCCCCCTACAGTACAGGGAGGTATTACATGTTCTATATTACTCTTTACCTGTATTACTGAAGTGTATGCACTGACTGGTGTCTGGTAGCGCCCCCTACAGTACAGGGAGGTATTACATGTTCTGTACTCTTTACCTGTGCCAGGGTTATCTGCTCCTTTAGAAACCAGGTGAGGGCGGCTCCATTTTACTTTTTTTTAGGACATTGTGTACTGTACAGGACCCTGAAGAAGCTCCTGTCCTCTACATAGACCAGTGTTTCCCAAAGAGGGTGCCTCCAGCTGTTGCAAAACTACAACTCCCAGCATGCCCGGACAGCCGAAGGCTGTCCGGGCATGCTGGGAGTTTTAGTTTTGCAACAGCTGGAGGCACCCTGGTTGGGAAACACTGAAACAGACAGTGATTACAGCTCCCAGCAGATCTTTATTACTTTGATATGTAAGGATTGGCTTTATCTATATTAGTTATCTACTTATTTTTCTTTAATCCTCACTTTTTCCTATTTTTTGGATGACATTTTGGGGCTTCAGAACCAATTACCAGGTTTCCATAGAGTTATGGTCTCAACATACAATGGTCTCAACATACAATGGTCGTCCTGGAACCAATTAATATTGTAACTTGAGGGACCACTGTATATATATATACACACACACACACACTGCTCTTACCAGCCCCACGCTGCTGAGGTCCAGGAGACTAAATTGCTTGGTGACGACTGGATCTGATTGGATGAAGTTCTTCAGCACATCTGTGGAGGTTGTCTGGATGAACCCGTAGTCCTATAAAAAAGGGTGCTGCACATATAGTATATACCAGTGGTCTCCAACCTGCGGACCTCCAGATGTTGCAAAACTACAACTCCCAGCATGCCCGGACAATGCAGGGAGTTGTAGTTTTGCAACATCTGGAGGGCCGCAGGTTGGAGACTACTGGTATATACCCTTCATGTATACAGTAATTATAAATGATTACCCCTCCAGCCACCACCTACCAGAACCTCATCCAGTAACTCGTAGATCAAAGCAAAGTTGAGTCGTATGACGTCCTCACTGAGGTCACCGCAGTAGTCTCGGATCAGAGCGGCCAGTCTAGGACAAGGGTGGGGACATAAAGTCACATGTATGAGCTTAGTACAGTCATAATAGATTACAAGTAGTGGCCCAATTATGCTTTGCCTCAATTTATTTAAAGGGGTACTCCGGCCCCAAGACATCTTATCCCCTATCCGCCACTAAGGATCCGCACAACCTAGCATACAGCACCCACCTGTAATCACTGCAGGAAGCGCTGGAGGCTCTCAGTGTTATGCCTCCCGACCACGGGGACGGAGTATCCTGACGTCACGCCCCGCCCCCTCAATGCAAGTCTATGGGAGGGGGTATGATGGCCCAGTATTATACCCCAGAGCTTCACTCACTATTCTGCTGGTGGACATACATTACATTACTTATCCTGTACTGATCCTGAGTTATATCCTGTATTATACTCCAGAGCTGTACTCACTATTCTGCTGGTGAGGTCTCTGTGTATATACATTACATTACTTATCCTGTACTGATCCTGAGTTATATCCTGTATTATACTCCAGAGCTGTACTCACTATTCTGCTGGTGAGGTCACTGTGTACATACATTACATTACTTATCCTGTACTGATCCTGAGTTATATCCTGTATTATACTCCAGAGCTGTACTCACTATTCTGCTGGTGAGGTCACTGTGTACATACATTACATTACTTATCCTGTACTGATCCAGAGTTATATCCTGTATTATACTCCAGAGCTGCACTCACTATTCTGCTGGTGAGGTCACTGTGTACATACATTACATTACTTATCCTGTACTGATCCTGAGTTATATCCTGTATTATACTCCAGAGCTGTACTCACTATTCTGCTGGTGAGGTCACTGTGTACATACATTACATTACTTATCCTGTACTGATCCTGAGTTATATCCTGTATTATACCCCAGAGCTTCACTCACTATTCTGCTGGTGGACATACATTACATTACTTATCCTGTACTGATCCTGAGTTATATCCTGTATTATACTCCAGAGCTGTACTCACTATTCTGCTGGTGAGGTCTCTGTGTATATACATTACATTACTTATCCTGTACTGATCCTGAGTTATATCCTGTATTATACTCCAGAGCTGTACTCACTATTCTGCTGGTGAGGTCACTGTGTACATACATTACA
The DNA here is from genome assembly GCF_029499605.1 of Hyla sarda. NCBI lineage: Eukaryota > Metazoa > Chordata > Amphibia > Anura > Hylidae > Hyla > Hyla sarda. Next base: position 22,760,201 of record NC_079192.1, on the reverse strand, counting down.
TTACTTATCCTGTACTGATCCTGAGTTATATCCTGTAGATCTTTTATTAAAATTTCAAACATAACAATAAAAAAATTACAAAACATAAACATATCATATCCGACAGAACATATCAATATAACGATCATAAAACCAACACCATAGCATAAAATACAACACCGGTCCACCCCACACTCATTCCTGCACACAAACAAATATATACAATATTTACAAAAGACAGATTCCTATAATACCCATAATACCCATACCATACTAATAAACTATATACACTAATACTAAATGTGAATTTCCTGGCCCAGTTGCAATACCAAAAACCCAATACCAGTAATATACCAAAAAGAATAACAACAACAACAATAATAATATATACAAAATAATAAAAACCAACACAAACAAAATAACACCACATTTTTTTTAATTTTTTTTTAAAATTTTTAAATTTTTTTTTTTTTTTTTTTTTGGGCCCTGAGCTGGTCCCGCATCCCATGCCCCCAGTACATGTTACCAGACGTCCATGAACCAGTCCAGGATTTTCTGTATATATAAAAGTCCCATACAAACCCCCTCCCCCCTTTTTAACCCACCACCCAACCTAAACTAAACCCAAACCCTAGGTGGCATCACACAATATATACAATATATACATTACATAAAATATACACAGACTAACAATATATACAATACATAAGTATACAAATAGACTACAACAATAAATACAATAACAAATACATATAACAATATAAGCCAAACAACAAACCCCTAAAGCTCAAGTTCAGCGCCTGCAAGCCCTATATTACCATAAACCAACTGCTCAAAACAAAAAGACTAATGTGCCAGCATCAGCCCACCACCAGGGGGAGACAACAGGCTAAGGCACTTTAAAGGCAGAGCCCCTCCATAGACGAGAGGCCCTGCCAGCACCCAGCCTCTCGTACTCCAGAGAACGCACCTTCACCAGGTCACTGAGAATGTTCCTAACCACCACATCCACAGGGAGGATTTTACGCTGCGTCGACACTAAACACCGTGCGTTCCACGTGTAGTACCTGACCACTGAGCTGACTAGGAATAAAGTGCACTGGTCCCAGCCTCCAAGGTTTCTGAATGCCCCATAGGCCCATTCCGCATAGGAGAGACTGGCCAGCCGAGGCCAACCAATGGAAGCGCCCACCCTGTTGTAAACCTCTGTGTTAAAGGGACAATGAAGCAGAAAATGCTCCATGCTTTCCAGCATGCCTCCACACTCCTCGCAGGGACATCCCCGGTCATCAGAGCTCCTGCACTTCAGATTGTCCCTCACACACAGTTTCCCATGGAAGCAGCGCCAAGTCAAGTCCCAAAACTTCAAGGGGATCCTGATAGAATTCAAAAGCTCTAAACCCACCTCCAGATCCCGACTTGGGCAGTCCTTGAGCGCCAATGGCCTTTGGAAATGAGAAGACAGGACCCTCTTGTCAAGGAATTTCCTCGACAGAGTCCTAATCTCCCCCATCCCCAGACCCCACCGACGAATAACCTTCAGAACCGGGGTAGCGTAAGCCGGGAGATGCCCGTGTGGTGTGCGAAGATCCTTCACTTGCCCTCCTGTCTCCCATTCCTGGAAGAAAGGCCGAAACCATCCCCTACAGGAGGATACCCACGGAGGAGCCCTCTCTGACCAGAGGTTTGCTATATTGGTCTTAAGAAAGGTATTCACTAGGAACACCACAGGGTTGACCATACACAACCCCCCTAGTCTCCTTGTACGGTAAGTAACCTCCCTCTTCACTAGGTTCAGTCTATTCCCCCATAACATCTGGAAGAACGCACTGTAGACCCGGGTCCAGAGAGGTTCTGGCAACATACATACACTGCCCAGATATATCAACAAAGGGAGCAGGAATGTTTTGATCAGGTTAACCCTTTCCCGGAGGGTCAAAGACCAACCCTTCCACTGATCCACCTTCTGAGCGGCGATCTTAAGCCTGCTGTCCCAGTTTTGTTTGGGGTAATCCCCTTGGCCAAATTCAATGCCAAGAACTTTTGCAGATTCCTGGGGCTCTGGAAGGGCGTCCGGGAGATCAAAACTAGGATCTCCCCCTCCCAGCCAGAGACTCTCACACTTATCCTGGTTGATCTTGGACCCGGATGCCTCCGAGTAGCGGTCCACCTCTGACATCACCCATCTGACCTCCTCTTGTGAGGAGACAAACACAGTGACATCATCAGCATATGCTACCGCCCTCAGAGCCGAATCCGGCACCGCCAGGTCCATTCTCACCCCCGCCAACGGTCCACAATCAATCCTCCTAAGGAAAGGATCAATTGCAAACACGTACAGCAAAGGGCTTAAAGGACAACCCTGACGGACACCAGACCCAACCTCAAAGGAGCGACCAATCCAACCATTCACAAGCGGGAAACTCTCTGCCCCTGCATACAAGGTCTTAAGCCAATCAACAAACCCCCCCGGCAGGCCATATCTCAGAAGAACAGACCAGAGGTACTCATGGTTAACCCGATCAAACGCTTTTGCCTGATCCAAGGACAGCAAGTACCCCTTCCAGTGGCCAGCCCTACCCTGCTCCACAGCCTCCCGGACACCGAGCACAGCACTAAATGTACTGCGGCCCGGAACAGAGCAATGCTGAGCCCCCGAAAGGAGCCGGGGTGCAAACTCCACCAGCCGGTTAAACAGCACTTTTGCCAGAATCTTTCTGTCCGCATTGAGAAGAGCTATGGGACGCCAATTCTCAATGTGGGACGGGTCTTTACCCTTTGACAAGATGATCAGCGCTGACCTCCTCATTGTCTTTGGCAGAGTGCCCGAGGATAGACACTCATTAAAAACCGCAGTCAAGAGGGGAACCAAAGTGTCCTTAAAGGTCTTGTAGAACTCAGATGTTAAGCCATCCGGACCGGGTGACTTCTTGAGGGCAAGCCCATCAATCGCCATCCTGACTTCCTCTTCCCGGATCATCTCTGTCAAAACGTCAAGAGAGGGGTCTACTCCTGGTTCAGGGATGGTTTCAGCCAAGAAAGCTGATACCTTATCTCGATCTAGATCCTTCCTTCCCAAGAGGTGCGAGTAGAAGGATCTGACGACCTCCAGGATCCCTGATCTGGACCTTTTCAAGGATCCCGTACTATCAATCAGTCCTGAGACTATTTTACCATTCACTGACATCTTGCAGTTTCTGTAAGGGTCGGGCGAGCGGTACTTCCCGTAATCCCTCTCAAAAACCAAAGATGCGTGTCTGTCGTACTGGCACTTCATCAGCAAGGACTTCACTCTGGAGATATCCTCTCGGCTACCTCCAGTCGAGACAAGGTTCTCAAGTTTCTTCCTCAGGCCCTGGTACAAACGGTACCTATTTAGGCTTCTGAGGCCCGAGAGCTGGCGGAAGAATCTCGCAACCCTTTCCTTGAAGATCTCCCACCACTCTGACTTACTGCTACAAAGGCCCAGCAATGGTACCTGGCTCTGAAGAAAATCCTCAAAGGAATGTCTTATCTCCGCTTCTTCCAAGAGAGACGAATTCAGCTTCCAATAGCCTCTGCCCATCCGGGGGGTCTCTGTGACATTCAGAGAAAACAAAATTAAACAGTGATCGGAGAACTCCACCTCAACAACAGACACTGCTGAAGAGACGGCTTCCTCCTTCAAATAAAACCTGTCTATCCTAGACCTACAACTACCCCTATGATAGGTGAATCCCGCGTGGCCTGGGGTGTACCGGATGTGGACATCCACCAGGCGAGCCTCACTTGCTATGCTATTAAGGGCGACGCTATCATAAGTCAGCTTGTCTCTGGAACCTCCCCTATCTTGGGGCCTCGTGACAGCATTGAAGTCCCCTCCAAAGACCACCTGCCGACTTGTAAAAAGATAGGGCTTGATCCTCATAAAGAGACACTTCCGGTCCCACTTAGACTGTGGGTCGTAGATGTTAATAAGGCGAAGTTCTTGTCCCTTCATGAGGACATCTAAGATCAGGCACCTCCCCATTTCTAACTCGATAACCCGTCGGCATTCTACCGCTGAAGTAAAAAGGACCGCCACTCCGCTATACGGCTCGGCCCCAAGAGACCAGTAGGAGGGCCCATTCCTCCACTCTCTTTTAGCCTTGTAGATAGATGACATATCTGTTAGCCTGGTCTCCTGCAAAAATAAAATATCAGCATTAATATGGGCAAAAAAAATCATAGGCCGCAAATCGAGCTGTATCTGACTTAATGCTGGCAACATTAATGGATGCCAGAGTCAACGGAGAGGGTGCCGCCATCGAGGGTGATTGAGTTAGACAGCTTTCTTTTTCCCACCATCCTTCCCATCCACCCCACCACCCTCCTCATCAGATGATGGTTTACCCCTTTTTAGTGAGATGGATGTGTCCATTTTCCCATTATATACATTTTCCTCGTCCCCTGACTCTGGGCCAGTCTCCCCCCCTGAAGACAAAGATTCCCCAGGGAGAGAGGACTCAGCGTCTCCTGTGAGCCCCACCGCAACATCCGGAACCTCCCCCCCCGCCTCCTCCCCCTCCGAAGAGGAAATGTCGCGGAGGGCTCGGAACCGGTTGGAGAGACCAATCAGAGGGAGATCAGTTGTACCTTCCTTTGGCATCTGGCGGGTGGGAGAAGATATTACATCTCCTCTTTTTTTATTCCTCCGAGTACCCCGCTTTGTTTCTGCCCATCCCCCACTGTCCTCATCCGCGCTCTCACCATGGGAGGACAGTGAGGAGACGGCATCCCCCTCTTTGTGGATCCTCCCAATCTCCTCATCCAGTTCACTATCCCCCAGGGCCTCAGCAGTAAGACTGGCCGCAGGGACAGGATCAGGAGTCACCCCAGTTGGTTGATGCTCCTGTGAGTCCTGAATCTCCCTATCCCTTTGGCGCTTCTTGAGACGCCTCAGTTGGGCAGGCGTCTTCTGCTTACTTTTCTTCCCTGGCCCCTGCACCCCTTCATCCCCGACGGCCATCGCCCCAGCAGAATCCACTTCAAGGCTTACTCCCACCGGGGCAACAACCGCGTTGACAAAGGAACGAGGGCAGCGACTGAATGGGTGACCTAAGTCACCACACAGGTGACACCTAATCTCCGCACAAGATGCAGCGAGATGACCTATTTCCCCACACAGAGTGCACTTCTGCACAGTGCAATTGGCACTAAAATGTGTGGGGTCACCACATCTGTGACACAGCTTCGGCTGACCCTGGTAGAAGATCTGGATACGATCTCTTCCGAGGAAGGTTGCAGATGGTATATGGGTAACTGTGTTTCCTGAACGCCTCAGTTTGACCATAAACGTCCAGGCCCCTGACCAGATGCCATATTCATCCCTGTTCTTTTTTGGGACCTCCACCACCTCTCCATACCGACCTAGCCACGTCATGATGTCAATACAAGAGAGTGATTCGTTACGGGTTAAAACGGTCACTTTCTTGACATTATTTTGGCGAGACACCGCCTGAATGGCAAAGTCTCGCCAGCCGGGTTCGTTCTTTATCAGCTCATAATTCGACCAGAAGAGCTCAAGCCCCTCCGGCCGAACAAAGCTGATATCAAACTCAGGGGTACCATAAGGATGTATTAAGGCGTAGATGTCAGCTGCCTTAAAGCCCAACTTCAGCAGAAGCTCAACAACTTTAGATCTTGGAGGACATGTATCACTGCCTCTCCATCTCAGCCGGACCACATTCCTACGGAGACCACCTGGCCCGGCTGTAGGGAGGGACCACACATTATCCCCCCCTCTTTCCTCTCGGAAGGCTGAAAGACCATGTCTCTCTATCCAGAAGGATAGATCAACCTCCCTACCCTCTACATTGATCGATCTCTCCCCTCTCCTTAAGGCCCCCAGGAGACGCTGCTGCAAACTGCTCTCCCCAGAGCCAGAGGATGAGGAAGGTGCCCCCCTCCCCCCAGCGGTGACATTTGCGTAGCTGCGTACCGGTGCTGCCACCGCTGGGGGTGCAACTGGACCAGGCCCTACATCCCCACCACTAATCTGCGCCCCTTCACCACCCTCCTCCACATAATCCATACCCAAACCATTGTCACATGTTTTAGCTAATGTGCCCCCCATACCTCCACCCGTGCTACAGCCCAAACCACCATTCAAAGCCCCAGACAGATTATTAACAGATACATTCACTCCTTCATTCACTTTTACATTAACTTTCTCACTCATACTGGCTGGACCGGTGTGTTCTGGTGCAGATTTTGTACCATCAGCATCACTGGGTACCAGAGCTGGAGCCACCACCACAGGACAGGTCACCGGTCCCTTATACAAGGACCGGGAAGCCTGCCTAGCCTGCTTATTAGCGGCCCCAGCCCTGTTTTTATTGGTACCTGTTACGCCGAGCGCTCCGGGTCCCCGCTCCTCCCCGGAGCGCTCGCTACACTCTCTCCGCTGCAGCGCTCCGGTCAGATCCACTGACCCGGGGCGCTGCGATTCTGCTGCCAGCCGGGATGCGATTCACGATGCGGGTAGCGCCCGCTCGCGATGCGCACCCCGGCTCCCGTACCTGACTCGCTCTCCCTCGGTCCTGTCCCGGCGCGCGTGGCCCCGCTCCCTAGGGCGCGCGCGCGCCGGGTCTTTACGATTTAAAGGGCCACTGCGCCGCTGATTGGCGCAGTGATTCCAATTAGTGTCTTCACCTGTGCACTTCTCTATATCACCTCACTTCCCCTGCACTTCCCTGCCGGATCTTGTTGCCATTGTGCCAGTGAAAGCGTTCCTTGTATGTTCCTAGCCTGTGTTCCAGACCTCCTGCCGTTGCCCCTGACTACGATCCTTGCTGCCTGCCCCGACCTTCTGCTACGTCCGACCTTGCTTCTGTCTACTCCCTTGTACCGCGCCTATCTTCAGCATCCAGAGAGGTTGAGCCGTTGCTAGTGGATACGACCTGGTCACTACCGCCGCAGCAAGACCATCCCGCTTTGCGGCGGGCTCTGGTGAAAACCAGTAGTGACTTAGAACCGATCCACTAGCACGGTCCACGCCAATCCCTCTCTGGCACAGAGGATCCACTACCTGCCAGCCGGCATCGTGACAGTAGATCCGGCCATGGATCCCGCTGAAGTTCCTCTGCCAGTTGTCGCTGACCTCACCACGGTGGTCGCCCAGCAGTCACAACAGATAGCGCAACAAGGCCAACAGCTGTCTCAACTGACCGTTATGCTACAACAGTTACTACCACAGCTTCAGCAGTCATCTCCTCCGCCAGCTCCTGCACCTCCTCCGCAGCGAGTGGCCGCTCCTGGGCTACGCCTATCCTTGCCGGATAAATTTGATGGGGACTCTAAGTTTTGCCGTGGCTTTCTTTCCCAATGTTCCCTGCATCTGGAGATGATGTCGGACCTGTTTCCCACTGAAAGGTCTAAGGTGGCTTTCGTAGTCAGCCTTCTGTCCGGAAAAGCCCTGTCATGGGCCACACCGCTCTGGGACCGCAATGATCCTGTCACTGCCTCTGTACACTCCTTCTTCTCGGAAGTCCGAAGTGTCTTTGAGGAACCTGCCCGAGCCTCTTCTGCTGAGACTGCCCTGTTGAACCTGGTCCAGGGTAATTCTTCCGTTGGCGAGTATGCCGTACAATTCCGTACTCTTGCTTCAGAATTGTCCTGGAATAATGAGGCCCTCTGCGCGACCTTTAAAAAAGGCCTATCCAGCAACATTAAAGATGTTCTGGCCGCACGAGAAATTCCTGCTAATCTACATGAACTTATTCACCTAGCCACTCGCATTGACATGCGTTTTTCCGAAAGGCGTCAGGAGCTCCGCCAAGATATGGACTCTGTTCGCACGAGGCGTTTCTTCTCCTCGGCTCCTCTCTCCTCTGGTCCCCTGCAATCTGTTCCTGTGCCTCCCGCCGTGGAGGCTATGCAGGTCGACCGGTCTCGCCTGACACCTCAAGAGAGGACACGACGCCGCATGGAGAACCTCTGCCTGTACTGTGCTAGTACCGAACACTTCCTGAGGGATTGTCCTATCCGTCCTCCCCGCCTGGAAAGACGTCCGCTGACTCCGCACAAAGGAGAGACAGTCCTTGATGTCTACTCTGCTTCTCCACATCTTACTGTGCCTGTGCGGATGTCTGCCTCTGCCTTCTCCTTCTCTACCGTGGCCTTCTTGGACTCTGGATCTGCAGGAAATTTTATTTTGGCCTCTCTCGTCAACAGGTTCAACATCCCAGTGACCAGTCTCGCCAGACCCCTTTACATCAATTGTGTAAACAATGAAAGATTGGACTGTACCATACGCTTCCGCACGGAGCCCCTTCTAATGAGCATCGGATCTCATCACGAGAGGATTGAACTTTTGGTCCTCCCCAATTGCACCTCGGAAATTCTCCTTGGACTTCCCTGGCTTCAACTTCATTCCCCAACCCTGGATTGGTCCACTGGGGAGATCAAGAGTTGGGGGCCCTCTTGTTCCAAGGACTGTCTAAGACCGGTTCCCAGTAACCCTTGCCGTGACTCTGTGGTTCCCTCAGTAACCGGTCTCCCTAAGGCCTATATGGACTTCGCGGATGTTTTCTGCAAAAAACAAGCTGAGACTCTACCTCCTCACAGGCCTTATGATTGCCCTATCGACCTCCTCCCGGGTACTACTCCACCCCGGGGCAGAATTTATCCTCTCTCTGCCCCAGAGACTCTTGCCATGTCTGAGTATGTCCAGGAAAATTTAAAAAAGGGCTTTATCCGTAAATCCTCCTCTCCTGCCGGAGCTGGATTTTTCTTTGTGTCCAAAAAAGATGGCTCCCTACGTCCTTGCATTGACTACCGCGGTCTTAATAAAATCACGGTTAAGAACCGCTACCCCCTACCCCTCATCTCTGAACTCTTTGATCGCCTCCAAGGTGCCCACATCTTTACTAAATTGGACTTAAGAGGCGCCTATAACCTCATCCGCATCAGAGAGGGGGATGAGTGGAAAACGGCGTTTAACACCAGAGATGGACACTTTGAGTATCTGGTCATGCCCTTTGGCCTGTGCAACGCCCCTGCTGTCTTCCAAGACTTTGTCAATGAAATTTTTCGTGATCTGTTATACTCCTGTGTTGTTGTATATCTGGACGATATCCTAATTTTTTCTGCCAATCTAGAAGAACACCGCCAGCATGTCCGTATGGTTCTTCAGAGACTTCGTGACAATCAACTCTATGCCAAAATTGAGAAATGTCTGTTTGAATGCCAATCTCTTCCTTTTCTAGGATATTTGGTCTCTGGCCAGGGACTACAAATGGATCCAGACAAACTCTCTGCCGTCTTAGATTGGCCACGCCCCTCCGGACTCCGTGCTATCCAACGCTTTTTGGGGTTCGCCAATTATTACAGGCAATTTATTCCACATTTTTCTACCGTTGTGGCTCCTATCGTGGCTTTAACCAAAAAAAAATGCCGATCCCAAGTCGTGGCCTCCTCAAGCGGAAGACGCCTTTAAACGACTCAAGTCTGCCTTTTCTTCGGCTCCCGTGCTCTCCAGACCTGACCCTTCCAAACCCTTCCTATTGGAGGTTGATGCCTCCTCAGTGGGAGATGGAGCTGTTCTTTTACAAAAAAATTCTTCCGGGCATGCTGTCACTTGTGGTTTTTTTTCTAGGACCTTCTCTCCGGCGGAGAGGAACTACTCCATCGGGGATCGAGAGCTTCTAGCCATTAAATTAGCACTTGAGGAATGGAGGCATCTGCTGGAGGGATCAAGATTTCCAGTTATTATTTACACCGACCACAAGAACCTCTCCTACCTCCAGTCTGCCCAACGGCTGAATCCTCGCCAGGCCCGGTGGTCTCTGTTCTTTGCCCGATTTAATTTTGAGATTCACTTTCGTCCTGCCGATAAGAACATTAGGGCCGATGCTCTCTCTCGTTCCTCGGATGCCTCAGAAGTTGAACTCTCTCCGCAACACATCATTCCACCTGACTGCCTGATCTCCACTTCTCCAGCCTCCATCAGGCAAACTCCTCCAGGAAAGACCTTTGTTTCTCCACGCCAACGCCTCGGAATCCTCAGATGGGGTCACTCCTCCCATCTCGCTGGTCATGGGGGCATCAAGAAATCTGTGCAACTCATCTCCCGCTTCTATTGGTGGCCGACTCTGGAGACGGATGTTGTGGACTTTGTGCGAGCCTGCACTATCTGTGCCCGGGATAAGACTCCTCGCCAGAAGCCCGCTGGTTTTCTTCATCCCCTGCCTGTCCCCGAACAGCCTTGGTCTCTGATTGGTATGGATTTTATTACTGATTTACCCCCTTCCCGTGGCAACACTGTTATTTGGGTGGTCGTTGATCGATTCTCCAAAATGGCACATTTCATCCCTCTTCCTGGTCTTCCTTCAGCGCCTCAGTTGGCTAAACAATTTTTTGTACACATTTTTCGTCTTCACGGGTTGCCTACGCAGATCGTCTCGGATAGAGGCGTCCAATTTGTGTCTAAATTCTGGAGGGCTCTCTGTAAACAACTCAAGATTAAATTAAATTTTTCTTCTGCATATCATCCCCAGTCCAATGGACAAGTAGAAAGAATTAACCAAGTCTTGGGTGATTATTTGCGACATTTTGTTTCCTCCCGCCAGGATGACTGGGCAGATCTCCTTCCATGGGCCGAATTCTCGTATAACTTCAGAGTCTCTGAATCTTCCTCCAAATCCCCATTTTTCGTGGTGTACGGCCGTCACCCTCTTCCCCCCCTCCCTACCCCCTTGCCCTCTGGTCTGCCTGCTGTGGATGAAATTTCTCGTGACCTTTCCATTATATGGAGAGAGACCCAAAATTCTCTCTTACAGGCTTCTTCACGCATGAAGAGGTTCGCGGATAAGAAAAGAAGAGCTCCTCCCGTTTTTTCCCCTGGAGACAAGGTATGGCTCTCCGCTAAATATGTCCGCTTCCGTGTCCCTAGCTACAAGTTGGGACCACGCTATCTTGGTCCTTTCAAAATTTTGTGTCAAATTAATCCTGTCTCTTACAAACTTCTTCTTCCTCCTTCTCTTCGTATCCCTAACGCCTTTCACGTCTCTCTTCTTAAACCACTCATCCTCAACCGTTTTTCTCCCAAATCTGTTCCTCCCACTCCTGTTTCCGGCTCCTCGGACATCTTCTCTGTCAAAGAGATCTTAGCCTCTAAAAAGGTCAGAGGGAAAACTTTTTTTTTAGTGGACTGGGAGGGTTGTGGTCCTGAAGAGAGATCCTGGGAACCTGAGGACAACATCCTAGATAAAAGTCTGCTCCTCAGGTTCTCAGGCCCTAAAAAGAGGGGGAGACCCAAGGGGGGGGGTACTGTTACGCCGAGCGCTCCGGGTCCCCGCTCCTCCCCGGAGCGCTCGCTACACTCTCTCCGCTGCAGCGCTCCGGTCAGATCCACTGACCCGGGGCGCTGCGATTCTGCTGCCAGCCGGGATGCGATTCACGATGCGGGTAGCGCCCGCTCGCGATGCGCACCCCGGCTCCCGTACCTGACTCGCTCTCCCTCGGTCCTGTCCCGGCGCGCGCGGCCCCGCTCCCTAGGGCGCGCGCGCGCCGGGTCTTTGCGATTTAAAGGGCCACTGCGCCGCTGATTGGCGCAGTGATTCCAATTAGTGTCTTCACCTGTGCACTTCTCTATATCACCTCACTTCCCCTGCACTTCCCTGCCGGATCTTGTTGCCATTGTGCCAGTGAAAGCGTTCCTTGTACGTTCCTAGCCTGTGTTCCAGACCTCCTGCCGTTGCCCCTGACTACGATCCTTGCTGCCTGCCCCGACCTTCTGCTACGTCCGACCTTGCTTCTGTCTACTCCCTTGTACCGCGCCTATCTTCAGCATCCAGAGAGGTTGAGCCGTTGCTAGTGGATACGACCTGGTCACTACCGCCGCAGCAAGACCATCCCGCTTTGCGGCGGGCTCTGGTGAAAACCAGTAGTGACTTAGAACCGATCCACTAGCACGGTCCACGCCAATCCCTCTCTGGCACAGAGGATCCACTACCTGCCAGCCGGCATCGTGACAGTACCCTCCGCCTCATCAGTACTGGAGTTTCCTGCTCCTGGGCGCCGCTGATCTGGATCAGCGGCGCCAATACAAAATAGGGGTTTAAGTCCAGTCTTTCTGGGAGGCGAAGACATCTTAGCCCCGGCAGCTCCTCCACGACGACACCGCTGCTCCAAAGGAACAGCAGTGCCAACGCTCAGAGCCACCGGAGCTCCCGCAGCCGACTCTGGCACAAAATCGCCCCCCCCTCCCGTTAGGGAGCAACCCAATGTGCCAGAGCCTTTACTGCCCATCGCTGGGCAAATATCACTGTCCGACCTCACAGCCGATACACTGTCTGCTCCACCACTGTTACTGCAAACAGCGATGGAGCTCACCGCCACACTAGACTCCATACTCTCCCCACTCTCCTGCACTGAGTCCACAGCAGAACTCAGGCTGGGCTGAGAAATGGGGTTCACACAGTGAGCTGACCCTGCGGCCAGTCCGGGGGGCTCAGGGAGGGGGGTATATACAAATGTTACCTGCTCCTGGAGCTTGGTCTTCTTTGACTTCTTCTTTTTCCTTCCCCCAGGTGCCTCCTCTGGTAACTCATGTCCAAACGTGAAGTCCTGGAGGCGACCTGGGGACTCCAGGAGCTGGATCTGGGCCATCAGCGCCCCTCCCTGGTGACTGGTGCTACTCTCATCCCCCGAACCGCCAGGGCCGCAGCCAGATGACATTGCCACTTGCCCTGCAGGGAGCCCACTGTATGGGGTGAGATGTTGCAGACCCCCGGGTGGATTTGGCTCAACATTATCGGCCTCCGCAACGTCTCCTTCCTCCTCCACCCGTGGCTGAAGCCCCCTCAGCTTTCTTTGCTTCTCCCTCTCCTTTTCTGCAAAGCGATCTTCATTCTGAAGCTTTTCTTTAAATGGCCCGCTGTTCTCCAAAATAAAAGTTTTCCTTTTCTTTAGATTGCTGATGCTGGTTTTAAGCTGTTTAATCCTTGCTGACAGCTCAGCCTTCTGGTGTTTTGACGCAGTTTCCATTAAGGCTTTTGCCTCCTGTACCTCCTCCTGGAGCCTATACAAGCTGCTCCTTGCTTCTTTATATCCCTGAAGTATCTCTGCAACACGGGATCCATAGGTGGTTCCAGGCTCCTGGGCCCTGGGCATTGCCCAATCCTCCTCCACACCTCCATGGGCATTTGGCTTTGCTCCAGGAGGAGTATCACAGTCCATAGTACCTGTAGTACCTTTTGTTGGAGCAGCCTTGCGGCTACTCTTCATCTCCATGGGCTCAGTAGGTGCTGGAGATACATCGCTGCATCTCCTGGCAGAGCGCCTTAACCCAGAGACCTCTGGTGCAGTTCCTGATGCTGGTCCCTCTGCAACTGGTCGCTGGCTCCCCCTGCCCCCCGCGGACCTACTTCGGGGGGCAGGTGTTGGGGTTCTCCGCTCCTCGCTCATACCAGGAAACGAACCCTCCTTCTGGGGAAAGGAAGGTCGCTCCTGGGAGAGAGGTGGATCACTCTCAAGGTCGAGCACACCAAACGCTCACAGGAAGCTCAAACAGGAAGATGCTCCCTCTAGTGGCCAGACTCCAGAGCTGTACTCACTACTCTGCTGGTGAGGTCACTGTGTACATACATTACATTACTTATCCTGTACTGATCCAGAGTTATATCCTGTATTATACTCCAGAGCTGTACTCACTATTCTGCTGGTGAGGTCACTGTGTACATACATTACATTACTTATCCTGTACTGATCCAGAGTTATATCCTGTATTATACTCCAGAGCTGCACTCACTATTCTGCTGGTGAGGTCACTGTGTACATACATTACATTACTTATCCTGTACTGATCCTGAGTTATATCCTGTATTATACTCCAGAGCTGTACTCACTATTCTGCTGGTGAGGTCACTGTGTACATACATTACATTACTTATCCTGTACTGATCCTGAGTTATATCCTGTATTATACTCCAGAGCTGTACTCACTATTCTGCTGGTGTGGTCACTGTGTACATACATTACATTACTTATCCTGTACTGATCCTGAGTTATATCCTGTAGATCTTTTATTAGAAAAATATAAATCATAACAAAAACACAAAACCAGCACAACTTGGCCATAACTGAGAACAGCAACATGAAATAACATAAACCAAAACTTTACATTTAAAATAAAAGAACACAAATCCTGCCTAACCGGCCAGCCCAGTTTTCCTAACAAAAAGAAAAACACACCTTACATAACCAAATATCTAACAACACACTCACATGCATACTCAACTTACATAACCAAAAAAGAAACATAAAAATAGCACTATTTAGCTGTAACTCAAAAACACCCAGACTTGGGAAAAACACACACTACAAAACACACAGAAAACACAACAAGCACTCCCACTACACACCACACCCCTTTTTTTTTTATGTTTTTTTTTTTTTTTTTTATCCCACAAGACCTAAACCACAACTGGATACAAAAATTACTACAAAAATAACATCTGGTTCGACTGCCATATCTATCTCTACTATAAACACAATATAAACAATATATAATTCAAAAATCAAGATAAAAAAAATAAATAAATAAAAAAAAATAATAATTAAACTAATATATATATATTTTTATAATAATTACATGTCATGTACACAATTTATACATATAAACTATATACACTATATACACACCTATTATTATACAGGAAACACACCTAAATGTACAATAAAACATCCTACTCTAAACTATCCCTTCACCCACACCACCCGCCCTCCTGTACATGGGTCAGAGTCCACAGTTCTCAATGTCCAGCCACGACTGACCCCTGCCTGGTCCACCAAAAGAAAACCACCACCCACCAAATACACCCACCCAACCTAGAACTCCTCCCAACCAACTTAACCATAACCAACTTTATAACATACATAAACAATATAACCCACACTAGGCCCAAGTTCGGTGCCTGTAAGCCCTTCATAACCTAAACATCGGAAAACAAAACAAAAAGCTATGGTGCACATGCATTAGCCCACCACCAGGAAAAAGGATGGCAATTCTGATACATACAAAAATTTACATACTTTCCTTAACACCTCCCTACCTCTCACCCTACCATTATCCTTAAAATAGAAACTGACCCTACTATCACCCTAACCCTGTCCCCTTACATCACTGTCCCTAACCAAAACAAGGGTACTCTACCCAGAAGGTCTAGTACCTAGGGCACATCAAAAGAAAACCCTCTCCATAGGAGAGAAGCCCTACTGGTACCAAGACTGCCATATTCCAAAGACCTGATCTTCCCGAGGTCACCGGTGATATTCCTACAGACCTCCACCTCGGAGAGGACTTTACGCTGCGTAGACACTAAACACTGTGCGTTCCACGTGTGGTACCTAATCACTAAGCTAACTAAGAATAAAGTGCCCCGGTCTCGACCACCCAGGTTCCTGAATGCCCCAGAAGCCCACTCCGGGTAGGTAAGGCCGGCAAGTTGACTCCAGCCAATGGAAGCGCCCACCCGGTTGTAAACCCCTATATTAAAGGGACAATGAAGGAGGAAATGGTCCATGCTTTCCAGCGTGTCCACACACTCTTCTTGGGGACAGTCCCGGTCATCAGATCTCCTACACTTCAAATTGTCCCTCACATATAGCTTCCCCTGAAAGCAGCGCCAGGCCAAGTCCCAAAACTTCTGGGGGATCCTTTTCATGTTTAAAAGAAACAACCCCACCCTCAGATCCTGACCTGGCCAGTCCCTGAGCGCCAGAGGCTTCTGGAAGTGGGTCAACAGAACCCGTTTGTCAAGGAACTGCCTTGACTGGGTCCTGATCTCCCACACTCCCAGACCCCACCGACGTATCGCCTTCAGAGTCGGGGTAGCGTAAGCCGGAAGATATCCATGGGGCGTACGGAGGTCCTTCACTTGCCCTCCTGTCTCCCATTCCTGGAAGAAAGGCCGAAACCATTCCCTGCAGGAGAGTACCCACGGAGAAGCCCTCTCTGACCAGAGGTTTGAGATGTTGGCTTTCAAGAAGGTGTTTGTTAAGAACACCACGGGGTTTACCATAGATAAACCCCCTAGTCTCCTTGTGCGGTACGTAACCTCCCTCTTGACTAGGTTCATCCTGTTCCCCCATAACAGTTGGAAAAACAGGCTGTAGACCCTAGTGTAGTAAGCCTCTGGCAAGATACATACGCTGCCCAGATAGATAAACAAGGGGAGCAGGTACGATTTGATCAGGTGTACCCTTTCCCTGAGGGTCATAGACCAACCCTTCCACTGGTTCACCTTCTGAGTGGCATCCTGGAGCTTACCATCCCAGTTTTTGGTGGGATAATCATCCTGGCTGAATGTGATGCCCAAAACTTTTGCTGATTCTTGGGGCCCTGGAAGGGTGTCCGGGAGATCAAACGTGGGATCCCCCCCTCCCAGCCAGAGACTTTCACACTTATCCCGGTTGATCTTAGACCCGGAAGCCTCCGAGTAGCGGTCCACCTCTGACATCACCACATCGACCTCCCCCCTCGAGGAGACGAAAATGGTGACATCATCAGCATATGCCACCACTCTCTGGGCGACATCCGGCTCTGCCAGACCCATCCCGACTCCCGCCAACGGTCCACAATCTACCCTCCGGACGAAGGGATCGATTGCGAACACGTATAACAGCGGGCTCAAAGGACAACCCTGATGGACTCCGGACCCCACCTCAAAAGTTCGGCCAGACCAACCGTTCACCAGCGGGAAACTCTCTGCCCCTGCATACAAGATCTTGAGCCAATTAACAAAAGTACTCGGTAAGCCATATCTCAGAAGGACGGACCAGAGGTAGTCATGGTTCACCCGATCAAATGCTTTGACCTGATCCAAGGACAGTAAGTACCCCTTCCAGAGACCCGCACTGCTCCGCTCCACTGCCTCCCCGACACTCAGGACAGCACTTAAGGTGCTTCGGCCTGGAACAGAGCAGTGCTGGGCCCCCGAAAGGAGCCGGGGTGCAAACTCCACCAACCGATTAAACAGTATCTTGGCCAGAAGCTTCCTGTCCGCATTGAGAAGAGCTATGGGCCTCCAATTCTCAATCCGGCTAGGATCTTTACCCTTTGAGAGAAGAATCAGGGCTGACCTCCTCATTGACCTAGGCAGAGTGCCCAAGGAGAGACACTCATTGAATACCACAGTCAAGAGGGGAGCTAAAGACTCCTTAAAGGTCTTGTACCACTCGGATGTTAAGCCATCCGGACCTGGCGACTTCTTGGGGGCAAGCCCCTCGATCGCCAGTCTCACTTCCTCTTCCTTAATTTCTTCTGCCAAAACGCCAAGAGAGGGGTCTACCCCTGGCTCAGGAATGGTTTCAGCCAGGAAAGCCGACATCTTGTCCCGATCTAGATCCTTCCTCCCCAAGAGGTGCAAGTAGAAGGATCTGACGACCTCCAGGATCCCTGATCTGGACCGATTCAGAGATCCCGTACTATCAATCAGTCCTGAGATGATTTTACTACTCACTGACATCTTGCAGTTTCTGTAAGGGTCGGGCGAGCGGTACTTCCCAAAATCCCTCTCAAAAACCAAAGATGCGTGCCTATCATACTGACACCTCATCAGCAAGGATTTCACTCTGGAGATGTCCTCACGGCTACCTCCAGTCGAGACGAGAAGCTCGAGTTTCCTCCTCAGACCCTGATACAAGCGATACCTGTTCAGGGACCTGAGGCTCGAGAGCTGGCGGAAGAACCCCGCAACCCGCTTCTTGAATATTTCCCACCACTCTGACTTACTACTACAAAGGTCCAGTAAAGGTACCTGACTCTGAAGAAAATCCTCAAAGGAATGTCTTATCTCCGCTTCCTCCAGGAGGGACGAATTCAGCTTCCAATAACCTTTACCCATCCGGGGGGTCTCTGAAACATTCAAGGAAAACAAAATCATACAGTGATCGGAGAACTCCACCTCAACCACGGACACTGCGGAAGAGACGGCTTCCTCCTTTAAATAAAACCTGTCTATCCTAGACCTGCAGCTACCTCGATGATAGGTGAAACCCGCGTGGCCTGAGGGGCTCCGGATGTGGGCGTCCTCTAGGCGAGCTTCCCTAACTATATTATTGAGAGCTATGCTATCGTAAGCCAGCGGACCATTGGAACCTCTCCTATCTTGGGACCTTGTGACAGTATTGAAGTCCCCTCCAAAGATCACTTGCCGGCTAGTAAAAAGGAAGGGCTTGATCCTCATAAAGAGATCTTTGCGGCCCCACTTGGTTTGTGGGGCGTAGATGTTAATGAGCCGGAGCTCCTGTCCCTTCATGAGGACATCTAAGATCAGGCACCTCCCCATTTCTAACTCAATAACCCGTCTGCATTCAACCGGAGCGGTAAAAAGGACCGCCACCCCACTATACGGCTCAGCCGCAAGAGACCAGTGGGAGGGCCCGCGCCTCCACTCTCTCCTGGCTTTTACCAGGGAGGCTAGATCTGACAACCTGGTCTCCTGCAGATACAAAATATCGGCTTCAACACGGCCGAGAAAATCAAAGGCTGCGAATCTAGCCGTATCAGACTTTATACTGGCACAGTTAATAGATGCCAGCGTCAATGGGGTGAGTGCCGCCATCATGGGTGATTGAGTTAGACGGCCCTAACCCCCTCATTTCTGTCTTTTCTTTACCCCCTCATCCCAGACGAGGAGGCTTCTTTCTCTTTTAGCCTTTTTTTAGACTCTGATTGGTCCATTTTTGAATCCCCATCTCCGTCTGGCTCTGGTTTGGCCCCATCCCCTGAGGAAACTGCCCCATCAGGACAGGGCCCAGTTCCCCCTGGAGGCTCCCCCACTTCAGGTACCCCATCCTCGACCACCCCCTCCAAAGAGGGGGAGGAGATGTCATCAAGGACAGAGTATCGGTTAGACAGATCAATCAGAGGGGGGGCAGGTAGGCTTCCGCTTGGGACCTGGTCCGTAGCACGGGGACTAGAGGGCTCCGACCTCTTCTTTCCCCTTTTATTGCCCTTCTTTTTTGGCCGCTCTTCACCTTCCTCATCCACACTTTCATAGTGGGAGGAATCGGAAAGATCGGCCTTGCTGCCCTCTTCTCCACAGATTCTCCTCACTTCCTCCTCCAGCACATTTTCCTCCAGGGCCTCAGCAGTTTCAGGACTAACCTCTGGAGCAGGGTCAGAAGCTACCCCTGCCACATGGGAACTCTCCAGTTCCCTGCTCCTTCTGCGATTAGCCTCCCGCCTCAGCTTGGCGGGACTTTTCCTCTTCACTGACCCTGTTGCACCTTCACCCACACTCGTGCCCTCCCCAGCTGAGGCAACATTACTGCTCTCCCCAGCCAAGGTGACAGTTGCCCGGGCAAAAGCGCTAGGACAACGGCTGAAAGGGTGTCCTAAGACACCACACAGATGACACCGGATCTGCCGACAGGATGCGGCAAGATGACCTACCCCACCGCACAGTGCACAGATGTTACGCCGAGCGCTCCGGGTCCCCGCTCCTCCCCGGAGCGCTCGCTTCTCTCTCGCTACCGCAGCGCTCCGGGCAGCTCCACTGACCCGGTGCGCTGCGATACCGTCTCCAGCCGGGATGCGATTCGCGATGCGGGTAGCGCCCGCTCGCGATGCGCATCCCGGCTCCCGTACCTGACTCGCTCTCCGTCTGTCCTGTCCCGGCGCGCGCGGCCCCGCTCCCTAGGGCGCGCGCGCGCCGGGTCTCTGCGATTTAAAGGGCCACTGCGCCGCTGATTGGCGCAGTGGTTCCAATTAGTGTGTTCACCTGTGCACTCCCTATTTATACCTCACTTCCCCTTCACTCCCTCGCCGGATCTTGTTGCCATTGTGCCAGTGAAAGCGTTTCCTTGTGTGTTCCTAGCCTGTGTTCCAGACCTCCTGCCGTTGCCCCCGACTACGATCCTTGCTGCCTGCCCCGACCTTCTGCTACGTCCGACCTTACTTCTGTCTACTCCCTTGTACCGCGCCTATCTTCAGCAGTCAGAGAGGTTGAGCCGTTGCTAGTGGATACGACCTGGTCACTACCGCCGCAGCAAGACCATCCCGCTTTGCGGCGGGCTCTGGTGAAAACCAGTAGTGACTTAGAACCGATCCACTAGCACGGTCCACGCCAATCCCTCTCTGGCACAGAGGATCCACTACCTGCCAGCCGGCATCGTGACAGTAGATCCGGCCATGGATCCCGCTGAAGTTCCTCTGCCAGTTGTCGCCGACCTCACCACGGTGGTCGCCCAGCAGTCACAACAGATAGCGCAACAAGGCCAACAGCTGTCTCAACTGACCGTGATGCTACAGCAGCTACTACCACAGCTTCAGCAATCATCTCCTCCGCCAGCTCCTGCACCTCCTCCGCAGCGAGTGGCCGCTTCTGGTCTACGACTATCCTTGCCGGATAAATTTGATGGGGACTCTAAATTCTGCCGTGGCTTTCTTTCCCAATGTTCCCTGCACTTGGAGATGATGTCGGACCAGTTTCCTACTGAAAGGTCTAAGGTGGCTTTCGTAGTCAGCCTTCTGTCTGGAAAAGCTTTGTCATGGGCCACACCGCTCTGGGACCGCAATGACCCCGTCACTGCCTCTATACACTCCTTCTTCTCGGAAATTCGAAGTGTCTTTGAGGAACCTGCCCGAGCCTCTTCTGCTGAGACTGCCCTGTTGAACCTGGTCCAGGGTAATTCTTCCGTTGGCGAGTACGCCGTACAATTCCGTACTCTTGCTTCAGAATTATCCTGGAATAATGAGGCCCTCTGCGCGACCTTTAAAAAAGGCCTATCCAGCAACATTAAAGATGTTCTGGCCGCACGAGAAATCCCTGCTAACCTACATGAACTCATCCATCTTGCCACTCGCATTGACATGCGTTTTTCCGAAAGGCGTCAGGAGCTCCGCCAGGATATGGACTTTGTTCGCACAAGGCGTTTTTTCTCCCCGGCTCCTCTCTCCTCTGGTCCCCTGCAATCCGTTCCTGTGCCTCCCGCCGTGGAGGCTATGCAGGTCGACCGGTCTCGCCTGACACCTCAAGAGAGGACACGACGCCGCATGGAGAATCTCTGCCTGTACTGTGCCAGTACCGAACACTTCCTGAAGGATTGTCCTATCCGTCCTCCCCGCCTGGAAAGACGTACGCTGACTCCGCACAAAGGTGAGACAGTCCTTGATGTCTACTCTGCTTCTCCACGTCTTACTGTGCCTGTGCGGATATCTGCCTCTGCCTTCTCCTTCTCTACTATGGCCTTCTTGGATTCCGGATCTGCAGGAAATTTTATTTTGGCCTCTCTCGTCAACAGGTTCAACATCCCAGTGACCAGTCTCGCCAGACCCCTCTACATCAATTGTGTAAACAATGAAAGATTGGACTGTACCATACGTTTCCGCACGGAGCCCCTTCTAATGTGCATCGGACCTCATCACGAGAAGATTGAATTTTTGGTCCTCCCCAATTGCACTTCCGAAATCCTCCTTGGACTACCCTGGCTTCAACTCCATTCCCCAACCCTGGATTGGTCCACTGGGGAGATCAAGAGTTGGGGGCCCTCTTGTTTCAAGGACTGCCTAAAACCGGTTCCCAGTACCCCTTGCCGTGACTCTGTGGTTCCCCCTGTAACCGGTCTCCCTAAGGCCTATATGGACTTTGCGGATGTTTTTTGCAAAAAACAAGCTGAGACTCTACCTCATAGTTACATAGTTACATAGTTAGTATGGTTGAAAAAAGACATACGTCCATCAAGTCCAACCAGGGGATTGAAGGGAAGGATGTAAGGGGATAAGGGAAAGGGATGTAGTTTTATAATTCTGCATAAGCATTAATGTTATTTTGTTCCAGGAATGTATCTAACCCTGCTTTAAAGCTGTTAATTGTTCCTGCTGTGACCAGTTCCTGAGGTAGACCGTTCCATAAATTCACAGTCCTCACGGTAAAGAAGGCGTGCCGCCCCTTTAGACTAAACCTTTTCTTCTCCAGACGGAGGGAGTGCCCCCTCGTCCTTTGGGGGGGTTTAACCTGGAACAGTTTTTCTCCATATTTTTTGTATGGGCCATTTATATACTTATATACGTTTATCATATCCCCCCTTAAACGTCTCTTCTCAAGACTAAACAATTGTAACTCCGTTAATCGCTCCTCATAGCTAAGTTGTTCCATGCCCCATATTAGTTTAGTCGCGCGTTTCTGCACCCTTTCCAACTCCGCAGTGTCCCTTTTATGAACAGGCGACCAAAACTGAACAGCATATTCCAGGTGAGGCCGTACCAATGCTTTATAAAGGGGGAGTATTATGTCCCTGCCCCTCGAGTCCATGCCTCTTTTTATACATGACAATATCCTGCCGGCTTTGGAAGCAGCAGCCTGACATTGCATGCTATTTTGTAGTCTGTGATCTACAAGTACACCCAGATCCTTCTCTACCAGTGACTCTGCCAGTTTAATCCCCCCTAAGACATACGACGCATGCAGGTTATTAGTACCCAGATGCATAACTTTACATTTATCTACATTGAACCTCATTTGCCAAGTGGATGCCCAGACACTTAGTCTATCCAAGTCATCTTGTAACTTATGCACATCCTCTATAGACTGTACTGTGCTACAAAGCTTGGTGTCATCTGCAAAGATAGAAACAGAGCTGTTAATACCATCCTCTATATCATTGATAAATAAATTAAACAGCAGCGGGCCCAGTACTGAACCTTGGGGTACACCACTAATAACCGGGGACCAATCAGAGTACGAATCATTTACCACCACTCTCTGGGTACGATCTATGAGCCAGTGTTCAATCCAGTTACAAACTAAAGTTTCCAAGCCCAAGGACCTTAACTTACCTGTCAGATGTCTGTGAGGGACAGTATCAAATGCTTTGGCAAAATCCAGAAACACTATATCCACAGCCATTCCTCTGTCAAGGCTTCTACTCACCTCTTCATAAAAGCAAATTAGATTGGTTTGACAACTTCTATCCTTAGTAAACCCATGCTGGCTATCACTTATAATACTATTATCCCCTATGTATTCCTGTATGTAATCCCTTATAAGTCCTTCAAACAATTTACCCACAATGCACGTTAGACTTACCGGTCTATAATTGCCTGGCGAAGACCTAGAGCCCTTCTTGAAGATTGGTACCACATTAGCCTTGCGCCAGTCCCTTGGCACAATACCAGACACCAGAGAATCTCTAAATATCATGAACAAGGGTACAGATATTACTGAACTTACCTCTCTAAGAACTCTTGGGTGTAGTCCATCCGGTCCTGGGGATTTGCTTACATTTACTTTACTTAACTTACCTTGTACCATCTCTACATTAAGCCAGTTCAATACATTATATGATGTGTTACCAGCACTGACCTGACCAATGTCAGCTCCTTCTTCCATAGTATATACAGGCCTTATGATTGTCCTATTGACCTCCTCCCGGGCACTACTCCACCCCGGGGCAGAATCTATCCTCTGTCCGCCCCAGAGACTCTTGCTATGTCGGAGTACATCCAGGAAAATTTAAAAAAAGGCTTTATCCGTAAATCCTCCTCTCCTGCCGGAGCCGGATTTTTCTTTGTGTCCAAAAAAGATGGCTCTCTACGTCCTTGCATTGACTACCGCGGTCTTAATAAAATCACGGTAAAGAACCGCTACCCCCTACCCCTCATCTCTGAACTCTTTGATCGCCTCCAAGGTGCCCACATCTTTACCAAACTGGACTTAAGAGGTGCTTATAATCTCATCCGCATCAGAGAGGGGGATGAATGGAAAACGGCATTTAACACTAGAGATGGACACTTTGAGTATCTGGTCCTGCCCTTTGGCCTGTGCAACGCCCCTGCCGTCTTCCAAGACTTTGTTAATGAAATTTTTCGTGATCTCTTATACTCCTGTGTTGTTGTATATCTGGACGATATCCTGATTTTTTCTGCCAATCTAGAAGAACACCGCCAGCATGTCCGTATGGTTCTTCAGAGACTTCGTGACAATCAACTTTATGCCAAGATAGAGAAATGTCTGTTTGAATGCCAATCTCTTCCTTTCCTAGGATACTTGGTCTCTGGCCAGGGACTACAAATGGATCCAGACAAACTCTCTGCCGTCTTAGATTGGCCACGCCCCTCCGGACTCCGTGCTATCCAACGTTTTTTGGGGTTCGCCAATTATTACAGGCAATTTATTCCACATTTTTCTACCGTTGTGGCCCCTATCGTGGCTTTAACCAAAAAAAATGCCAATCCCAAGTCTTGGCCTCCTCAAGCGGAAGACGCCTTTAAACGGCTCAAGTCTGCCTTTTCTTCGGCTCCCGTGCTCTCCAGACCTGACCCATCTAAACCCTTCCTATTGGAGGTTGATGCCTCCTCTGTAGGAGCTGGAGCGGTCCTTCTACAAAAAAATTCTTCCGGGCATGCTGTTACTTGTGGTTTTTTTTCTAGGACCTTCTCTCCGGCGGAGAGGAACTACTCCATCGGGGATCGAGAGCTTCTAGCCATTAAATTAGCACTTGAGGAATGGAGGCATCTGCTGGAGGGATCAAGATTTCCAGTTATTATTTACACCGATCACAAGAACCTCTCCTATCTCCAGTCTGCCCAACGGCTGAATCCTCGCCAGGCCAGGTGGTCTCTGTTCTTTGCCCGATTTAATTTTGAAATTCACTTTCGGCCTGCCGATAAGAACTGTTACGCCTAGCGCTCCGGGTCCCCGCTCATCCCCGGAGCGCGTACGGCGTCTCTCTCTCCACAGCCCCCCGGTCGGTCCCGCTGACCGGGAGCGCTGCACTGTCATGGCCGTCGGGGATGCGATTCGCACAGCGGGACGCGCCCGCTCGCGAATCGCATCCCAGGTCACTTACCCGTTCCCGTCCCCTGCTGTCATGTGCTGGCGCGCGCGGCTCCGCTCTCTAGGGCGCGCGCGCGCCAGCTCCCTGAGACTTAAAGGGCCAGTGCACCAATGATTGGTGCCTGGCCCAATTAGCTTAATTGGCTTCCACCTGGTCCCTGACTATATCTGACCTCCTCCCATGCACTCCCTTGCCGGATCTTGTTGCCCTTGTGCCTAGTGAAAGCGTTTTGTGTGTCCAAAGCCTGTGTACCAGAACTTCTGCTATCCACCCTGACTACGAACCTTGCTGCCTGCCCCGACCTTCTGCTACGTCCGACCTTGCTTCTGTCTACTCCCTTGTACCGCGCCTATCTTCAGCAGCCAGAGAGGTTGAGCCGTTGCTAGTGGATACGACCTGGTCACTACCGCCGCAGCAAGACCATCCCGCTTTGCGGCGGGCTCTGGTGAAAACCTGTAGTGACTTAGAACCGGTCCACTAGCACGGTCCACGCCAATCCCTCTCTGGCACAGAGGATCCACCTCCTGCCAGCCGGCATCGTGACAGTAGATCCGGCCATGGATCCCGCTGAAGTTCCTCTGCCTTATATCTCTGATATCACCACGGTGGTCGCCCAGCAATCCCGACAGATCGCCCATCTAACCCACCAGCTGTCGGAAGTGTCCACCATTGTGCAGCAACTTCAGTCGCAACTTCTGCAGCAATCATCTCCTCCGCCAGCTCCTGCACCCCTTCCGCAGCGAGTGGCCACTCCTAGCCTCCGCCTGTCCTTGCCGGACAAATTTAATGGGGACTCTAAGTTTTGCCGTGGCTTTCTTTCGCAATGTTCCCTGCACTTGTAGATGATGTCGGACCAGTTTCCTACTGAAAGGTCTAAGGTGGCTTTCGTAGTCAGCCTTCTATCTGGAAAAGCTCTGTCATGGGCCACACCGCTCTGGGACCGCGATGACCCCGTCACTGCCTCTGTACACTCCTTCTTCTCGGAAATTCGAAGTGTCTTTGAGGAACCTGCCCGAGCCTCTTCTGCTGAGACTGCCCTGCTGAACCTGGTCCAGGGTAATTCTTCCGTTGGCGAGTACGCCATACAATTCCGTACTCTTGCTTCTGAACTTTCCTGGAATAATGAGGCCCTCTGCGCGACCTTTAAAAAAGGCCTATCCAGCAACATTAAAGATGTTCTGGCCGCACGAGATACTCCTGCTAACCTGCATGAACTCATTCATCTAGCCACTCGCATTGACATGCGTTTTTCTGAGAGGCATCAAGAGCTCCGCCAGGAAAAAGACTTAGATCTCTGGACACCTCTCCCACAGTCTCCACTGCAATCTGCGCCTAGGCCTCCCGCCGAGGAGGCCATGCAAGTGGATCGGTCTCGCCTGACCCTGGAAGAGAGGAATCGCCGTAAGGAAGAGAATCTTTGTCTGTACTGTGCCAGTACCGAACATTTTTTGGTGGATTGCCCTATCCGTCCTCCACGTCTGGGAAACGCACGCACGCACCCAGCTCACGTGGGTGTGGCGTCTCTTGATGCTAAGTCGGCTTCTCCACGTCTCACGGTGCCTGTACGGATTTCGCCTTCAGCCAGCTCTTCCCTCTCAGCCGTGGCCTGCCTGGACTCTGGTGCCTCTGGGAATTTTATTCGGGAGTCCTTGGTGAATAAATTCCGCATCCCGGTGACCCGTCTTGTCAAGCCACTCCACATTTCCGCGGTCAACGGAGCCAGGTTGGATTGCACCGTGCGTTTCCGCACGGAGCCCCTCCTAATGTGCATCGGACCTCATCATGAGAAAATTGAGTTTTTGGTCCTCTCCAATTGCACTTCTGAAATTCTCCTTGGACTACCCTGGCTTCAACACCATTCCCCAACCCTGGATTGGTCCTCAGGGGAGATCAAGAGCTGGGGTACCTTTTGCTTCAAGGACTGCCTTAAACCGGTTCCCAGTACTCCCTGCCGTGACCCTGTGGTTCCTCCTGTATCCGGTCTCCCTAAGGTCGTTATGGACCCTGCCCGCCTTAAGAAGTGCCTCTCCCCCCCTCCCAGTCCAGTCAGTCAAGCCTCGGTGCCTCCTCGTGGCCCTCGTCCTGGTGTCACACTGCCCCGTGCCAGGCCTCGCCCTCTGCCCTCCCTCCCCATTCCCACTCCTGCTGTACTGCCTGCCGTTGAGGAATCCCTCCATCCTTTCCCGGTGTCCTCATCCCAGGGGGGGCAGTTACCGGACAAAGAGAAGGGGAGACCTAAGGGGGGGGGGTACTGTTACGCCTAGCGCTCCGGGTCCCCGCTCCTCCCCGGAGCGCGTACGGCGTCTCTCTCTCCACAGCCCCCCGGTCGGTCCCGCTGACCGGGAGCGCTGCACTGTCATGGCCGTCGGGGATGCGATTCGCACAGCGGGACGCGCCCGCTCGCGAATCGCATCCCAGGTCACTTACCCGTTCCCGTCCCCTGCTGTCATGTGCTGGCGCGCGCGGCTCCGCTCTCTAGGGCGCGCGCGCGCCAGCTCCCTGAGACTTAAAAGGGCCAGTGCACCAATGATTGGTGCCTGGCCCAATTAGCTTAATTGGCTTCCACCTGGTCCCTGACTATATCTGACCTCCTCCCATGCACTCCCTTGCCGGATCTTGTTGCCCTTGTGCCTAGTGAAAGCGTTTTGTGTGTCCAAAGCCTGTGTACCAGAACTTCTGCTATCCACCCTGACTACGAACCTTGCTGCCTGCCCCGACCTTCTGCTACGTCCGACCTTGCTTCTGTCTACTCCCTTGTACCGCGCCTATCTTCAGCAGCCAGAGAGGTTGAGCCGTTGCTAGTGGATACGACCTGGTCACTACCGCCGCAGCAAGACCATCCCGCTTTGCGGCGGGCTCTGGTGAAAACCTGTAGTGACTTAGAACCGGTCCACTAGCACGGTCCACGCCAATCCCTCTCTGGCACAGAGGATCCACCTCCTGCCAGCCGGCATCGTGACAAGAACATTAGGGCCGATGCTCTCTCTCGTTCCTCGGATGCCTCGGAAGTTGAACTCTCTCCGCAACACATCATTCCTCCTGACTGCCTGATTTCCACTTCTCCAGCCTCCATCAGGCAAACTCCTCCAGGGAAGACCTTCGTCTCTCCACGCCAACGCCTCGGAATCCTCAAATGGGGTCACTCCTCCCATCTCGCAGGTCATGCAGGCATCAAGAAATCTGTGCAACTCATCTCTCGCTTCTATTGGTGGCCGACTCTGGAGACGGATGTCGTGGACTTTGTGCGAGCCTGCACTGTCTGTGCCCGGGATAAGACTCCTCGCCAGAAGCCCGCTGGTTTTCTTCATCCTCTGCCTGTCCCCGAACAGCCTTGGTCTCTGATTGGTATGGATTTTATTACAGACCTACCCCCATCCCGTGGCAACACTGTTGTTTGGGTGGTCGTTGATCGATTCTCCAAGATGGCACATTTCATCCCTCTTCCTGGTCTTCCTTCAGCGCCTCAGTTGGCTAAACAATTTTTTGTACACATTTTTCGTCTTCACGGGTTGCCCACACAGATAGTCTCGGATAGAGGCGTCCAATTCGTGTCAAAATTCTGGAGGGCTCTCTGTAAACAACTCAAGATTAAATTAAACTTTTCTTCTGCATATCATCCTCAATCCAATGGACAAGTAGAAAGAATTAACCAGGTCTTGGGTGATTATTTACGACATTTTGTTTCCTCCCGCCAGGATGATTGGGCAGATCTTCTACCATGGGCCGAATTCTCGTATAACTTTAGAGTCTCTGAATCTTCCTCCAAATCCCCATTTTTCGTGGTGTACGGCCGTCACCCTCTTCCCCCCCTCCCTACTTCCTTGCCCTCTGGTTTGCCCGCTGTAGATGAAGTGACTCGTGATCTTTCCACCATATGGAAAGAGACCCAAGATTCTCTTTTACAGGCTTCATCTCGCATGAAAAAGTTTGCCGATAAGAAAAGAAGAGCTCCCCCCATTTTTGCTCCAGGAGACAAGGTATGGCTCTCCGCTAAATATGTCCGCTTCCGTGTCCCCAGCTACAAATTGGGACCACGCTATCTTGGTCCTTTCAAAGTCTTGTGCCAAATTAATCCTGTCTCTTACAAACTTCTTCTTCCTCCTTCTCTCCGTATTCCTAATGCCTTTCATGTCTCTCTTCTTAAACCACTCTTCATCAACCGTTTCTCTCCCAAATTAGTTTCTCCCACTCCTGTCTCCGGTTCTTCTGACGTCTTCTCAGTGAAAGAGATACTGGCCTCCAAGACGGTCAGAGGAAAAAGGTTCTTTTTGGTGGATTGGGAGGGCTGTGGACCTGAAGAGAGATCCTGGGAACCTGAGGACAACATCTTAGACAAAAGTCTGCTCCTCAGGTTCTCAGGCTCTAAGAAGAGGGGGAGACCCAAGGGGGGGGGTACTGTTACGCCGAGCGCTCCGGGTCCCCGCTCCTCCCCGGAGCGCTCGCTTCTCTCTCGCTACCGCAGCGCTCCGGGCAGCTCCACTGACCCGGTGCGCTGCGATACCGTCTCCAGCCGGGATGCGATTCGCGATGCGGGTAGCGCCCGCTCGCGATGCGCATCCCGGCTCCCGTACCTGACTCGCTCTCCGTCTGTCCTGTCCCGGCGCGCGCGGCCCCGCTCCCTAGGGCGCGCGCGCGCCGGGTCTCTGCGATTTAAAGGGCCACTGCGCCGCTGATTGGCGCAGTGGTTCCAATTAGTGTGTTCACCTGTGCACTCCCTATTTATACCTCACTTCCCCTTCACTCCCTCGCCGGATCTTGTTGCCATTGTGCCAGTGAAAGCGTTTCCTTGTGTGTTCCTAGCCTGTGTTCCAGACCTCCTGCCGTTGCCCCCGACTACGATCCTTGCTGCCTGCCCCGACCTTCTGCTACGTCCGACCTTGCTTCTGTCTACTCCCTTGTACCGCGCCTATCTTCAGCAGTCAGAGAGGTTGAGCCGTTGCTAGTGGATACGACCTGGTCACTACCGCCGCAGCAAGACCATCCCGCTTTGCGGCGGGCTCTGGTGAAAACCAGTAGTGACTTAGAACCGATCCACTAGCACGGTCCACGCCAATCCCTCTCTGGCACAGAGGATCCACTACCTGCCAGCCGGCATCGTGACAACAGACCTGCACGGTACAGGCTGCGCTAAAGTGGGTGGGGCTGCCACATCTGTGACAGACCTTGGGCTGCCCCTGGTAGAAAACTTGGATTCTGTCTCTCCCAAGAAAAGCAGCTGATGGGATGTGGGCAACAGTGCTCCCCGAACGCTTCAGTTTGACGGAAAACGTCCAGGCCCCAGACCAGATCCCATGTTCGTCATAGTTCTTTTTTGGCATGTCCGTCACATCCCCATATCGGCTGAGCCAGGTCATGATGTCATAGCAAGATAGTGACTCGTTACGTGTCAATACGGTCACTTTCTTGGCCAGATTCTGACGGGATATGGCCTTTACGGCGAAATCCCGCCAGCCGGGCTCACTCTTCACCACCTCATAGTTCGACCAAAAGAGTTCCAAACCCTCCGGCCGAACGAAGCTGATGTCAAATTCGGAAGTACCGTAGGGGTGGATCAGGGCAAAGATGTCACTTGCCCTGAATTCCATCCGGAGGAGGAGCTCAACCACCTTACCCCGAGGCGGACACGCATCTTCGCCCCTCCACACTAAACGGACCACATTCCTACGGCCACTTTCCTGCCCGGATGTTGGGAGGGACCAGACCACCTCCCCGTTTTGTTCTCGGAAGGTGCCTAAGCCGTGTCTTTCTATCCAAAAAGACAGGTCAACCTCACCCCTCCCCTCTACATGGATTGACCTGTCTCCCCTACGTAGAGCCTCCAGGAGGCGCTGTTGCAAGTGACCCCCAGAGCCAGACGGAGATGGGGATCCCCCTGATCCCCCGGCAGTGACGCTGGCATAGCTTCTGGGAGAAGCAGCCACTACCGGGGGGGCAGTCGAACCAGGACCTGACCCAGATCCCAAACCAGGACCCTTGTTCTTAGCTGAGGTGTCAGTCAAACCTCTCTCTGGCATTCCACTACCACTCCTCACCTGCATTCCACTTGCACCCCTCTCTTGCACTCCACTTACACCCCTCTCTTGCACTCCACTTGTACCCCTCTCTTGCACTCCACTTGCACCCCTCTCTTGCACTCCACTTGCACCCCTCTCTTGCACCCCTCTCTTGCACCCCACTTGCACACCCCTCATCCACACTGCTACTACAACTCCTCCCATGCGCACTACCATAACTCACACTCTGGACATTACCATTTTTCCACACATTTTTGCTCTCACTTTCACTCTTGCCTACACTCTGTATATTACAGGCTGGGCTGGCTGGGTCTATTGCATTATGTATAAGGGTCGCCGGTTTCAGGACTAGGGTTGCATTTCCAGTCTTCTGGGGTGCAGACACAGGCTCCGCCTCTGATATGGATGGCCCCGCCCCCTCACACGAAGTCATGGATTTTGGCAGGAGCTGTCCCATCGGACGCACTCCTGCCCGGCCTACTGCAGCTGACGTGCAGGGAACCTCCCCCTTTACAGGTGAGTGCCCCGCAGCGCCAGAAACGGTACCAACCGCACATACGGGACCGCCCCCTGAACCACCAAGGTCTGGTGCCCGGACACTCCCCCCCCTCACAGGGGAGTGCCCTGCAGCGCCAGGACTTGTACCGCTCACTTCAACCCGGGGAATGCCCCCTGAACGGGAGAAACTACCGCCATTTTCTGGTGCCTGGACACCCTCCCCCCTCACAGGAGGGTGCCCTTTATTTTCTATAGCACCCGCGGACATTTTGGGTGCACTACTGTATCCCCCATGCTGGCCCCGTTCCACTACAGAAACGGGGTCTGGCAGATTGGGGGACCCAGCACCCTGAACTGACTTCTCAGCCAGCCCAGACTGCTGGAGGGGAGAAAACACAAACTTTATCTGCCCTTCAGTTTTTTTCCTCTTCTTGCCCTTTTTTTTATTCCTCCTCTTCTCCTCTGGGCCCAGATCTTCTCCAAAAGAAAAATTTTCCAGACGGGTGGGGGACTCCTGCATCACAATCGCCCGCAGGAGACCCCCATCCGCCAAGCCGCTGCCTTCACCACAGTCACTGCCATCACCGTCCTCATCCTCGCTGGAGGGAGGTAAGGCCACCTGAGCTGCCATTATGTAGTCCTCACTCAGGGTAAGTGGGGGCAACATTGGTGGCACCAACAGAACCCATGTCCATATCCCCCCCACTCACATTGCCCTCCTCACCTCCATCACCTTCCTCCATCTCCTCCTCCTCGCTCTGGCAGTCATCATGCAGTTTTTCTGAACCTCTGGAGGCACGCATTTTGGAGAACCTTTCCTTATTGATCAGCTTCTCACTGAGGAATCCAGCTCCAGCCACAATGTCAGACCTCTGACAGACCTCAGAGCTGCACCAGATCCTCCACCTCTTTCTTTAACGATCTCACCTTTGCAGTGAATGCTGCTCTCTTGGTCTTGGCTGCTGTATCTGCCTGGTAAGACACAAGCTTCAGCTCTTCCCTCAGGCCTCTGAGCTGTTTGCCGAGTTGCTCATATTCTGCCATCTTAGCCTGGATTCTGGATCCGAAGGTAGCCAGGGATTCTCTGGGCCCCTTTACTCCCCATTGCTGGGGTTCAGAGGAACCAGACACCTTAGCCTTTCCTGCACTCCTTTGCCTGGAGACACTTTTGCTGGAAGCTTTGCAGCTTCCAGCAGGGGATGGGGGAGGGGGGGGGGGATGATGTGGGTCCTGGCTGAACGCCTCACCCCATCCTGGCTACTGGCCGTCGCATGCTCCCTCACACTCCCAGCCGGCCATAAACGGGGAGTGGACGATGGAATTCTGGGGTCCATAGCAGGAAAAACCTACCCAGGCGCCTGCCACACACCTGGGTAGGGGCGGATGAAAACGCTGCTTCACTGGAAATCTCTGGAAGTCACAGGAGCTCAGACACACCCAACCTCTCTCCAGAGCTGTACTCACTATTCTGCTGGTGAGGTCACTGTGTACATACATTACATTACTTACCCTGTACTGATCCTGAGTTATATCCTGTATTATACTCCAGAGCTGTACTCACTATTCTGCTGGTGAGGTCACTGTGTACATGCATTACATTACTTATCCTGTACTGATCCTGAGTTATATCCTGTATTATACTCCAGAGCTGCACTCACTATTCTGCTGGTGGAGCTCCTATAGTGACTTTCTCATGTCTTATGTAGAGACACTTCTCCACATGCAAACACTGAATAAGCAGGAAATCATGTGAAACCAAAGGGCAGACACTGTACAGTCTAAAGCAGTGGTCTCCAACGTGCGGATCTCCAGATGTTGCAAAACTACAACCCCAGCATGCCCGGACAGCCGTTGGCTGACCGGGCATGCTGGGAGTTGTAGTTTTGCAACATCTGGAGGTCCGCAGGTTGGAGACCACTGGTCTAAAGCAATGTTTCCCAACTCGTGTGCCTCCGGCTGTTGGCCCACTGGTCAGGAAACTCTGGTCTACAGTAAAGAACACTGGAATGTTTATTTATATCACGGGCCCCAGTATGAACCTAGTGACACTCACCTGTTTAGAAGATCCAGATACATGAACGGAGAATCATCAGGACGAACGCTTATGACAAAATACAGACCTCGGTGACGGGTGTGGAGGAAGTGTCCGCCCTCGTGTTCCTACAAGATAGCAGGAAAGTGTAGTGTGGGTAAAAGGGGAAAAGACTCCCACTAGAACATTATGTTTTCCCTCTACATTCAGCACCTATCAAAAAGGGTTGTCGGCGTATACCGCAACATACTGAAAGTGGGCCTAATACCGCAACATACTGAAAGTGGGCCTATTACCGCAACTTACTGAAAGTGGGCCTATTACCGCAACATACTGAAAGTGGGCCTAATACCGCAACATACTGAAAGTGGGCCTAATACCGCAACATACTGAAAGTGGGCCTAATACCGCAACATACTGAAAGTGGGCCTATTACCGCAACATACTGAAAGTGGGCCTAATACCGCAACATACTGAAAGTGGGCCTATTACCGCAACATAATGAAAGTGGGCCTAATACCGCAACATACTGAAAAATGGGCCTATTACCGCAACATACTGAAAGTGGGCCTAATACCGCAACATACTAAAAGTGGGCCTAATACCGCAACATACTGAAAGTGGGCCTAATACCGCAACATACTGAAAGTGGGCCTAATACCGCAACATACTGAAAGGGGCCTAATACCGCAACATACTGAAAGTGGGCCTAATATCGCAACATACTGAAAGTGGGCCTAATACCGCAACATACTGAAAGTGGGCCTAATACCGCAACATACTGAAAGTGGGCCTAATACCGCAACATACTAAAAGTGGGCCTATTACGGCAACATACTGAAAGTGGGCCTAATACAGCAACATACTGAAAGTGGGCCTAATACCGCAACATACTGAAAGTGGGCCTAATACCACAACATACTGAAAGTGGGCCTAATACAGCAACATACTGAAAGTGGGCCTATTACCGCAACATACTGAAAGTGGGCCTGTTCCCCTTTAACAGAACTGAAGGAGTTGCAGGTGAAGACACATGTAGGTTACCATCATCTTCTTACCATCACCACCGGGGCCTGGTCTACCGGGAGAGTCGACAGCTTCAGGTACAGGCCGTCTGCCGCGTTAGAGCTTGTAGAGAGACCATGGTCTGGGGACGTATATAAGGAAAGGAACAAGAAGAGACATCCGCCACACCGAGACATCCGCCACACCGAGACATCCGCCACACCGAGACATCCGCCACACCGAGACATTCGCCACACCGAGACATCCGCCACACCGAGACATCCGCCACACCGAGACATCCGCCACACCGACACACCCGCCACAACCAGACATCCGCCACACCGCCACACCCGCCACAACCAGACATCCGACACACCCGCCACAACCAGACATCCGACACACCCGCCACAACCAGACATCCGCCACACCCAGACTTCCGCCACACCCAGACTTCCGCCACACCCAGACATCCGCCACACCCAGACATCCACCACAACCAGACTTCCGCCACACCCAGACATCCGCCACACCCAGACATCCGCCACACCCAGACACCCGCCACACCCAGACAACCGCCACACCCAGACATCCGCCACACCCAGACACCCGCCACACCCAGACATCCGCCACAACCAGACTTCCGCCACACCCAGACACCCGCCACACCCAGACACCCGCCACACCCAGACACCCGCCACACCCAGACTTCCGCCACACCCAGACTTCCGCCACACCCAGACTTCCGCCACACCCAGACTTCCGCCACACCCAGACACCCGCCACACCCACACATCTGCCACACCTAGACATCACCCAGCCCATTATTTTGTCACACATTTCCAGGAATACATGGCACACTAGCTACGTGTGAGTCTAAGGCTGGGTCCACATGGCAGAATTTCTGCAGTGAATTCTCTATGAATTTATAGCCAATAAACCTTAATGTGATTCCTCTGTGATTCCTCTGTCCCGTTCACACTGAAGTGTATTGGCTATAAATTCATGCCAGATTTTTATGTGGAATTCCTGCAGAATTCAGCACAGAAATTCTGCCATGTGAATCCAGCCATTAAAGTCAATGGTAGCAAAATCCGCTGTGGATTTTCCGCAGAAAATACGTTGCAGAAAATAGGCAGGTAATCCACCCGTGTGAACGGACCCTAAGGGTAAAGGCACACGTGCTGTATTTTACTGCATATCTTGCAACATATTTTCTGCAGCTGATTTTGCTACCTATTGACTTCAATGGGTAGCAAAATAGGCAGCAGCAAATGCGCAGGATAATATGACAGGTGTTACCTTACCCTTAAAGGGGTACTCCACTGGAAAACATTTTCTTTTAAATCAACTGGTGCCAGAAAGTTAAACAGATTTGTAAATTACTTCTATTAAAAAATCTTAACCCTTCCAGTCCTTATCAGCTGCTGAATACTACAGAGGAAGTTGTCAGTCCATGTCAGGAACTGTCCAGAGCAGGAGAGGTTTGCTATGGGGATTTGCTCCTACTCTGGACAGTTCCTGACATGGACAGAGGTGTCAGCAGAGAGCACATCCTGTGAACACAACAGTTCAGTGTGAGCAGCGTGCGGGTGTGTCCCTTGTTGAGCTCCACAAACTTCCAGCAGATCAGACCAGAGCAGGTGATCCATCCGCCTTCCCAGGAGTGTGTCAGGCTCCTGGGGAGAGCCTCCCTGCATGGAGCCCAGGGCCTCCACCTCCCGTTCTTCAAGGCTGGCGGGGGGTGGAGAGCAAACAGCAACAGCCATTCCGGCCGGGGGGAGAAGATCTGGCAGAGTCTGCAGCAATGCAGGCTCTGCACCCCCGGCAACGGTTGTCAGCCAGAGGACTGGTGAAAGAAAAGCAAGAAGAAGAAGTGTGGAGTTGTGGGCAGAGAGAGGGCCCAAGGAGTCCAGCGCCACCTACTGCTCCCGCATGGCCGCGCGGTTTGCTGAATATGATCGCTGTGGCAAGGAGCTGAAGTTGGCCAGACAAGATCTGCAAGGGGCTCAGAATCTGGTGAACACTGCGCCCAAAAAGAGCAGACCAGAGCTAAGAAGAAAGATCTCAGCACTGAAGGCTGAGATTGTGCAGCTGGAGGAGAGGAGAGCAGAGATCTTGGAGGGGAGCGGTCTCTTCAAGGAGAAGCTTCAGAACAACAACCGGTTTGCCGCCATGAAATCCCCAGGTAAGGTGGAGGTGGATGATGGGGAGAGTAGTGGCGGTGAAGAAAGTGTGGATGGTGAAGGCATAAAGAGGAAGGAGAATGTGGGAGAAAGAGCACAAGTGGTGGAAATGGATGTCTTGCCTGTAGCTACTCCCTATAACACCCAGGACAGCTACATAGAGCCAGCCCAGGTGGCGCTTCCATTAAGTGAGAGCGAGGAGGATGAACTGGAGAGTGAGGCTGGGGGATTACTGAGGGCGATTGTTATGCAGGAGTCCCCAGCCCACCTCCAGAACTTTACCTTTGGAGATGACCAGTGCGATGATGTGGCAGTAAAGCGTAAGAAGCAGAAGACTCAGGAGACAGTAAAGTACATGTTTGTCCCTTTCCAGCAGTCAGGGCCAGCTGCAAAGCTGGTTCAGGCTGCTGGGCCCCCCAGACTGCCAGACTCCGTTTCTGTAGTGGAACGGAGCCAGCATGGGGGGTACAGCATGGCGTCAGAAAAGGCTGCGGACGCAATAGCTGTAAAGCACACCCATCCTGCCGGTAGGGAGGGGAAGGATGGGCTCATGGTGGGCAGCTCTGGCACTGCAGGGCCGCCCCAGGGTGGCGGGGGGCGTGTCCCAGTGCCAGAGGCGAGTTTTGCTGCTGTGTGCTCGGGGGGCGGTTCCCCGAGAACTGTGGGCATTACCGGTGCTGCGGGGCACTCCCCTGTGAGGGGGGGAAGTGTCCGGGCACCGGTGGCGGAGAGCGGAGTGTCTGTGTGCTCGGGGGGCGGTCCCCCGAGTACTGTGTGTTCTGTGGGTGCTGCGGGGCACTCCTCTGTGAGGGGGGGGAGTGTCCGGGCACCGATATCCCCTGCAGAGCCTGTGTGGTTAGGCAAACCAAGCGATGGCGCTGTGGGAGGAGCTGGGGTGCGCTTTGAGGGGCAGCCCCAGACTCAGGACGTGTCATCGCACATGGAGGAGGAGTCATCAGTGTCGACCCCGGCAGCAGCAGCATCGACCCCAGCACAGAAAAGACCAGCAGTACTACAGGTCCCAGCCAGCCCAGAATCCATTAGGCAGGAAAAGAGTGGAGGATGTGAGAATGCTGAGTGTAGTAGAGGTGTGGATGTGAGGAGTGTAAGTGGAGCGAATGATGGTGGGAGTAGTAGTGGTAAGAATGGGAAGTCTGGTATGGATGGGAATAAAGATGGGAGTAGTGGTGTGAGTGGCTGTACTGATGGGTCTGGGTCTGGTCCGGCTGCCCCCCCGGTAGTGACTGCTCCTAGAAGTTATGCTAATGTCGCTGCCGGGGGTTCAGGTGGGTCCCCGTCTCCGGCCGGCTCTGGAGGCCACTTGCAACAGCGCCTCCTGGAGGCTCTGCGTAGGGGCGACAGGTCGATCCAGGTAGAGGGGAGGGGTGAGGTCGACCTGTCTTTCTGGATAGAGAGGCACGGTTTGGGGGCTTTCCGA
This sequence comes from Hyla sarda, assembly GCF_029499605.1. Lineage (NCBI taxonomy): Eukaryota > Metazoa > Chordata > Amphibia > Anura > Hylidae > Hyla > Hyla sarda. The sequence goes on along the minus strand of NC_079192.1, from coordinate 22,722,248 downwards.
GAGCGGAATGGGGAGGTGGTCTGGTCCCTCCCGACAACTGGGCAGGACAATAACCGTAGGAATGTGGTCCGTCTGATTTGGAGGGGCGAGGATGCGTGCCCGCCTCGCGCTAAAGTGGTTGAGCTCCTCCTCCAGATGGAATTCAGGGCATGTGACATCTTTGCCCTGATCCACCCCTACGGTTCGTCTGAGTTTGATGTCAGTTTCGTTCGGCCAGAGGGTCTCGAACTCTTCTGGTCAAACTACGAAGTTGCAAAAAACGAGCCCGGCTGGCGGGAGTTCGCCGTAAAGGCGATTTCCCGTCAGAATGCTGTCAAGAAGGTGACCGTTTTGACCCGTAACGAGTCACTTTCTTGTTATGATATCATGACCTGGCTTGGACGGTATGGGGATGTGACGGACATGCCCAAGAAAAACTTGGATGAGCACGGGATCTGGTCCGGGGCCTGGACGTTTTCCGTCAAACTCAAGCGTTCAGGGAGTACGGTTGCCCACATTCCGTCAGCCGCCTTTCTTGGACGTGATAGGATCCAGGTCTTCTACCAGGGGCAGCCTAAGGTCTGTCACAGGTGTGGCAGCCCCACCCACTTTAGCGCAGCCTGTACTGTGCAGGTCTGCGCTTTGTGTGGTGGGGTGGGTCATCTGGCCGCATCCTGTCGGCAGATCCGGTGCCACCTGTGTGGTGTCCTCGGACACCCTTTCAGCCGTTGTCCTAGCGCCTTCGCCCATGCAGCGGCCGCTCCAGCTGAGGAGAGCTGTGAAGTTGCCTCGGCTGGGGAGGGTACGGGCAGGGATGGGGGCGCAACAGGGCTAGTGAGGAGGAAAAAGGGCCCTGCCAAACTAAGGCGGGAGGAAAATCGTAGAAGGAGTAGGGAGCTGGAGAGTGCCCAGGTGGCGGGGGTAGCTTCAGTCCCTGCTCCTGAAGCTGGCCCTGTAACTGCTGAAGCCCTGGTGGAGAATGTGCTGGATGAGGAGATCAGGAGACTTCACAGAGAGGAAAGCAATATGGCCGACCCTTCCGATTCCTCCCACTATGAAAGTGTGGATGAGGAGAGTGGGGTGAGGCCCAAAAAGAAAGAAAAGGGCAAAAGGAAAGGGAGAAAGAAGAGGTCAGAGCCCTCTGAAGCTCCTGGTACTACGGGCCAGGTCCAAAGCGGAAGCCTGGCTGCCCCCCCTCTGATTGACCTGTCAAACCGGTACCTCGTCCTCGATACCATCTCCTCCCCCTCCTTGGAGGGGGAAGGTGAGGGCGGGGTGCCTCGGGAGAAAGAGCCTCTGGGGGGAACTGGGCCCTGTCCTGTTGAGGCACCTTCCTCAGAGGGCAGGGCTAGACCGGGGCCGGACGGACACGGGGACCTTATGGACCAATCGGAGTCTAAAAAAAGATGTAAGAGTGGTCCTGCCCTTTCGTCGTCTTCGGGGGATGAGGGGGCTAAAAAGAAGGGGAAAAAGAAATAAAGGGTGAGGCCATCTAATTCAATCACCCTGTATGGCGGCACTCACCCCATTGACGCTGGCATCTATTAATTGTGCCAGCATAAAGTCGGATACGGCTAGATTTGCAGCCTTTGATTTTCTCGGCCGTGTTGAAGCCGACATTTTGTATCTGCAGGAGACCAGGTTGTCAGATCTAGCCTCCCTGGTAAAAGCCAGGAGAGAGTGGAGGCGCGGCCCCTCCCACTGGTCTCTTGCGGCTGAGTCGTATAGTGGGGTGGCGGTCCTTTTTACCGCTCCTGTTGAATGCCGACGGGTTATTGAATTAGAAATGGGGAGGTGCCTGATCTTAGATGTCTTCATGAAGGGACAGGAGCTCCGACTCATTAACATCTACGCCCCGCAAACTAAGCGGGGCCGTAAAGATCTCTTTATGAGGATTAAGCCCTTTCTTTTTACGAGTCGGCAGGTGATCTTTGGAGGGGACTTCAATAATGTCACGAGGTCCCAAGATAGGAGAGGCTCCAATGGTCCGCTGACTTGCGATAGTGTGGCACTGATTAGCATAACTAGAGAAGCTCGCCTAGAGGATGCCCACATCCGGAGCCCCTCGGGCCACGTGGGTTTCACCTATCATCAAGGTAGTCGCAGGTCTAGAATAGATAGGTTTTATTTGAAGGAGGAAGCCGTCTCTTCCGCAGTGTCCGTGGTTGAGGTGGAGTTCTCCGATCACTGTATGATTTTGTTTTCCCTGAATGTTTCAGAGACCCCCCGGATGGGAAAAGGTTATTGGAAGCTGAATTCGTCCCTCCTGGAGGAAGCGGAGGTAAGACAGTCCTTTGAGGATTTTCTTCAGAGTCAGGTACCTTTACTGGATCTTTGTAGTAATAAGCTGGAGTGGTGGGAGATATTCAAGAAGCGGGTTGCGGGGTTCTTCCGCCAGCTCTCGAGCCTCAGGTCCCTGAACAGGTATCGCTTGTATCAGGGTCTGAGGAGGAAACTCGAGCTTCTCGTCTCGACTGGAGGTAGCCGAGAGGATATCTCCAGAGTGAAATCCTTGCTGATGAGGTGTCAGTACGATAGGCACGCATCTTTGGTTTTTGAGAGGGATTTCGGGAAGTACCGCTCGCCCGACCCTTACAGAAACTGTAAGATGTCAGTGAGTAGTAAAGTCATTTCAGGACTGATTGATAGTACGGGATCTCTGAATCGGTCCAGATCAGGGATCTTGGAGGTCGTCAGATCCTTCTACTCGCACCTCTTGGGAAGGAAGGATCTAGATCGAGACAGGATGTCGGCTTTCCTGGCTGAAACCATTCCTGAGCCAGGGGTAGACCCCTCTCTTGATGTTTTGGCAGAAGAAATCAGGGAAGAGGAAGTGAGACTGGCGATCGAGGGGCTCGCCCCCAAGAAGTCGCCAGGTCCGGATGGCTTAACATCCGAGTGGTACAGGACCTTTAAGGAGTCTTTAGCTCCCCTCTTGACTGAGGTATTCAATGAGTGTCTCTCCTCGGGCACTCTGCCGAAGTCAATGAGGAGGTCAGCCCTGATTCTTCTCTCAAAGGGTAAAGATCCTAGCCGGATTGGGAATTGGAGACCCATAGCTCTTCTCAATACGGACAGGAAGCTTCTGGCCAAGATACTGTTTAATCGGCTGGTGAAGTTTGCACCCCGGCTCCTTTCGGGGACTCAGCACTGCTCTGTTCCAGGCCGAAGCGCCTTAAGTGCTGTCCTTAGTGTCAGGGAGGCAGTGGAGCGGAGTAGTGCGGGTTTCTGGAAGGGGTACTTGCTGTCCCTGGATCAGGCCAAGGCGTTTGATCGGGTGAACCACGAGTACCTCTGGTCCGTCCTCCTGAGATATGGCTTACCGAGTACTTTTGTTAATTGGCTTAAGATCTTGTATGCAGGGGCAGAGAGTTTCCCGCTGGTGAACGGTTGGTCTGGCCGCTCTTTTGAGGTGGGGTCCGGAGTCCGTCAGGGTTGTCCTTTGAGCCCGCTTTTATACGTGTTCGCAATCGATCCCTTCGTCCGGAGGGTAGATTGTGGGCCGTTGGCGGGAGTCGGGATGAGTCTGGCGGAGCTGGATGTCACCCAGAGAGTGGTGGCGTACGCTGACGATGTCACTATTTTCGTCTCCTCACAGGAGGAGGTCGATGTGGTGATGTCGGAGGTGGACCGCTACTCGGAGGCATCCGGGTCCAAGATCAACCGGGATAAGTGTGAGAGTCTCTGGCTGGGAGGGGGGGATCCCACGTTTGATCTCCCGGACACCCTTCCAGGGCCCCAAGAATCAGCAAAAGTCTTAGGCATCACATTCGGCCAGGATGATTATCCCACCAAAAACTGGGATGGTAAGCTCCAGGATGCCGCTCAGAAGGTGGACCAGTGGAAGGTTTGGTCTATGACCCTCAGGGAAAGGGTACACCTGATCAAATCGTACCTGCTCCCTTTGTTTATCTATCTGGGCAGTGTATGTATCTTACCAGAGGCTTACTACACTAGGATCTACAGCCTGTTTTTCCAACTGTTATGGGGGAACAGGATGAACCTAGTCAGGAGGGAGGTTACGTACCACACGAGGAGACTAGGGGGTTTATCTATGGTAAACCCTGTGGTGTTCTTTACGAACACCTTCTTGAAAGCTAACATCGCAAACCTCTGGAAAGAGAGGGCTCCTCCGTGGGTACTCTCCTGTAGGGAATGGTTTCGGCCTTTCTTCCAGGAATGGGAGAGAGGAGGGCGAGTGAAGGACCTCCGCACGCCCCATGGATATCTTCCGGCTTATGCTACCCCGACTCTGAAGGCGATACGTCGGTGGGGTCTGGGAGTGTGGGAGATCAGGACCCAGTCAAGGCAGTTCCTTGACAAACGGGTTCTGTTGACCCATTTCCAGAAGCCTCTGGCGCTCAGGGACTGCCCAGGTCGGGATCTGAGGGTGGGGTTGTACCTTTTAAACATGAAAAGGATCCCCCAGAAGTTTTGGGACTTGGCCTGGCGCTGCTTTCAGGGGAAGCTATATGTAAGGGACAACCTGAAGTGCAGGAACTCTGATGACCGGGGATGTCCCCGAGAAGAGTGCGGGGACACGCTGGAAAGCATGGACCACTTCCTGCTTCATTGTCCCTTTAATATAGGGGTTTACAACAGGGTGGGCGCTTCCATTGGCTGGAGTCAACTTGCCGGCCTAACCTATCCGGAGTGGGCTTATGGGGCATTCAGGAACCTGGGTGGCCGAGATCGGGGCACTTTATTCTTAGTTAGTTTAGTGGTTAGGTACTACACGTGGAACGCACGGTGTTTAGTGTCGACCCAACAGAAAATCCTCTCCGAGGTGGAGGTCTGTAGGAATATCACCGGTGACCTCGGGAAGATCAGGTCTTTGGAGTATGGCAGTCTTGGTACCAGTAGGGCTTCTCTCCTGTGGAGAGGTTTTTCTTTTGATGTGCCCTAGGTACTAGACCTTTTTAGGTAGAGTACCTTTATTTTGGTTAGGGGCAGTGTTATAGGGATAGTGATAGGGTGAGAGCAGGGTCAGTTTTAATGGAGGGATAGAATTAGGGAAAATTGTAGGGGGGAGTTAGGGAAAGAGTTTAAAATTATTTTGATGTATCAAGTCTGCCATCCTTCTTCCTGGTGGTGGGCTAATGCATGCACACACTAGCTTTTTGTTTTGTTTTAAGTTGATATGGTATGAAGGGCTTACAGGCGACCAAACTTGGGCCTAAGGTAGCTTTGGTTTAGTGTGTATATGTTAGTGTGTATAAGTTTGTGTGTAAGTTGGTTGGGAGGAGTGCTAGGTGGGGAGGGTATTTGTGGGTGGTGGTGTTTTGCTTTTCTTTTGGGGACCTGACATGGGTCAGTTAGGGACAGGACTTTGTGTACGAACGTTATGGACTCTGACCCATGTGCAGGAGGGGTGGTGTGGGAGTGGGTACAGTTTTAGTGTAGGGATTTTGGTAGGGTTTTCTATTGTTTTTGTAGGTTTTCTTTAGTGTATCTATATTTATTTTTAGTTAAATACTATATTTTTATGTTCATGTGATTTTGTATGTATATTGTTTATATATTGTTTTCATTTTGTTTCTATATTACAGCATTACAGTAGTCATGGCAGTCGGACCAGTTATTATGTTACGTGGTTTACTTTATTTTATCATGTTGTTACGCTGTTTATTTTATAAAAAAATTTTCTAATTTTTTTTTTTTTTTTTTTTTTTTTTTTTTTTTTGTAGCCAGGTAGTGCTAAATTTTATGTTTATATTTTGCTAAGCCAAGTTGTGCTTTTTTATTTATTTTTTTTTTTTTATTTTTTTTTTTTTTTATTTTGTGTTTCCCGAATATGGATGGTTTTGAGTTGTAGCCAGGTAGTGCAAAATTTTATTAATAGCCAAGCGCTATTTTTATGTTCATTTTTGGTATGCGTGTGAGTGTGGTTCGGTTAGGTGGGTTGGCATATTTTAGGTTTTTGTAAAGCTGGGCTGGCCGGTTAGGCAGGGTTTTGTTTTTGTTCTTTGGACCAGTGTATTTCTTATTTATGTTATAGCTGGTTAAGCTTGTTTTGTGTTTTTGTATAAGTTTTGTACTTTTATAATAAAAAAAGAGTGTCAGCAGAGAGCACTGCGGTCAGATAGAAAGGAAATTCAAAAAGAAAAGAACTCTATGTGGAGCATACAGCAGCTGATAAGTACTGGAAGGATTAAGATTTTTAAATAGAAGTCATTTACAAATCTGTTTAACTTTCTGGCACCAGTTAATAAAAACAAAAAAAAAATGTTTGCCAGTGGAGTACCCCTTTAAAGAGCATCTGCTAAAATGACATGCGTTTCATTTATGTATGAAGGATGAGCAACGCCATTCTCCGGGCGGAAATTTCCAAGCGGATTTTCCAGTCACAAATTCCGCTGCACAAATTCCCAAGTGTGAATCTGTGAACGGAAACCCATTCACTATACCGTACATTTTAGTAAGCGGAAATTTCTGCCTGCGGAATTGCAGGCAGAAATTCCGTAGTGTGAACCTAGCCTTAGGATTGATTATACAGAGTCTGACCAGATGTCCGATATCTCACTACGTTCAGACCAGCGGATTTACAGCGCGGATTTTACGCTGCGGATCCGCCGCTGAAGGACCTCTGTATTCTGGCTTTACATGTGCCTGCTCGGAGCGGCAATACGCCGCTAGGAGCAGACACACTGCGATGTGCGGGTCGCCGCGCGCATGCGCAGTATACTCGCACATCGAGCAGGGGGAGCAGCCGCGATGTCTGCGAGTACACCGCGAATGCTCAGAGACTCGCACATCGCTTCAGTGTGTCTGCACGTAGCGGCGTATTCCCGCTCCGAGCAGGCACATGTAAAGCCAGCATACAGAGGTCCTTCAGCGGCGGATCCGCTCGTCTGAACGTACCCTTACGAGGCCCGCACACCAAGGCCCAGATTTATCGAACTGTGTGAGAGAATATATAGAGAGATTTTCCTATAGCGACCAATCACAGCTCAGGTAACAAGCTGAGGTAAAGTGAAACCTGAGCTGTGATTGGTTGTTGTGGGAAAATCTCTCTATTTTTTTCTCTCACACAGTTTGATAAATCTCCCCCCAAGAGTTAATATTTTCTCCTTATCCCTTACTTAGTCCTGACAGAGGATACAGTCCTTGTATATCAGGAGGTCGCCCTTAGAGGACAGGATGAAGAGCTGCGAGATCATGATCTTGTGTCCGCCCCTAAGAAAGAAGAGAACAATGGAGAATTAGAAAAGACACAGCACCCATTGCAGCATTTTCCGAACAGTGTGTCTCCAGCTGTTGCAAAACTACAACTCCCAGCATGCCTTCGGCTGTCCGAGCATGCTGTGAGTTGTAGTTTTGCAACAGCTGGAGGCACACTGTTCAGAAAACACTGTCCAATATAGATGTCCATTATGCCCCCCCCCTGTCATGTGCAGCGCCCTCTCTCCTACTAAAGGGGAACATCTTTGTTTGCAACAGCTGGAGGCACCATGTTCAGAAAACACTGTCCAATATAGATGTCCACTATGGCCCCCGTTTCATGTGCAGCGCCCTCTCTCCTACTAAAGGGGAACCTCTTTATTTGCAACAGCTGGAGGTACGCTGTTCAGAAAACACTGTCCAATATAGATGTCCACTATGGCCCCCGTGTCATGTGCAGCGCCCTCTCTCGTACTAAAGGGGAACCTCTTTGTTTGCAACAGCTGGAGGCACCATGTTCAGAAAACACTGTCCAATATAGATGTCCACTCTGGCCCCCGTGTCATGTGCAGCGCCCTCTCTCGTACTAAAGGGGAACCTCTTCGGTGGAGCTACATTGGTTGGAAACACAAGTCTATTGTCTCCCAAGTGAGTGGAGTGCACAGCACATGTTCAGCTTCCCCTCCATTCCATTCATTCAGTGTATAATATCGGGGGTCCAACCATATGGACCCTCGGGATCTCCTACTCAGCACCCTAGTGATTTGAAGATTTGTTCAGCTTCCCCTCCATTCATTCATTCATTCAGTGTATAATCTCAGGGGTACAACCATTGGGACCCTCGGGATCTCCCACTCGGCACCCTAGTGATTTGAAGATTTGTTCAGCTTCCCCTCCATTCCATTCATTCATTCATTCAGTGTATAATCTCGAGGGTACAACCATTGGGACCCTCGGGATCTCCTACTCGGCACCCTAGTGATTTGAAGATTTGTTCAGCTTCCCCTCCATTCCATTCATTCAGTGTATAATCTCGGGGGCACAACCATTGGGACCCTCGGGATCTCCTACTCGGCACCCTAGTGATTTGAAGATTTGTTCAGCTTCCCCTCCATTGCATTCATTCATTCATTCAGTGTATAATCTCGGGGGTACAACCATTGGGACCCTCGGGATCTCCTACTCGGCACCCTAGTGATTTGAAGATTTGTTCAGCTTCCCCTCCATCCATTCATTCATTCAGTGTATAATCTCGGGGGCACAACCATTGGGACCCTCGGGATCTCCTACTCGGCACCCTAGTGATTTGAAGATTTGTTCAGCTTCCCCTCCATTCATTCATTCAGTGTATAATCTCAGGGGTACAACCATTGGGACCCTCGGGATCTCCTGCTCGGCACCCTAGTGATTTGAAGATTTTTGTTCAGAACGCCATCTCTCCACGTGCATGGAGCGGCAGTGGTCTATGGGAAAAACGGAGAGACAAGAGCGTTCTACAGGAGTTTCTTTTAAAGGGGTACTCCGGTGGAAACCTTTTTTTATTTTTATTTTATTTTTTTAAATCAACTGGTGCCAGAATGTTAAACAGATTTGAAAATTAATAGAAAAATATAAATGGAAGTGCAGCTCACAAAAAATGAGTCGAGGTATGAATGGATAGTACTTACACCGCGAAGTGATTAAATAAAATAGATATATAAGGGTCCCATTCACCTCTAGACTAATACCAGAAAAACTGATACATGACGGTAATAAAATAATATAATAAAATAGAGTAATAAATTTAGAATTGTTTTTATTCATAGATATCAATATAAAATACCGCTACTATAATCTCTAGATCATAACAAACATAATAAAATATGAGCAATAACTCCTTACACAGGGCCCTTGTGTGGAGAAAAAATTGCAATAATAAAATAAGTAAATGATTTTAAAAAAATTGTCAAATATTATGAGACCGCAGAGAAATGTCTAAAGGTGATGCAGTTAGGCAAATTAAGCATGTATCCAAGTCCGCATTTATACAGATTTGTGCAGCATATATTTACCGGCTTGTAGCAATAAACGTGCCGAGCTTTGGAGCGGTTATTCCTGGTCTTCCTATAGAGGCTGGTATGCGCTGGCGTGTGCACCGGCGGCTGGTCCGCTAGCCACAGACCGAACAAAGCCGCCGGACACGGAGGTAGGGAACAAGAAAAAAGCAGAGTTGGGCCGTTGGTGGCGCTGGTCCTGATGGAAAGAAAGCTCTGTAGACCCTTCTCAGTGTCTAAACGTGGTTTTATTAGCACAGAAAGCAACGCGTTTCTGGTCCGAACTGGACCCTTCGTCTGGCAGTGTGCATACAACATAGTGAACAGATGCGGTTAAAATACATTCCTTACGCAACCATAAAGGTTACGTTCATTTGGCAATTCACAGACATGGTTTACGCAAGTAGCGTGGGTAAGTAGAACATCTGTAGCTGGAACCCGGTGCCGTACGAGTGCATTACTGTATCTGCACTAGACGGCCGGGAAGTCAGCAACTTGCAAGGGACTGTGAGGTAAGGGCAATCTGATGCAGGTATGTGCAGGGATTGCCTTACTGGGAAACAATATCGGCCGGAGAGCGATATCCTTCTTAGTTACTGCGGCCGAGGGAAAACAAGGCTGATTGGGTAAGTGGAGCTGGAGATGCTCCTGATAGGTCAGGGGGCGGAGACCTATGTTCCGTGCGTATCACTCTGACTACGGAGCTGTCAGATCCCTTAGCGCTATGGAGCGGTGGCGGAGTTGAGAAGGGGCGGACCTACAAAGATACTGTACCAATGCGGGTGAGTCTGCTATCGCACAGCGGGGCGATATGCAGCGGTAGCAGAGTTGAAAAGGGGCGGACCTGTGTTGGAAGCGGGGCGATATGCAGCGGTATTAGAAGCGGGGCGATATACAGCGGGGCGATATGCAGCGGTATTAGAAGCGGGCGATATGCAGCGGTAGCAGAGTTGAAAAGGGGCGGACCTGTGTTGGAAGCGGGGCGATATGCAGCGGGGCGATATGCAGCGGGGCGATATGCAGCGGTCTTAGAAGCAGGGCGATATACAGATGTTGTGCTCTTAGCACAACGAAAATAGGTGAGTGTTACAACTTAACTTGTTTTCATCTCACCTATAAATATCCTTCACTAGGGGCGCATATCCCTGTTTTTTTCTTCTACTTTTTCTATATGTACCACGGTGGGTTTTATATCTGACCGGTTTGAGCTGAAGCTCTGGAATTGCTGACTCTAAGTGAAGGACCCAACAAACTATGGATTACTATACGAACAGGATTGGCCTGCGTGAACAACAAATAAGCAGATGAACCAGAGGAACCACCATTGGGACAGCACCACCGTGGTGACCTCTGAGGATCGGACTTTTTCAGACGTAGAAACTAAGACTATGACAGAACTTTTCAATTCTTTGGAACAACTACTTAAGACAGAACTCCAGCATCAGGTAGATGTTTATTTCCTTCACATCTATCTGACTGAGAAAATCCCCCCGAGGGGACTTAGACTCACGTTCAAACCCACTTTTGTTGACGACGAAATGTATTCTCAAGAATGGTACAAATTGATGGACAATAGTACATTTAATATGCTGTGTATGCTTGTAGAAAAAAGACAAAAACTGTGTATTGATGCCAATTCTCATATAGAGGAAACTGTGGGAAAACTCAAAAAATTCCGGCTGCACCATGATTTCCTCTATATTAATCACAATATTACTGGTAGACTTACCAAACTAGAAACTGAGATTATTGATAAAAAAGTCAAAAAACTAAATAGGGATAGGGGCGATTACCTAAGGGGAGACCCTTGGAATTGGAGAGATAATACATCTCTATCCAATAAACCGCCTGACAACCAGTATCCATCAGAGGAAGTTTGCCAACATCCCACTGCCAACCCTACTCAGGCCACATCAAAAACATACAGTGCCACTACCATGTACTCAAAAAAAACACACAACAAAAATCATAAAAATCATAACCCTAGAGACAGACTCCCCTCTAGAGCTCATTCTCACAAAAAAGAAGGACATACAAAATCCTTTTTAAATAGCAACTTTAAAAGAAAAAGGGAAACATCAGACATCAATGAGCAACAATCAAAACAACTGAAAACGACAAAAATGGAACCTACTATCCAAAAGGAGACCACTGGTGCGCTAGTGTCCTCCGACAAGGAACCTGCCACTATTATCAACAGCGATAAAGAAGGACCTGGGGAGATGAAAACCCCTGAGAAGCAAGATACTAATATTAACCTCCAATGTGAAACTGTAACACCGGAACAATCACGTACACCAATGCTGAAGCTTTTACAAGCCGGACTGAGTTTCAAGAAAAAATATGAAGCCATCCTTCAAAAGAATGAAATAGCCAGCACGAGCTCCCCAACAAATCTGAATACCACTTTGGATAGAAGCATAAATAGTCCAAACAACACCATCAACCAATTGCTGGACCTTTCAGTCTATGACCTTCCAGACCCCACCAGCACTCTAATACCGAATCAGGACCTAAATATTGTGGTGGTGGTGGATAACACTGGAAACCAGTCCACACTGGTTCCCTTCCTAAGGAGTGCAACAACTACCAATATTTCTATAAATCCGGATCACCATCCGACACCTCTCGGCACCACAGAACCCTGCCAAGAATCCATTGCTTTTTTGGAGGTTGGCCAGGGCTGCCATCCACCTCCTCCTCGGACACCCATGGCCCCCATCTTTGAACCTCGGAAACCTCAGACAAAGACACAAAAAAGAAAAAAAGAATTAGAGGGAGCAGAGGAGGTAAAAAGAGGAAGAATACAGCATTAACTGCTGATCCCTCTAATACCACAGAAGAAACAGTAGATTTTCAACCTATCCCAATACAAGTCTAATCCATATGAGATATCCCTCCTAAAACGAGGACTCTCATTCTGCCCAACATACCAGTCAGATCAGTTTCAACTTTTTCTGGACCTTCAGAGATTTATACGCAAACTCACCCTCAAGAGGCATTTTAACATCTTGAAGAACAAGAATACGATACATCAAGCCTCCACCTCCTGCGACCAGAGCAATGATGACCCAATAAAATACCAATCGGTGCGTGCCCCCTCTACTTTCTACCCCATCCAATCCCAAGGTCATCAAATCAATACCTTCTACGAACTAGTATCTTAGGAGCTAAAATCACTTCCCAAAAACAAGAGGAGACCATCCACCCGCTCCAATTTGAACAAAGAGGAGCTACAGGCATTAAAAGGTCTCCAGAAAAACCATAATCTGGTTTTTCGGTCAGCAGATAAAGGAGGAGTCTTGGTTATTCTTGATCTCCCGCAATACCAGGAGGAGGCCATGCGTATTCTATCCGGCCATGAGTTCTATGGGAAGACATCCATAGATCCCTTCCCAAAAATACAAAAAGGGCTCACATCACTCTTCCAGAGGGAACTGGATGATAGGATCCTCAATAAACAAGAACACCAATTCCTTACTGTCAGTAATCAGAATAAACCCTACTTCTACTACTTTCCAAAAATACACAAGTCATTGGAAAAACCACCAGGTAGACCCATCATCGCCAGCACTAACTCACCCACCAGTAACCTTGCCCATTTTATCGATCTATATCTGCAGAAATATGTTGTAAACCTTCAGAGTTTTCTCCGGGACTCTACCCAACTCATACAACAGCTCTCCTCCATTCCATGGGATTCCTCTTACATCATGGTCACCTGTGAGGTCACGTCGCTATATACCAATATTGACCATCAACTTGGACTGAAGGCGGTGGAATTTTTTCTCACTGGAGATGAAGAAATTACCACACCCCAGAGAAAGTTCCTATTGGAAGGTCTCCAGTTTATACTGGAAAACAACTTCTTTCTGTAGGACGGCGGAATATACCATCAACAGAAGGGCACCGCTATGGGGGCCAAGGTGGCGCCGGCCTACACCAATCTATTCATGGGGGCGTTCGAAATGGAACATATATGGGGCCACAGTAACATCATGGAGAACATCGTTCTCTATCGGAGGTACATCGATGATCTGATCTTCATCTGGCGAGGTCCAGAATCATCTACCAACTACCTCTTAGAACACCTAAATGCAAATCACTGGGGTATTAACTTCACAATACATACCAGCAATACATCCATTGAGTTCTTAGACCTGATCATATCACATGATCACAGCAAATTCGTCAACTCCACCTTTTTCAAAAAAAGTCGATACTAACAGCTATATTGACTTCTCCAGTGGGCATCACAAGAAGTGGCTTGAGAATATCCCCTACTCTCAATACAAGAGAATAAGGAAAAACTGCTCTAACCAAAGAGATTTCTGCACTCAGGCTGGGATACTCAAGAAAAGATTCACGGCCAAAAAATACCCCCCGAAACTACTATCTGACGCCTACGAAAAAACCAAAAATCTGACACAAGAGGACTGTCTTAAACTGAAGATACAAAGAACCACCACTAAGAATTGGGAACTCAACTTCATCACCACCTACAGTTCATCCTCAATTCAGATCAAGAAAATTCTCCAACAACACTGGCACATCCTTGAGAGCGACAAACTTCTCTGTGATAATCTACCTGAACATCCAGGAGTCACGTTCCGTAGGGCCCCCACTATTAAAAACCTCCTTGCTCCAAGCCAGCTCAGACAATTACAACGAAGACGAGCTCAAAAAGGAAAACCAGGTAGTTTCAGATGCGGAAAAACCAGATGTCTATGCTGTGCTGAAATTATGCATAACCGTCAAGAATTCCGCTCAAAAACCTCGGACGAAATCCTCCAGATAAAATACCATCTTACCTGTGAGTCTGAATTTGTCATCTACCTGATTGAATGCTGTTGCGGCCTGCAGCACATTGGGCGGACTACTCAAAAGTTGCGCAGCAGGATCAATAAGCACAGGTTTAATATAAGGACAGGATTCCTTTTACATGGACTTTCCAAGCACTGTGCCCTGGCCCACAAAGGGATTGCTAAACCTTTCATTGTTACCCCTGTTGATCATGTTCCTAAATTCCGTTCGAATAGATTTGAAATACTGAAGAGACTAGAGATCTTCTGGATTTTCAAGTGTGGATCTCAGCCTACTGGACTCAACGAAGTCTCTGAAACTATCCTTGTGTAATCTCTATTACACACCCTAAATATTTTAAAATACTGTTTGCTCCTTCAATTCCAACTTTCACACATCACCAGTATTCCACACCAACTACTGACAGTCCTATATACCTCACACGGTATACTGTACATATTGTATTATATGCCAACAGCCCTACATACGGCATACCTGGGTATACCTGGGACACTACCATTCCCACCCTCCCCTATCCCTGGCAATAATAGGATTTCTTCCCAATAGGGGCTAAAAAATTGTCCCCATCTCTACCACACCACATACCTCATACGGCTGCTGCATACCCTACCCAGTAGATTTTACCCCTTGTCCCCCTAGCAAGGTGCCTCACAGCACATCTAGCCGGTCACACTACCCTTCTACCCAAATCTGTGTCAGTTCTTCTAATACAGGTCCGCCCCTTTTCTGTGTCAGTTCTTCTAATACAGGTCCGCCCCTTTTCTGTGTCAGTTCTTCTAATACTGGTCCGCCCCTTTTCTGTGTCAGTTCTTCTAATACTGGTCCACCCCTTTTCTGTGTCAGTTCTTCTAATACTGGTCCGCCCCTTTTCTGTGTCAGTTCTTCTAATACAGGTCCGCCCCTTTTCTGTGTCAGTTCTTCTAATACTGGTCCGCCCCTTTTCTGTGTCAGTTCTTCTAATACAGGTCCGCCCCTTTTCTGTGTCAGTTCTTCTAATACAGGTCCGCCCCTTTTCAACTCTGCCACCACCGCATATCGCCCCGCTGTATATCGCCCCGCTTCTAATACCGCTGCATATCGCCCCGCTTCCAACACAGGTCCGCCCCTTTTCAACTCTGCTACCGCTGCATATCGCCCCGCTGTGCGATAGCAGACTCACCCGCATTGGTACAGTACCTTTGTAGGTCCGCCCCTTCTCAACTCCGCCACCGCTCCATAGCGCTAAGGGATCTGACAGCTCCGTAGTCAGAGTGATACGCACGGAACATAGGTCTCCGCCCCCTGACCTATCAGGAGCATCTCCAGCTCCACTTACCCAATCAGCCTTGTTCCCTCGGCCGCAGTAACTAAGAAGGATATCGCTCTCCGGCTGATATTGTTTCCCAGTAAGGCAATCCCTGCACATACCTGCATCAGATTGCCCTTACCTCACAGTCCCTTGTAAGCTGCCGACTTCCCGGCCGTCTAGTGCAGATACAGTAATGCACTCGTACGGCACCGGGTTCCAGCTACAGATGTTCTACTTACCCACGCTACTTGCGTAAACCATGTCTGTGAATTGCCAAATGAACGTAACCTTTATGGTTGCGTAAGGAATGTATTTTAACCGCATCTGTTCACTATGTTGTATGCACACTGCCAGACGAAGGGTCCAGTTCGGACCAGAAACGCGTTGCTTTCTGTGCTAATAAAACCACGTTTAGACACTGAGAAGGGCCTACAGAGCTTTCTTTACATCAGGACCAACTTTGCCTTTTTCTTGTTACTTACACTGCTGGGACATCACCTTGGCTCCAGAGGACCGTGGCTGCAGACCTGAGACATCACCTAAGGCTATCACAGATGTTGTGCTCTCAGCACAACGAAAATAGGTGAGTGCTACAACTTAACTTGTTTTCATCTCACCTATAAACATCCTTCACCAGGGGCGCATATCCCTGTTTTTTTCTTCTACTTTTTCTATATGGGACACGGAGGTAGATAATCAAACTCCGATGGTGAAGACAGACCTCGTGGACCTTATTATTGCAAGTTTTTCTCCACACAAGGGCCCTGTGTAAGGAGTTATTGCTCATATTTTATTATGATTGTTATGATCTAGAGATTATAGTAGCGGTATTTTATATTGATATCTATGAATAAAAACAATTCTAAATGTAGTACTCTATTTTATTATATTATTTTATTACCGTCATGTATCAGTTTTTCTGGTATTAGTCTAGAGGTGAATGGGACCCTTATATACAGATTTGAAAATTACCACTATTAAAAAAAATCTTAATCCTTCCAGTACTCATTAGCGGCTGTATACTACAGAGGAAATTCTTTTCTTTTGGGATTTCTTTTCTGTCACGACCACAGTGCTCTCTGCTGACACCTCTGTCCATTTTAGGACCTGTCCAGAGCAGGAGAAATCCCCATTATAAACATATGCAGCTCTGGAAAGTTCCTAAAATGGACAGCAGAGGTCAGCAGAGAGCACTGTGGTCGTGACAGAAAAGAAATCCCAAAAGAAAAGAATTTCCTCTGTAGTATACAGCTGCTAATGAGTACTGGAAGGATTAAGATTTTTTTAATAGAAGTGATTTACAAATCTGTTTAACTTTCTGACACCAGTTGATTTAAAAAAAAAAAAAAAAATTCCATCGGAGTACCCCTTTAAAGAAGATCTTCAGCCCTAGACCCTTATACCCTAGGGCAGTGGTCTCCAACCTGCGGACCTCCAGATGTTGCAAAACTACAACTCCCAGCATAAATGTACCACTGCACCATGACGTACACTTACGTCCATTGTCGTTAAGGGGTTAAGGTAAAAATAATCCATTATCTTTATTCTGTTGTTCAATGTGATTAAAACGATCCCCAATATATATATATTTCTATTATTGTACATTATTTTAAAAAATTGCAAACTGTATTTAATAAAATTGCTGTGCATAAAATCATCCTTTTTCTGACCCCTATAACATTATTTTTCCGTCTAATTTTTTACATTAAAGCGTTTTTACCGTGTGGAATTGGAAACATAATATTTTAGACATTTATGCGCGTGGCTATACCAAATATGTAAAATTTTTTGTATAATAGGAAAATAAGGGTCATTTCATTTTTTATTGGGGGGGGTTTATATAATTTTAACCCCTTAATGACACAGACAATTTAATTTTTGCATGTATTTATTTATTTTGCATAAAAAGGGGGTTTTATATATATATATATATATATATATATATACAGTAAATTGTATGAGTATATATAATATATACACATATAATAAAGTGTTGTGTCACGTGTATACATAGTATATAGAAATATATAACAAGCAGTAAATCATATATATATATATATTAAACAGTGTCACGTGTATTCATAATATATAGAAATATATAATAAGCAGTAAATCATATATATATATATATATATATATATATATAATAAACAGTGTCACGTGTATTCATAGTATATAGAAATATATAATAAGCAGTAAATCATATATATATATATAATAAACAGTGTCACGTGTATACATAGTATATAGAAATATATAATAAGCAGTAAATCATATATATATATATATATATATATATATATATATATATATATAATAAACAGTGTCACGTGTATACATAGTATATAGAAATATATAATAAGCAGTAAATTATATATATATATATATATATATATATATATATATATATATATATAAAATAAATAGTGTCACGTGTATTCATAATATATAGAAATATATAACAAGCAGTAAACAGCCGCTATCTAGTGACACACTGCACCGGATCTCCTCCTCCGCCTCCTCCAGCCTCCCTTACGACAAAAAAAAGACAGAAAACCGCGGGAAAACTCTCTCGCCTCCGCTTCCCATTGGCTACACCACCTCAAGGGGCGTGTGCGTAAACTAGACTGCTCGCTCCTGATTGGCTTAGCGTGCTGCCAATCACTAGGTGCGCTCCTCCGGTCAGCTTCCACAGCTAAGCGTTCATAGGTTATTCGCTTGGTCACGTGCCACGCTATCGGTTGCTAAGGGGCGGTGCGACCTAGCAGCCAATCAGAGCGCAGCTTGAAGGGAAAAGCCCGCGAAAAGAAAGCCCGGGAAAAAGAGCGACATAGTCGGAGTCAGTCAGTGGAGAGAGCAGCTGCCTGTAACATCGCCATCATGCCCCGAGACTACCAGGCCGAGAAAGGTAACTAGCGAGCCGGGGAAGGTGGAGGGCGTTCGGGGAGAAGGATAGATCAGGTATCGGGGTGCGCATGTAACGCCGGGCGTAGCGCTGACCCCAGACTCGGCCCCCAGTGAGACAAGCCGCCGGCCCGGGTGTCAGGAGAGCCGCTCGGTTCTGGTTCGGTTATCACAGGCATCAGTTTACGCCTGTTACGGCAGTCCACCACCAGATGGCGCTAGCATGTTTATGGTTTAGCTTCTCTGCGATTCCTGGCCCGTCCTTCAACACTGTCACCGATCTCTATTGGTCACCGAGCTACAACTCACCCGCCGGGGTCTCCGGTCCACCTCACGGAGGCTGAAGAGGTAGATGGTCAGGGCTGCCGGTGCTTGGTATTTCCGTATCCGGTTCACACACGTCATGTGACTATGGCGGCAATTTGCCCGGAGTGTTCATGGCGTCCACTGCTTCTCTATGTATGAGAGGACAGCCAATCACCGCGAGACTGAGTCCTGGGCTCGTGACCTAAAAGCTAAAGCCTCATTGGGTGATCTGGATGTGATCGATAGGAGTTATATCCTGTATTATACTCCAGAGCTGTACTCACTATTCTGCTGGTGGGGTCACTGTGTACATACATTACTTATCCTGTACTGATCCTGAGTTATATCCTGTATTACACCCCAGAGCTGTACTCACTATTCTGCTGGTGAGGTCACTGTGTATATACATTACATTACTTATCCTGTACTGATCCTGAGTTATATCCTGTATTATACTCCAGAGCTGTACTCACTATTCTGCTGGTGAGGTCACTGTGTACATACATTACATTACTTATCCTGTACTGATCCTGAGTTATATCCTGTATTATACCCCAGAGCTGTACTCACTATTCTGCTGGTGGGGGTCACTGTGTACATACATTACAGTACTTATCCTGTACTGATCCTGAGTTATATCCTGTATTATACTCCAGAGCTGTACTCACTATTCTGCTGGTGGGGTCACTGTGTACATTACTTATCCTGTACTGATCTTGAGTTATATCCTGTATTACACCCCAGAGCTGTACTCACTATTCTGCTGGTGAGGTCACTGTGTATATACATTACATTACTTATCCTGTACTGATCCTGAGTTATATCCTGTATTATACTCCAGAGCTGTACTCACTATTCTGCTGGTGAGGTCACTGTGTACATACATTACATTACTTATCCTGTACTGATCCTGAGTTATATCCTGTATTATACCCCAGAGCTGTACTCACTATTCTGCTGGTGGGGGTCACTGTGTACATACATTACAGTACTTATCCTGTACTGATCCTGAGTTATATCCTGTATTATACTCCAGAGCTGTACTCACTATTCTGCTGGTGAGGTCACTGTGTACATTACATTACTTATCCTGTACTGATCCTGAGTTATATCCTGTATTACACCCCAGAGCTGTACTCACTATTCTGCTGGTGGGGTCACTGTGTACATACATTACATTACTTATCCTGAGTTATATCCTGAGTTATATCCTGTATTATACTCCAGAGCTGTACTCACTATTCTGCTGGTGAGGTCACTGTGTACATACATCACATTACTTATCCTGTACTGATCCTGAGTTATATCCTGTATTATACTCCAGAGCTGTACTCACTATTCTGCTGGTGAGGTCACTGTGTACATACATTACATTACTTATCCTGTACTGATCCTGAGTTATATCCTGTATTATACTCCAGAGCTGTACTCACTATTCTGCTGGTGAGGTCACTGTGTACATACATTACTTATCCTGTACTGATCCTGAGTTATATCCTGTATTATACTCCAGAGCTGCACTCACTATTCTGCTGGTGGGGTCACTGTGTATATACATTACATTACTTATCCTGTACTGATCCTGAGTTATATCCTGTATTGTACTCACTATTCTGCTGGTGGGGTCACTGTGTACATACATTACATTACTTATCCTGTACTGATCCTGAGTTATATCCTGTATTATATTCCAGAGCTGCACTCCCTATTCTGCTGGAGGTCACTGTGTACATAGCTGTAGTATTAGTAGCCTTGATTAGTTCTGCAGCCCGGTCACCATCACTGATCATATAACTGGTGAATACATTTCCCTCATACAGATGATCAGCAGGGACGCTCGGACCCTCTTATATCTTCCTCAGTTCTCCCTGGGACTATTACTCACTGTACCAGCCAAGTGGTGTGAACTTTGTATCTGGTCCTGGTGATGGATCCAAACTAGACTTATAGTTATAAATCAGAAAGTGCTTTATCACCTGGACAGGCATTTATCACGCGATTTAGTTAAGCGACTACGCAATTTTTCATGTGACATTTTGACTGGGAGGTGAGAAAAGCAAGTTTTCCAAAACTTAAAGGAGTAGTTTGGTTGCGAAATAAAAGAAAACTCTTACCTGCCTACGCTCCCCTGGAGCTCCGGTACAGGTGTTCGGTCCCCGGGCTGTATTCTTCTTACTTCCTTTTAGCCCGGTACGTCACACGGAGCTTCAGCCTATCACCAGCAGAGGCGGGACATCGCTGCGGCCAGTGATAGGCTGAGGCTCCGTGTGACGTGTCGGGCTAACAGGAAGTAAGAAGAATACAGCCCGGGGACCCAACACCTGTACCGGAGCTCCGGGGGCTCGTTGGCAGGTGAGTTTGTTTTATTTTGCAACCTGAACGGGATAAAATGAGAAGTGTGCGCCAGACTACTCCTTTAACTACAAAGTAATAATTTTAAAATGGACTATGGGTAGTCTGGTAGATGAGCGAACTTACAGTAAATTCGATTAGTCACGAACTTCTCGGCTCGGCAGTTGATGACTTTTCCTGCATAAATTAGTTCAGCTTTCAGGTGCTCCGGTGGACTGGAAAAGGTGGATACAGTCCTAGGAAAGAATCTCCTAGGACTGTATCCACCTTTTCCAGCCCATGGGAGCACCGGAAAGCTGAACTAATTTATGCAGGAAAAGTCATCAACTGCCGAGCTGAGAAGTTCGTGACAAATCAAATTTACTGTAAGTTCGCTCATCTCTAGCGTACGTGCCCAAAAAAATCAAAAATAACGTGTTTTTGGTCACTTTTTATACCGTAAGACTTAATAAAAAGCGTTCAAAACAAAATGTTACTGATAAAAACTTCACAGTGCAAAAATATGAGCCCTCATACCGCCTGGTTCGTGGGAAAAATAAGTTATAGGGGTCAGATGACAATTTTACGAAACTTATTAATTTTCCTGCATGTAGTTATGATTTTTTTTTTCAGAAGTGCGACAAAATCCAACCTATATAAGTAGGGGATCATTATAATCGTATGGACCTACAGAATAATTATGATTTTTTTTTTTTTAAATGTACTACGTAGAAACGGATGCCCCCAAAATTTACAAAATGTTGTTTGTTCTTCAATTTTGTCGCACATAGATTTTTTTTTTTTTTTTTTTGGGGGGGGGGGCTAAAATGACTGATGTCACTACAAAGTAGAAATGGTGGCACAAAATTGAAAGGGTTATGATTTAAAAAAAATGTAAGAAGGTAAAAATGAGGGCAAAAACAGAAATGCTTGGTCCTTAAGGGGTTAACTAATGTGACAGGTGGGGCCTGATGCATTGTGTTGTGTGTAGTCTGGAGTCAATGAAATCCAAGACACATAGGATATTCTGTGGTGACCAACCTGCCCTAAAGGGACCCACCTGTCGCCACTATTGTGGTCCCCAGCGACTTCTCCTCATCAGCCTTGATTGACAGTTGCCTCTTTCTTGGGGTGTAAGAAGAGATCACTTCATCAAGGTTGGCAGAAGACAGAGATCGCCCCGATAACTCCTTGTTCAGGAAGCAATGAAAGTGGTGTCAGGTTCTCCTTAAAGATAAACACTTCTCTTACCCATCATCTCCATTTCTCATTTCAGAAAAATTCAAGACCTTCCTACAGGAATTCTACAAGGACGATGAGTCGGGGAAGAAGAACTTCAAATATGGCACCCAGCTGGTGAGCTCCTATATACTGCTGGCGGGATAGATGTGGAAGAGCTGTGTATATGTATACTGTGTACGTCTCTTGTTCCTTGAGGAGGGGTTGTGCTCACAGGTCACTAGTCTCCATGAAATTGTCACTGATCTTCCCTTTCATTACAGCTGCCATAAAGCGCACACACCCTGCTGCACAGTCTATATAGTGTCTGTTAAGGCTTCCCCTAGAAAGTGTCTTATCAATATAACATCCCAGACCTGATACATTCCCTTTAAAGGGGTACTCTGCCCCTAGACATCTTATCCTCTATCCAAAGGATAGGGGATAAGATGTCTGATTTTGGGGGTCCCGCCTGCTGCACCTGCTGTTAGTTTAGGGGGCAGCACTGGAGGCTCGTGACATCATGGTCGCACCCATTAGTGCCCCCACAGCCTCTCAATGCAAGGGGGCGTGAAAATGTCACGCCCCCTCCCATAGACTTACATTGAGGGGGCGTGGCCATGACATCACTATCCTTTGGATAGGGGATAAGATGTCTAGGGGCAGAGTACCCCTTTAAGGTAGGGATGGCATATGGCATTCTAATCATTTAAAAATTAGCAAAAATCAGAAATTTTGGAGTTTGCTTTTATTTACTTTTTTTCTTTTGCAATTGCGTCATTGACCCCAGGATCAGGAATGGGATCCTAGTACTGACCAAACTTGTGAGAACCATCAACTGCTGAGGCCTGGCTATATGGCCTTAATTTGTCTTGAAAAGCCACTTGACCACCAGAGATGCGCGCCGGCGCTGTGATCGCAGCATTTAAACGGTTAAATGACATCAGAGGGAGTTCAGTCCTCACAGCAGATAGCAGCCGATCCCTGCTCTGTGTATAACACTGGCCCCCTGCTCCTGACTTGTGATGAGCGGCAGGCGCCATAGCCAAATTAGTGATAGTTCGCGAATATTCATCCTGTGTTCGCGGAATTCACGTGTTCATTCACTTTTTCTTTTTTTTTTTCATTTGAAAATTTACATGGAAAATTTGCATGTGGAGAAAAACGAATATTCGTAATTACGAATATATAGGACTATATTCTAAATATTCGCCAAGTGCCAATGAGTACGGGGCTAACAAAAATTTAGGTTCCAGAACAAAATTGTCGTCATGGGGACCTGGCGCCTTGGATTTGTTGAACCCTGCTCTAATGGTCATTATGTACTGCAGTGTTTCCCCCAACCAGGGTGCCTCCAGCTGTTGCAAAACTACAACTCCCAGCATGCCCGGACAGCCGAAGGCTGTCCGGGCATGCTAGGAGTTGTAGTTTTGCAACAGCTGGAGGCACCCTGGTTGGGGGAAACACCGATCTAACACTTCCAGTCTTCCTACTATGACTTGGAACAGCACTCTCTAACCCAGTGTTTCCCAACCAGAGTGCCTGCAGACATGCTGGGACTTGTAGTTTTGCAGCAGCTGGAGGCACCCTGGTTGGGAAACACTGATGTACGGTGTTCCTTTAGGGCACTGATTTCCTCGCAGGTCTGTAGTAATACATGTCATATGGAGGAAGACAAGTCAATCTTTACCTATTTCTTTGCCTAGACTAACATTGCCCACAGAGAACAAGTCTCTTTATACATTGACCTTGATGACCTGGCAGAAGAAGATCCCGAGCTGGTAGATGCCATCTGTGAGAACACCCGCAGATACACCAACCTGTTCGCAGATGTTGTGCAGGAGCTGCTGCCCCAGTATAAGGAGAAGGAGGTGAGTACTGGGTCCTAGGGAAGCCGCGGGTGTCTCTGGGGCAGAACAATCTCTCATCCTGGGGTTTTATCTTCTCAGGTGGTGAATAAGGATTCCCTGGATGTCTACATAGAGCATCGATTAATGATGGAGCAGAGGAGCCACGACCCCACGGAGATCAGGGACATTCACAACCAGTATCCCGCAGAGCTCATGCGCAGATTGTAAGTCCTAGTTGCTGCATGTCCTGTTGAAGATATTGGCAGCAAGATCAGGGTTTCCCAGCCAGGGTACCTCCAGATGTTGCAAAACTACAACTCAATTTAGCCAAACACGGCAAACATTAAGCGCCGTATGTAGGTCCCGGGGGTACCAATATATATCCAAAAACCGAGACCCACAATACTAATATTATTTGAAAAAGTATAACAATCTTTATTAGACAATATAAAACAATTAAAAATAATTAAAAGGCAGAAGATGACCTTAGGCAGGGGCCCCCTGACGAAGCCCATACGCGAAACGTGCATTGGGGTGTTGGTGCTTGGTGTTCCTGGCTTGTGGGTATATGACAGGTAGTCTCTTTAGGTATTACTTATCTTGGGTCCCTATTCATGTCTGTTATACTGCATTGCTGCTCCCCATGTTATACTGATGTGTTAGATGTTATATCTATATTATACTATATTACGAGTTTGCAGCCGTGCCAGTCTTACATTGTGTATGCTCTTGACTGAATACCTACATCGCCCATACCAGGTTCACTGGCACTTGTTGTCTCCTGCCTAAGGTCATCTTCTGCCGTTTAATTATTTTTAATTGTTTGTTTTATATTGTCTAATAAAGATTGTTATACTTTTTCAAATAATATTAGTATTGTGGGTCTCTTTGTTTTTTGATATATAAAACTACAACTCCCAACATGCCCGGACAGCCTTTGGCTGTCCGAGCATGCTGGGCGTTGTAGTTTTGCAACAGCTGGAGGCACCCTGGTTGGGTAACGCTGATCTAGCTCTTCCAGTCTGCTTACTATGACTTGGAACAGCATTCTCGAACCCAGAGTGCCTGCAAGCATGCTGGGAGTTGTAGCTTTTCAACAGCTGGAGGCACCCTGGCTAGGAAACACTGCTCTAACCTGTGGCTCTACAGCTGATTCAAAATTGCAATTCCCAGCATCCTTTGGCAGCCTGTTAAAAGGGGTACTCCTCTGGAAAAACACAACTTTTAACTGGTGCCAGAAAGGGACAGAATTGTAAATTACTTATATTTAAAAAAAAATAATAATTATAATAATCTTAATCCTTCCACTACTTATCAGCTGAGGTATTCTACAGAGGAAGTCTTTCTTTTTGCATTTCCTGTGTGACCACAGTGCTCTCTGCTGACACCTCTGTCCATTTTAGGAACTGTCCAGAGCAGCATATGTTAGCTATGGGCATTTGCTCCTTCTCTGGACAGTTCCTGACATGGACAGAGGTGTCAGCAGAGAGCAGTGTGGTCAGACGAAGATAATTCAAAAAGAAAAGAACTTCCTCTGGATCATACAGCAGCTAAGTAATGGAAGGATTTAAGATTTTTTTTTTTTTTTTTTTTGCACCAGTTGATTTAAAATAAAAACAAAAAAAAAATAAAAATTCCAGTGGAGTACCCCTTTGAGTCATGATAGTTGTGTTGGAACAGCTGAATACCCACAGGTTAGCGACCATTAGCTGAGCACTTGCCCCCTTTTCTTTCAGTGAGCTGTACTTCAAGGCTCCTTCCACCTCCAAAGCCAGAGTTGTCCGTGACGTGAAAGCAGACTGTATCGGTAAACTTGTAACCGTGCGGGGAATTGTCACCAGGGTCACAGAAGTGAAGCCCATGATGGTGGTAGCAACGTACACATGTGACCAATGTGGTGCCGAGACCTACCAACCTGTAAGTCAGATTATAACTTGTATGATCCAGTCTCCATTGCTCTACACCAGTGTTTTCCAACCAGCTGTTGTAAAATTACGACTCCCAGCATGCTGGGTGTTGTAGTCTTGCAACAGCTTGGGGCACCCTGGTTGGGAAAACGTTGCTCTACATAACCATCTCTTTACATTTACAGATCCAGTCTCCAACCTTCATGCCCTTAATGATGTGCCCGAGTAAGGATTGTCAGACCAACCGCTCGGGCGGAAGGCTTTATCTCCAGACCAGGGGGTCAAAGTTCATAAAGTTCCAGGAGCTGAAAATCCAAGAGCATGTGAGTGTCACCTGATCATCTCTCGTCATGGCTTCTTTTTTAGGCTGGGTTCACACCAAGTTTTTTTCAGTAAAGTTCCCGTACAAGTCTTCAATGTGTAAACCATACGGAACCGTATTGAAAACCGTATACAGTGATCCCTCAACTTACAATGGCCTCAACATACAATAGTTTCAACATAATGGTCTTTTCTGGACCATCCTAAGTTGAAACCAGACTCAATATACAATGCTACCTACAGTCCAGATCTGTGAAAAATGTCAATGGCTGGAAGAACCGACCAATCAAAATGGGCATTCACTGGTAAAACACCTGTATTACTAAATATGTATGCACTGACTGGTGTCTGGTAGCGCCCCCTACAGGGAGGTATTACATGTTCTGTACTCTTTACCTGTATTACTGAAGTGCATGCACTGACTGGTGTCTGGTAGCGCCCCCTACAGTACAGGGAGGTATTACATGTTCTGTACACTTTACCTGTACCAGGGTTAGCTGCTCCTCTGGACACCAGGTGAGGGCGACTCCATGTTACTTTTTTAGGAAACTGTGTACTGTATAGGACCCCGAAGAAGCTCCTGTCCTCTACATAGACCAGTGTTTCCCAAGCAGGGTGGCCCCTGCTTTTGCAAAACTACAACTCCCAGCATGCCCGGACAGCCTTTGGCTGTCCGGGCATGCTGTGAGTTGTAGTTATGCAACAGCTGGAGGCTCCCTGCTTGTGAAACGCTGACATAGACAGTGATTACAGCTCCCAGCAGATCTTTATTACTTTTATATATAAGGATTTGCTTTATCTATATTAGTTATCTACTTATTTTTCTTTAATCCTAACTTTTTCCTATTTTTGGATGACATTTTGGTGCCTTTAGAACCAACTATCAGGTTTCCATAGAGTTCTGGTCTCAACATACAATGGTCGTCCCAGAACCAATTAATATTGTAACTTCCGGGACCACTGTACACTGACTCTCCATTGAAAACAGTTTGCCAAAAGATGCATCCCTTGGAATTTCAAATGAGTGAAACTTTATTCATAATGGGGAGAAGTTAAAAGCGTAAGTTTTTTTTTTTTTTCTTAAAAAAACATGCAACCGGACATGACTTTTTCAAACCATACACAGGTTAAAATTTGTACACACATTTTAATACAGTTTAGGCTGCATTTACATCTCGTTTTTGCAATACGGTTCCCATATCCGGTTTAAGTGTAAAAACCGTATGCCAAACGTAGCATCCGGTTGTGTTTTACATAATTTACGGTTTTATATATATATATGTGCGTACGGTTCCATCCGGTTTGCACAATACGCTTTTTGTAGTTCGTACATGCGCAGTGCATGCCAAAAGTGCTTCCCAGAAATAGAACAAGAAGAACTTTAAGGACAAACATAAAACCGTATCCGTAATTTTTTCAAAAAACGTATTAAACCGAATGCAACTGGACATCTGTTTTCAAACCGTATACGGTTAAAAACGTTCAATGGTATATACGGTTGTACACGCTTCGGTCCGATTTTGAGACATACTTTTTGCAGCCGTAGGGTGGGTTCACACGATGGTTTTTAAAGTAAGTTTCCTGTATACGTTCATTATTGAAAACCGGATGCGTACGGTTTACTCCCGTACTCAAAACCGCAGTTGACAACGGTTTTGTCTCCAGTTTAAAAACTTTAAAAAATAAAGTCAAACGTACAGAACTGTATGCACTTTTACAAACTGTGTACTGTTTAAAAACGCATACGGTTTATTTTTCCTATACTGTCCCATCCATTTTTTTTTTTTTTGCCATACGGTTTACTTTAGAAAAAGGGATTGAAAACAGTACGGCAAAAATGTCATGTGAACCCAGCCTTAGGGGGTGGTTTCACTCTACGTTTTCTCCCATACGGGAGCGCATACGGCAGGGGAGAGCTAAAACCTCGCGCGCCCGTATGTCATTCGTTTCAATGAGCCGGCCGGAGTGAAACGTCCGGTCGGCACATTTTTCCGCTGTATGCGCATTTTCCCCAGACCTAAAACTGTGGTCAACCACGGTTTGAGGTCCGGTTGTAAAAGCGCAAAAAAATTAGCCGACCGAACGTTTCACTCCGGCCGGCTCATTGAAATGAATGACATACGGGAGCGCGAGGTTTTAGCTCTCCCCTGCCGTATGCGCTCCCGAATGGGAGAAAACGTAGTGTGAACCCGGCCTTAGTCAGGTTTTGAGGAATCTGTTCATTGAAAACCTGATACGGGAACTGGTATTGCAAAAAACGTGGTGTGAATGCAGCCTTACTCAGGCTCATCCAGTTCTGTTGTTCTAGAGCGATCAAGTACCTGTCGGTAACATTCCCCGCTGTATGACAGTCTTCGTCCGAGGAGAGAACACGCGTCTGGTGCAGCCTGGCGACCACGTCGGTATTACTGGAGTGTTTCTGCCCATGCTCAAGACTGGCTTCCGGCAAGTAGTCCAGGTAAGTGATTGTGAGCACTTAAGAGTCCAGATGGGTCCCCCCACCTATGTATTTGGGCTATAATGCTCTTCTCTGCAGGGACTGCTGTCTGAGACCTACCTGGATGCTCATCGGATGGTGAAGATGAACAAGACTGAGGATGATGAGTTGGGAACGGAAGAATTGAGCGAGGAGGAGTTGCGGCAGATCACAGGTAAGCTAAATCGGGGCAAAACATACTTATTCCCTTGGTTCCCAACAAGCACATCTCTAGCTGTTGCAAAACTACAACTCCCAGCATGCCCGGACAGCCTTCGGCTGTCCGGGCATGATGGGAGTTATAGCTTTGCAACAGCTGGAGGCACCCTATTTGGAAAATACTACCTTCCAGCTTTGCTCACAAGCACGATCTGCTTCTCTTCTAGAGGATGACTTCTACGAGAAGCTTGCTGCGTCCATCGCACCGGAGATCTATGGACATGAGGATGTGAAGAAGGCTCTGCTGC
The DNA here is from genome assembly GCF_029499605.1 of Hyla sarda. NCBI lineage: Eukaryota > Metazoa > Chordata > Amphibia > Anura > Hylidae > Hyla > Hyla sarda. Next base: position 22,693,183 of record NC_079192.1, on the reverse strand, counting down.
TTCTCCTGGTGGGTGGTGTGGACCATTCACCCCGTGGCATGAAGATTAGAGGTCAGTGTGTGCAGAGTCCACATGTTGGTCATTTACAGCACCTAAATTGTCTTTCATCCTACTTCAGTGCTTGCATTTATTCAGTGTATTGTTAAAAAAATATATAGTTATAAAAAATATATTAAAAAATATATAAATAAAAAAAATGTACACCAACACTTATACAGTGGTCCCTCAACATACGATGGTAATTCATTCCAAACGAGACAGTTTGTCGAATCCATCATATGTTGAGGGATTCGTGCAATGTAAAGTATAGGAAGCTGTACTCACCTGTCCCCGCCGCTCCCGATGGTGACCCCGGGCCTCTGCTGGGCTCTCCTGATCTTCTCCGGTCCTCCGCTGTCTTCCTCAAGGCCTTACTGGGCCTGCATAGCGACATCATTACGCTGCTGCGTACGACGTTCCTATTGGATGATGGGACTGCGGCGTGCGCAACAGCGTATTGACGTCACCGGAGAGGGCCGAGAAGACACCGGAGGACCAGCGCTGGGCCCCGAGGGCACCCCGGAGCATCATGGAGGGGTAAGTGATACTCACCGCACCACACGGGGAACATTAAGCTGCTATTCGGCAGCAGCTTAAGCATTTTGCCGGAAAGCACTTAATGCGATGGCCCCGACATAAAAAGCATTGTCTGTCGATTTCATCATATTTCAGGGCCATCGTAGGTTGGGGATCACTGTATTTTATATTAAATACTTAAAAAAAAAATTGTAAATATAATTGTAAAAAAATGTATATAAATAAAATATAAAAGAGATAAAATATATAAATAATTCTAAATAAAATATTAAAATATAAATAGAAAATATAAAAAAATATAATAATTTTTATATTTTTCCCCCTATTCCTGCAGGGAACATTAACATTTGCCTGATGGGAGATCCAGGAGTGGCCAAGTCTCAGCTTCTGTCCTATATAGACCGCCTGGCTCCTCGCAGTGAGTATAGTTTTGTGTGGGTCTCATCACTTCCTCCGTCAGTGGGTTGTCCTGTGGTTTAATGTTCTCCTCACCGCTCTTAGGTCAGTACACCACCGGAAGAGGCTCCTCGGGTGTCGGTCTCACGGCCGCTGTGATGAAGGATCCGGTGACTGGAGAGATGATGCTGGAGGGAGGAGCCTTGGTGCTGGCAGATCAGGGAGTCTGTTGTATTGACGAGTTTGATAAGATGATGGATTCTGACCGGACCGCCATCCACGAGGTCATGGAACAGCAGACCATCTCTATTGCCAAGGTAAGTGTTTACACCCCTGCACTATAGTATTAATGGGGTTGTCTGGACGTAACATGTTACAACTGGAGGTTCAGTTTACAGACCACTGTAGAAGACGCCATTTTTTTTTAGTAAAGATGATGAAGTTACTATGTGTGGCTGCAGCCTAAACCCTGACTAAGCTTTGTTCCCTTCTCCCCTTTAAGCACTCAAACTACCCCATGTAATGTTTCCTGCTAATTGTCATTTAAAGGGGTACTCCAGTCAAACTTTATTTTTAGTTTTTTTAAACTGGTACCAGAACATTAAAGGACATCTGTAGTGCAATATAACTATCCACATGCCGACGGATAGGGGACTTATAGATCGCAGGGGGGGGTCTGAGCGCTGGGGCCCCCCGGGATCTCCTGGACGTGGCCGCAGCAGTATGCTGGAAAAGGGGGCGTTCCATCGCCGCATGACATGGCGGCTGACACTCCTCCCTCCATGTACCCCATAGCGATATATGGAGTGGGAGTGTCTGCCGCGGCTTTCTGCTGAGGACGAAACTTCACTTCCTGCAGACTGCCGCAGCCCTGTCCAGGAGATCCCGGGGGCCCCAGCTCTCAAACCCTTCTTAGGGGCTAAGTTATTTTTCGCTGGAATACTCCTTTTTAAAAAGATTTTGTAAATTAATTACAATAAAAAATATTAATCCTTCCAGTACTTTTCAGCTGCTATATGCTCCACAGGAATTTCCTTTCTCTCTGACCAGTCCTCTCTGCTGACACCTCAATTCCTGACATGGACAGAGGTGTCAGCAGAGAGCACTGTGGTCAGAAGATAGATTTGTAAATTACTTCTACTAAAAATGTGTTTGTTTTCCTAGGACCAGTTGATTTAAAAAAAAAATAGTTTCACTGGAGTACCCCTTTAATGCAGCGCACTAAGGTTCAATAATGGTCTCTGCAAGGTGTCTGATCCATGACCAGTTTTAGTGACATAAATATGAACTACATTGTGTCTTCAGGCTGGAATAATGACCACTCTGAACGCCCGCTGCTCTATCCTCGCCGCTGCTAACCCGGCCTACGGAAGGTACAACCCCAAGAAGACTGTGGAGCAGAACATCCAGCTGCCCGCCGCCCTGCTGTCTCGATTCGATCTGCTCTGGTTGATTCAGGACAAGCCTGACCGAGACAATGACCTCAGGTATGTCACTACTTACATCCTCACTGCTACCATCTCGCCTGCTGTGTACTTGGGCTCCTCTCACACTACACACTGCTCCATTTTAAAGACCTGTTACAATGTCCCGATAAGAAAACAATTAAGCAATGGCTGTTAAAAAATCCCATTCAAGTCTATGCGTTTATTTATTTTTAAGATCACCTGTTATGAATAAAGGACGTTATTTGTGACGGGAGAAAAATTTGTGCATGTAACATGTTTTATTTTAACCAGTCATAAATAACGTCCGTCATTCATAACGGTGATAACGAATAATCAAAAAATCCCATAGACTTGAATGGGATTTTGTGACGGACGTTTTTTTTAAATGGGTGCTCAGCATTTGGAAGAAACTGTTCCAAACAGTGTTGCATGTGATGTCATAGCCCCGCCCCTCATGTCACACCCCACCCCCTCAATGCAAGTCTATGGGAGGGGGCGTGACGTTGTCACGCCCCCTCCCATAGACTTGCATTGAGGGGGCGGGGATATGACATCACTTGCTGCAGCATTCGGAACTGTTTCTTCCAAATGCTGAGCAGCGGAGTACCCATTTAAGGATTTTTGTAACTGGTCTTTAAAACAGAGTAACCTGTAGTGAGAGGAGCCTTTACCAGTGACTTACTCTTTCAGGTTGGCTCAGCACATCACCTATGTCCATCAGCACAGCAAGCAGCCGCCCTCTCAATTCGAGGCTCTGGATATGAAGCTCATGAGGTCAGTCCATGTCCGCCATGTTCTTGTTTCCCAAAAGCACGAACCACATCTTATAATGCATTATGGCTTTACTCCCCTAGACGCTATATCACCATGTGCAAGCGTAAGCAGCCTGCAATCCCAGAATCCCTTGCGGACTATCTGACTGCAGCCTATGTGGAGATGAGGAAAGAGGCCAGAACCAACAAAGACACCACATTCACCTCGGCCCGAACCCTCCTTTCTGTCCTGCGACTCTCCACAGCTCTGGTGAGACATCTCAAGATTTCAGTCATGTGACCCATGGGGTGGCTGGTTTCGGGGGTTTTGTTTGTCTTGTGGGGGTTTTGTTTGTCTTGTGGGGGTTTTGTTTGTCTTGTGGGGGTTTTGTTTGTCTTGTGGGGGTTTTGTTTGTCTTGTGGGGGTTTTGTTTGTCTTGTGGGGGTTTTGTTTGTCTTGTGGGGGTTTTGTTTGTCTTGTGGGGGTTTTGTTTGTCTTGTGGGGGTTTTGTTTGTCTTGTGGGGGTTTTGTTTGTCTTGTGGGGGTTTTGTTTGTCTTGTGGGGGTTTTGTTTGTCTTGTGGGGGTTTTGTTTGTCTTGTGGGGGTTTTGTTTGTCTTGTGGGGGTTTTGTTTGTCTTTAAGGTTCCTATTCAGTCCAATGAGCTCCAAAGTGCTGTTCGTGCAGGTAGCTGTGTACAGATCCTACTGTAGGGACAGCACTTCCGCCGCTCGCTGTGACCCGGCTCTACGCTGCTTCTTCCTCTGTCCCCCCGCATTCTCCCCCAGACAGGCCGATGTTGACAGGCAGAGACAGGAGCAACTGCTGGTGTGTCCTCAGAGCATTGCACTTGTCTCGGTCTGACAGTGTTGGCAAAACACTCCACGGCTTGGCTTCAGTCTCTCTAAACCTTTTCTGATGCTCCCGGATGAGTGCGGCTTCTACATAACAGTATATGTGAAATCTACATGTAACTTTACAAATGCTTCAAATAACAAATCGCCTTCTCTGTGGTCGACACCACCTGCTACTTGGACAACTCTGGGTCGTCAGCAAGACCAACAATACAATGGAACAGATTCCAGCTTTGTAAAGGAGCATAAAAGCAGCTTACTGTATTCAGACTGGTACAACAGGAAGAGGAGTAGTACACATTTCGGGAAAGTGTTCTGTTAACATGTGCAGGGAACAATGAGATTATATGAAATATACCTAAAATTGCTAGATTTTATTTTTTTTATATTTAATTTATACTTTAACATCTAGAGGGCCACAGTTTGGACACCACTGGTCTAAACTACAACTCCCAGTATGCCCGGACAGCCGTTGGCTGTCCGGGCATGCTGGGAATTGTAGATTTGCAACAGTTTGGACACCACCGCATTAGACTAATAGCAGTTATTTGTTTACTAGCATAGACTTGATCGGTAATATTGACTCTACTTGTACAGGGAGCGGCACAGAGTACTAGTAGACCTCCAGCCAACATCTTTCCTTTAGGACCCCCGCTATCATGCTGAAGGGGGTCTGAGTGCCACAAGCTCCTGGCAACTTGCATTTTATGGTTATAAATGTAATAAGCATTGAGCAGGGCATCTGAAGGGTTAAAGGGGTACTCCGGTGGAAAACTATATTACTTCTATTAAAATATATTTATCCTTCCAGTACTTATTAGGAGTAGCCATATTAGTCCAGTGATGCAAAATAATCTAGTTGCAGTATCTTGTAATACCTATAAAAAAAGGTATTACAAGATACTGCAACTACAGATGATTTTGAGATATATTTATTTAAATTTTTTTTTTAAATGAAGTATTTATTTTATTGAATTTTTTTTTTTTTTCAGTGCTCTCTGCTGACACCTGTCTGTATCAGGAACTGTCCAGAGCAGCATAGTTTTGCTGTGGGCATTTGCTCCTGTTCTGGACGGTTCCTGATATGGACAGAGGTGTCAGCAAAGAGCACCGTGGACAGGAAAAAACAATCCAAAAACTTACTTTCTCTATAGTATATAGCAGCTGATAAATAATGGAAGGATAAAGATTTTTTTTTTTTTTTTTTTTTTTTTTTTTTTTTAATAGAAGTCATTTACAAATCTTAACTTTTGGCACCAGTTCACTAAAAAAAGTGTTCCCCACCGGAGTACCCCATTTTTAAATGCTAGAAATCGTCAGGGCATTAGTGGTGAGTCCCAGCTGCCAATAGCAGCCAGTACTCACCAGGTATGAAGCAAAGGGAGCTGCAAGTCTTGCTGCTTTGGGATGTGTTCTGAGTAGAATAACCATTATTTTTAGGAAGTATCTGCTAGTGTTAAGGTGGTGACCTTTCTCATATACTGCCCCCTAGGCACGGCTACGTCTGGAAGACGTTGTAGAGAAGGAAGATGTCAATGAAGCAATGAGGCTAATGGAAATGTCTAAAGACTCCCTGCTGGGAGACAAAGGGCAGACGGCGAGGTGAGTGGCTGTGATTTCCGTCATCCACGTCACACAAGTCTCTTATCAGGTTGACCTATAATAACCTCTCTATCTACAGGACCCAGCGACCGGCTGACGTCATCTTCGCCACAATCCGTGAGATGGTTCCGGAGAAGGGTCAGCGCAGTGTCAAGTACTCTGAGGCCGAGCAGCGCTGCGTGTCTAAAGGCTTCACCCCCGCACAGTTCGAGGCGGCTCTAGAGGAGTACGAGGAGCTGAACGTCTGGCTGGTCAACCAGGCGCGCACCAAGATCACCTTTGTGTGAGCCACATCCACCACAGACTGTCTATAACAAACTGCGACCCCCAATACATGACCCCTGTGACTGACCGCAGGCCCTGCCTTTGTATATTATTGAGTGCTTGTTTTAAGCCCCTCTTTCGGAGGAGTGAGTGAGCTTTGTACGTTACAGAATTATTTCTCCTTTAGCTGCATTTCTGTCTTTTTTTACTATGGAGCTTATTTCTGCACAGATGGGAATTGTGGACTCCGGAGAAAGTTCAATAAAGACTTTTTTTACTAGTAAAATGTGTCTATTTTCTTGGACTTGCAACCCTGCTGAGTAAATGTCACAAAGGTGTCCAGCAGATGCTGCGTAAGTGTATAGCTGGTGCCCATTGCAACGACCTGTCTGAAGTCTGCAGCTCCTGCCACCAGCCTAGAGGGAGTTGGAGAGATTAGCTTAGAAATTATTATAGCATTGTTTCCCAACCAGGGTACCTCCAGCTGTTGCAAAACTACAACTCCCAGCATGCCTGGACAGCCGTTGGCTGTCCAGGCATGCTGGGAATTGTAGTTTCTCGATCGGCTCCATTGGGGGACACAGACCATGGGTATATGCTGCTGTCACTAGGAGGCTTGACACCATGGCTAAAGAAAAGTCGGCTCCTCCCAGCAGGATATACCCGCCTCCAGGTCACTGAGCTAATCAGTTTTAGCTTAGTGTCTAAGGAGGTGGACATGGTCTGGGGGTTCTCCCCAGACTTGGTCTTATGTTTTATTATTTTCCTAGATATGGGGATGTTAGATTTTTTTTTTTTATTCCATTTTCTTTTCAGTTTTCAGGTGGGGACTAAGGAACCGCGTCTCAGTTCCCCATTGCGATTGAGGGGGGCACAGACATCGTGCCATGTACTGTCAACCCCCCCTCTTGCCAACTGTCAGCACCTGGGGTTGTACCTCATGGGTCCGGGTCCCCCTACCTCCCTGCTCGCCTCGCTTGCACATGGTAGCCCGGCATGATGCAGCTGGCTTAAGACTTCATGAGGTAAGTTCCACTGACTGAGGAGTATTTTCCCTCAGGTACAAATTTGCAACATCTGGAGACCCTCAGTTTTGGCCCACTGTCTCAGGCTGACAGTAGCGGCCGCTTTTACTTTCACTTTAGGCAGAGTCTGCTGCCGGCAGGGTCTTCGCCTGCTCCGCTCCCCGCGGGCGCATATATTCGCTTTGGTGCTCAGGGTACTGAGCGGGCGCCATTACTGTTAGTCGCTGGGCCAGTGCTACGCCCACCTAGGGCCCGCCGGAGCTTCTGTGGGGTGCGAACTGACCACCAATCAGCGCAGTGCGCACACATGGTAGCGGGAGCCAATCACAGGCGCCCCTGACTCTAGCTCGCCCATCTTCTTCCTGGGACCGGCATTTCTGTTTCTAGCATCGAGTTCTCACAGACTCCCGGGGACACAGACTGGGGTGAGACTGTTCAAAGTTTTTTTTTTGCCTATGTCCGTGCCCAATGCTGTTTTTCACTCTAAACAGATAGCTAAGGGGTTGGTTACTCATTACTTTTGTATCAGCTGTTACTTAAATGCCCAGTTCCGCTCCTCCAGCCTGGGTTTCTTCACTCTCAGTAGGTCTGAATTAACTCAGGTCTCCCGCTCAGTGACAGAGGCTTCCCGTGGTGTCTGCCTTGGAGAAGTCTGCCCTAAGATGCCAACCCTCTAGAAGGAACCGCTCCTCATGCCTCACGCTCTCACAAGCGTGCTAGTAGTGCCTCCTGACTCTTCCCTTGAGTCTTCAGGCAGGCATGAGCGCTCCCCTCGTGGGTTCCACCTCCCCCGCTCTATCTAGTCACAGGGGCTGCCACTCTGCTTCGCCAGAGCTGCGTGCCCAATCGATGTCTCCTTCTTCCAGGGCTGCCTCCTCTCATTAACACTCTCCAGGTGAAGTTTCCGAATCGGCATCTGACTCGGACCGCTCGGATTCAGTGGACACGGTGAACTCATTGGTTGCGGCCATAAGAGACGCCTTTCATCTAGAGGACCCAGGAACTTCGGACGTGACTCCTGAAGTATCCTTTCATCGTGCCAAACCCCATCGTGCGGGCACCCCAGATGTTCAGCTCTCATGCTGAATTTGACACCCTTCTGGAGACTGCCTGGAGACATCCTGAAAAAAGGTTTACGGCAATAAAGTTAGGCGCGGTACCCCTTCGCCAAGGACCTTGTCTCTAAGGTGACTTCCCCTCCTTCGGTGGATCCACCTATTTCTCGCCTCTCTAAAGCTACTACGCTGGCGATGCGGCTGCCATCAAGGACCCGGCAGACAAAGTAGAGTCCTTGGCAAAGTATGCCTCTGAGGCAGTGGGTTCATTCCTGCCTCCGCCTGGGTGTCTAAGGCCCTTTCCATTTGGTGTTCACAACTCCGTCAGGGTATTCTTTTGGCATCCCCCCGGAGGATCTGGCTGCATTGGCTCTCCAATGTTCCAAAGCTGGAGATTTTCTGTGCACGACTTCTATGCAATCAGCCCGTTGTGCTGCTTTTGCCATTGGTAACCTAGCGGCTCTCCATCGCTCCATGTGGCTTAAGGCGTGGGATGCAGACGCTGCCTTCAAGAAGTCTCTCACGAACTTCCATTTGCCGGTTCCCGACTTTTTGGTTAACACCTTAATGAGATTATATCTGAGGCCACAGGGGGTAAGAGATCCTGGTTACCTCAAAATAAGGCTCGCACTACTTCCCATAGGAAGTCCTCCTCTTTCAGGACCTTAGGTCCGAATAAAGGGTCTGGGCAGGTGCCCTAGAGGGACAAGATTCCTCCGTTTGTGTCGAAGTCCTGGGACTCTCTGGCTCTAGCGGTCGATGCTCTGGTGATCCTGTGGTCGGGCTTTACCTTGCCCTATCTGTTCCCCTTCCTCTCCTTCCCAGGGTTCTGAGAAAGTTCAAAGCGGAGGTCGCCCCAGCCATTCTAGTGGCTCCAGACTGGCCTCAAAGGGTGTGGTACGCCGATGTGGTCAGGCTTCTGGACGACGTGCCGTTGCGCCTTCCATTTTGTCCAGACCTCCTGTCTCAGGGTCCCCTTTGCCACCCCAATTTACAGTCACTGCATTTGACGGCATGGCGGTTGAGACTGCGGTTTTAAGAGCCCGCGTTTTTTCTTCCCAAGTGATTCGTACCATGCTCAGGGACCGCAAGCCCTCCTCTGTGAAAATGTATCACCGAACCTGGCGGTCTTATTTTCGTTGGTGCGAATCTCAGGATTTTTCTGCTGTTTGTTTTTTCCGTTCCCCGGCTTCTCTCTTTCTTGCAGTTGGGGTTGGAACGGGCTGGCTCTCAGCTCCCTTAAGGGTCAGGTTTCGGCCCTGGCGATTCTTTTTCGGCGTCCTTTAGCATCAATTTCCCATGTCCGGACTTTCAAGGCGTGGCACATGCTTCCCCTCCTTATCGGTCTCCTTCTCCCCCATGGGACCTGAACCTAGTTCTGGGTGCCCTCCAAGGCACACCCTTTGAACCTCTTAGGGAGGTTTCCCTTCGCCTCCTTTCCTGGAAGGTGGCATTTCTTATAGCTATCACCTCCATTAGGAGGGTTTCTGAACTGGCAGCTCTCTTGCCGTTCTCCCTTTCTGGTGATTCATCGGGACAAGGTTGTTTTCCGACCAGATCCTCCTTTCTTGCCTAAGGTCGTTTCAGCCTTTCATCTCAATGAGGACATTGTCCTTCCTTTTTTGTCCCGCTCCTTCTCATCCCAGGGAGCGTTTGCTCCACAAGCTGGATGTGGTGCGGGCTGTTCGGACCTACCTCTCTTTTACCTTTTCCTTTCGTCAGTGCGATTTCCTTTTTCGTCCTTACGGAGGGTCGTCATGAAGGTCAACCTGCTTCCAAGGCCACCATTTCTCGGTGGATCGGATCAGGGTTTTGGCTCATTTCTACCCGTTCTGTTGGGGCATCCTGGGCTCTTTGTAATAAGGCCTCGCAGATCTGTAAAGCGGCCACTTGGTTGTCTTTGCACACTTTCTCGAGATTCTACCAGGTTCATACCTTCGCATCGGCCGATGCTGGTCTGGGCCGTAAAGTGCTGCAGGCGGCGGTGGTTCAGCCGTCTGCCTAACCGGTTTTTCTGCCCACCCACGGGACTGCTTTGGTACATCCCCTGGTCTGTGTCCCCCAATGGAGCCGATAGAGAAAAGGAGATTTTTTTTTTTAATGCTTACCGTAAAATCTTTCTCGAAGGATCCATTGAGGGACACAGCTCCCACCCTTTTCTGGGGTTTCTCTTTGGTTATCTGTCCGAGGGTGTGTTCAGTTATATTTTTCTTCTGGTACTCGAACAGTTCATGTTTTTTTTTCCTTTGACCTGTCGGTCTCCTCCTATTGCTCTGGTACTAAAACTGATTAGCTCAGTGACCTGGAGGCGGGTATATCCTACTGGGAGGAGCCAACTTTTCTGTTTCCATAGTGTCAAGCCTCCTAGTGACAGCAGCATACACACATGGTCTGTGTACCCCAATGGATTCTTTGAGAGAGATTTTATGGTAAGCATGAAAAGTCTCCTTTTTGCAACAGCTGGAGACACACTGGTTGGGAAAAACTGAATTTTAGGAAGGATATGCAAAGCAACTCGTACAACTCTTTGGAGATTCAGTGCCTGATTAAATCCCCAGTCACGTTCTAAGGCTTCCTATTGAAGGCAAGCTAGAAATGTCTCCTGAAAGAGCATGTCCTCTGTAGACAGCTGAAGTTATTGCCCTCATGTACAGAGCAGGCTGTGGAATCATATGGAGGGTATGGTTTTTTTTTAAGATTGCGGGGAGCCAGCTGATGGGAGTAGCAAAGATTAGCTTAGAAATTATTATAGCATTGTTTCCCAACCAGTGTGCCTCCAGCTGTTGCAAAACTACAACTCCGAGCATGCCTGGACAGCTGTTGGAGTGCTGACTCCCTCTGCTCAAAAACTTATCCCCTACTCCTTTTAAGGAGAATCCTATCAACTTGTGAGGACTCAATCAATTCATGCTCCTGGGAAGGGGATATGCACAACAGCTCTGCTTTTTTTTGGAGGTAGCTCTTTTTGGGGCTTGACTCCCTGCTAAATGCTTTTGGCCCCCACCTTCTGAGACCTTAGTTACTTCCAGCTCAATCACCGGCCACAATGGCGCCCGGCCTGTCAGTGATGGGCTGAACAGGCTCACTGCCGAGATAAGGGTCTGATGCCTCAGAAGTTGTTACTCAGTACCTGATCACGTGTATATAACTGGTTAGTACAATACTGCACACGTCCTGTGGAAATAAGGAGCCGTTCTCTATGGGGATTTTCCTCCTACTCTGGACAGTTCCTAAGATGCCAGCAGAGAGCTCTGTGTTCCAAAAAGAAAATAATTTCCTCTGTAGTATTAAGCAGCTAATAAGTACTGGAAGGATTAAGATTTTTATTTTTTTTTTAAATAGAATTTACTAATCTGTAACTTTCTGGCACCAGTTGATTTAAAAACAAGTTTTCCACCAGAGTTCCCCTTTAACCTATTCATTCCTTCTGTGGACTCTGCACGGAATGCATAACCATCTAAGGGTGGTTTCAGACCACGCAAAAACGCGGTCGACCACATTTTTGCCTGCGGTCGGGAAATCGCATATGGCCGAAAACGCAGCCAACCGGAGGCTACGGTTCACTCCGGTCGACTCATAGACATGCATTAAATACGGTTCCCCTATACGGCTGAGTGCGGGCGCCGTGATTAAGCCCCCCCCCCCCCCGTCATATACAGGAACCGTAAGTACAAAACGTGGTGTGAAACCTCCCTAAGACTGCACATTCCCGTGGGGTCATTACGCCGGTCCCCGCAGACTCCAATGTCTGTGCTGAGATTTTCCGTGCAGACATTTCGACATGTGAACTTGGTCCCATTCATACGGAATTCTGTTTTGAGTTCTGCTGGCAATGTAGTGCTGATACCAAGAGCGGAACGAGCGCCTCCCCTTGCATTAGTGCCGGAGCATAGTCTAATACAACCTGTAAATGGCCGGTAGGGACCGGCTTCTACCAATCAATTGCTTTCCCTTAGGGCAGGGGAAAGGGTTGAGCCTGTAGCTGAGGGTGGGCTACACCAGCCCATGTCTGAATTTCAGTGCTGCAGGACCGCCACAGGATTCTACCCGGCACCAAACACCAAGTCACACGTGCCCCGAGTCCTAAACACCTCCTTTATTATCTGAAGATCCCTCAGGAATGCTGGACAGTGTTGTTCACCAACAAGCAGGCATGTGACGTGAGCTGAAAGAGCTCAGCAAAATGTGTTTAATGGCAGCGGTGGGATTCGAACCCACGCCCCCGAAGAGACTGGAGCCTTAATCCAGCGCCTTAGACCGCTCGGCCACGCTACCACATGGTGTTGGCTGCATTTCATACTATCTGAGGTCACAGACCTAAGCGTAACTAAGAAAAGGGTCAAAAGAGATCAACCTCCCCGTCGGGGAATCGAACCCCGGTCTCCCGCGTGACAGGCGGGGATACTCACCACTATACTAACGAGGAATGGCTTGCATCCAGGGCCCTGTGGTTTTCTCCTTAAAGGGGCAATGCTGATTAACCCTTGATGGAGAATGAACAATTTAACCTGGGCGGAAGCCCCTCGAGGTTCCATGGTGTAATGATTAGCACTCTGGACACTGAATCAGAGTTCAAATCTCAGTGGGAGTTTTTTTTTTATGGGATTCTACGGCACCATTCACATTATGGATTTTCTGCCGCAGACGACGTTCGTTCTTTCAGTGGAGAACACTCCATATGCATTGCTGTTTATAGAGATGGGGCATTTTATGAGCGCCGCTTCAAAAGCTTCCTTTTTCCCCCATTGTGGCATTGGTGGTTTATTTAACCATCTGGACATCCTCCAAATCTAACGGGTACAAGTTACTCTTACAAACTGTTCCGAACGTGGGAGCTTGTGATGTAATAGCCCCACCACCTCAATGCAAGTCTATGGGAGGGGGGTGACAGATGTCACGCCCCCTCCCTTAAACTTGCATCGAGGGGGTGGGGCATGACATCATGAGGGGCGTGGCTATAATGTCACGAGCCTCCGGGTACCGCTTAAAAAAACTAAAATTTTTGTACAAAATCAGTTATCTAAAATCGCCCAATTTTGACCACCTATAACTTTTTCATTTTGCCTTATAAAGGGCGGTATGAGGGCTCATTTTTTGCGCTGTCATCTGTACGTTTTATCGATACCACACTTGCATATATAAATCGTTTAGATCATTTATTTTTTGGAATAAAATGTGACTAAAAAGCAGCATTTTGGACTTTTTTTTTATTTTTTACGTTTACGCCGTTCACCATACGGGATCATTAACACATTTTGATAGTTAGGACATTTACGCACACAGTGATACCAAATATGTTTATTTTAAAAAAAACTTAAGCTTTTTGGGGGTAAAATGGGGAAAAACTGACAATTTTCCTATTTATTGGGGGAGGGGATTTTTTATGTTAACATTTTTCAATGTATTTATTTTTCTTTTTACACTTTTTATGTCCCCATAGGAGACTATCTATAGCAATCCTTTTGATTGCTTATACTGTTCAGTGCTGTGCATAGGGCATAGCACTGATCAGTATTATCAGTGATCTTCTGCTCTGGTCTTCTCGATCTCAGACGAGAGCAGGAGATGAACAGAGGCAGATTAGGGGACCTCCGTCCGCCATTACAGATGATCAGATCCCCGCGGCAGCGCTGCGGGGATCCGATCATCTATTTTAACATGCGCACTGCCGTAGATGCTGTGATCTGTACTTATCACGGCACCTGATGGGTTAGTGGCAGACATCTGCGCGATCGCGGATGTCGGCCATTACTGGCAGGTCCCCGGCTGCTGTTAGCATCCGGAACCTGCTGTGTATGACATGAGCACTGCTCCGATGCTCGTGGTCATACACAGGGCGTAAATGTACGTCCTGGTGCGCTAAATACCGCCGCACCAGGATGTACATTTACGTCTGTGGTCGTTAAGGGGTCAATAAATCTCCCCCAAAGTGAGCTCCACAGTTCCAGAACCTGAGAATGATTTGTATTGTAAAGGTCCTGTCAGTGCGGAGCTCACATTAGGGGAGATTTATCAAAGTTGCCAATTTTCCGGATCAATATAGCCCAAACTACAGAGGGTTAGGCCCGTCTATTGTGCGCCTAATTTATCGCACGGCTCTTGATAAATTCTGCGCACGGACTTCGGGATCTATGGTTTAGACTGTATTTATACCTGCTCCAGTATGGTCTGACATTTCGGCGTACATTTGCCCGATGCGAATTTTAGCCGAAAAGTCGCTTTTGATAAATTCAGCACCAACGCATTTTTCCGTCCAAAATAGACTAGAATGCATCATGTTCTAGAAATCCTCTAAAGCAAAAGAAAAAGTCACAGGTATTTAGACACTGACTGTCTGTGCGACAAAAAATCAGGGCACCCTAAGATTGGCCCCCCTCCTCCCCCAAGCGTGACCCTTGATTTGATTTGTCTGTTGTGTAAACTTAGGCCAGAGCTTAACCCCTTAAGGACCAGGCCATTTTACACCTTAAGGACCGGAGCGTTTTTTGCAATTCTGACCACTGTCACTTTAAACATTAATAACTCTGGAATGCTTTTAGTTATCATTCTGATTCTGAGATTGTTTTTTCGTGACATATTCTACTTTAACATAGTGGTAAAATTTTATGGTAACTTGCATCCTTTCTTGGTGAAAAATCCCAAAATTTGATGAAAAAAATGAAAATTTTGCATTTTTCTAACTTTGAAGCTCTCTGCTTGTAAGGAAAATGGATATTCAAAATAAAACATTTTTGGGTTCACATATACAATATGTCTACTTTATGTTTGCATCATAAAATTTATGAGTTTTTACTTTTGGAAGACACCAGAGGGCTTCAAAGTTCAGCAGCAATTTGGAAATTTTTCACAAAATTTTCAAACTCGCTATTTTTCATGGACCAGTTCAGGTTTGAAGTGGATTTGAAGGGTCTTCATATTAGAAATACCCCATAAATGACCCCATTATAAAAACTACACCCCCCAAAGTATTCAAAATGACATTCAATAAGTGTATTAACCCTTTAGGTGTTTCACAGGAATAGCAGAAAAGTGAAGGAGAAAATTCACAATCTTCATTTTTTACACTCGCATGTTCTTGTAGACCCAATTTTTAAATTTTTGCAATTGGTAGAAAGGAGAAAATTTTTACTTGTATTTGAAACCCAATTTCTCTCGAGTAAGCACATACCTCATATGTCTATGTTAATTGTTCAGCGGGCGCAGTAGAGGGCTCAGAAGGGAAGGAGCGACAAATGGTTTTTGGGGGGCATGTCACCTTTAGGAAGCCCCTATGGTGCCAGGACAGCAAAAAAAACCACATGGCATACCATTTTGGAAACTAGACCCCTCGGGGAACGTAACAAGGGGTAAAGTGAACCTTAATACCCCACAGGTGATTCACGACTTTTGCATATGTAAAAAAAAAATATATATATGTTTTACCTAAAATGCTTGGTTTCCCAAAAAGTTTACATTTTTAAAAAGGATAATAGCAGAAAATACCCCCCAAAATTTGAAGCCCAATTTCTCCCGATTCAGAAAACACCCCATATGGGGGTGAAAAGTGCTCTGCTGGCGCACTACAGGTCTCAGAAGAGAAGGAGTCACATTTGGCTTTTTGAAAGCAAATTTTGCTCTGGGGGCATGCCGCATTTAGGAAGCCCCTATGGTGCCAGAACCGCAAAAAAAAACCACATGGCATACCATTTTGGAAACTAGACCCCTCGGGGAACGTAAAAAGGGGTAAAGTGAACCTTAATACCCTACAGGTGTTTCACGACTTTTGCATATGTAAAAAAAAAAAAAAAATTTTTTACCTAAAATGCTTGGTTTCCCAAAATTTTTACATTTTTAAAAAGGGTAATAGCAGAAAATACCCCCCAAAATTTGAATCCCAATTGCTCCCGATTCAGAAAACACCCCATATGGGGGTGAAAAGTGCTCTGCTGGCGCACTACAGGTCTCAGAAGAGAAGGAGTCACATTTGGCTTTTGAAAGCAAATTTTGCTCTGGGGGCATGCCGCATTTAGGAAGCCCCTATGGTGCCAGAACCGCAAAAAAAAAACCACATGGCATACCATTTTGGAAACTAGACCCCTCGGGGAACGTAAAAAGGGGTAAAGTGAACCTTAATACCCTACAGGTGTTTCACGACTTTTGCATATGTAAAAAATTTTTTATTTTTTTTTACCTAAAATGCTTGGTTTCCCAAAATTTTTACATTTTTAAAAAGGGTAATAGCAGAAAATACCCCCCAAAATTTGAAGCCCAATTTCTCCCGAGTCAGAAAACACCCCATATGGGGGTGAAAAGTGCTCTGCTGGCGCACTACAGGTCTCAGAAGAGAAGGAGTCACATTTGGCTTTTTGAAAGCAAATTTTGCTCTGGGGGCATGCCGCATTTAGGAAGCCCCTATGGTGTCAGAACCGCAAAAAAAAACCACATGGCATACCATTTTGGAAACTAGACCCCTCGGGGAACGTAACAAGGGGTAATGTGAACCTTAATACCCCAGAGGTGATTCACAACTTTTGCATATGTAAAAAAAAAATGTTTTTTTACCTAAAATGCTTGGTTTCCCAAAAATTTTACATTTTTAAAAAGGGTAATAGCAGAAAATACCCCCCAAAATTTGTAACACAATTTCTCCCGAGTACGGCGATACCCCATATGTGGCCCTAAACTGTTGCTTTGAAATATGACAGGGCTCCAAAGTGAGAGCGCCATGCACATTTGAGGCCTAAATTAGGGACTTGCATAGGGGTGGACATAGGGGTATTCCCAAACAGGGTGATTCCCAATCAGGGTGCCTCCAGCTGTTGTAAAAGTCCCAGCATGCCTGGACAGTCAGTGGCTGTCTGGTAATACTGGGAGTAGTTGTTTTGCAACAGCTGGAGGCTCCGTTTTGGAAACAGTGGTGTACCAGACATTTTTCATTTTTATTGGGGAGGGGGGTTGTATAGGGGTATGTGTATATGTAGTGTTTTTTTACTTTTTATTTTATTGTGTGTTAGTGTAGTGTAGTGTTTTTAGGGTACAGTCGCACGGGCGGGGGTTCACAGTAGTTTCTCGCTGGCAGTTTGAGCTGCGGCAGAAAATTTGTTGCAGCTCAAACTTGCAGCCGGATACATACTGTAATCCTCCGCCCATGTGAGTGTACCCTGTATGTTCACATTGGGGGGGGGGACATCCAGCTGTTGCAAAACTACAACTCCCAGCATGTAGGGTCTATAAGTGCATGCTGGGAGTTGTAGTTTTGCAACAGCTGGAGGCTCCCTTTTGGAAACAGTGGCGTACCAGACATTTTTCATTTTTATTGGGGAGGGGGGCTGTGTAGGGGTATGTGTATATGTAGTGTTTTTTACTTTTTATTTTATTGTGTGTTAGTGTAGTGTAGTGTCTTTAGGGTACAGTCGCACGGGCGGGGGGTTCACAGTAGTTTCTCGCTGGCAGTTTGAGCTGCAGCAGAAAATTTGCCGCAGCTCAAACTTGCAGCCGGATACTTACTGTAATCCTCCGCCCATGTGAGTGTACCCTGTACATTCACATTGGGGGGGGGGGGGGGGCATCCAGCTGTTGCAAAACTACAACTCCCAGCATGTACGGTCTATCAGTGCATGCTGGGAGTTGTAGTTTTGCAACAGCTGGAGGCACACTGGATGTGAAACACAGAGTTTGGCAACAAACTCAGTGTTTTGCAACCAGTGTGCCTTCAGCTGTTGCAAAAGCTACAACCCCCAGCATGTACGGACAGCAGAAGGGCATGCTGGGTCTTGTAGTTATGCAACAGCTGGAGGCATACTACTTTGGCTGGGGTTGCTGGGGATTGTAGTTATGCAACAGCTGGAGACACACTGGTTTGCTACTTAACTCAGTGTGCCTTCAGCTGTTGCAAAACTACAACTCTCAGCAGTCACCGACAGCCAACGGGCATGCTGGGAGTTGTAGTTATGCAACCAGCAGATGCACCACTACAACTCCCAGCATGCACTTTAGCTGTTTGTGCAAGCTGGGAGTTGTAGTTACACAACAGCTGAAGGTACACTTTTCCATAGAAAGAATGTGCCTCCAGCTGTTGCAAAACCATAAGTCCCAGCATGCCCATAAGGGAATGCTGGGAGTTGTGGTGGTCTGCCTCCTCCTGTTGCATAACTACAGCTCCCAGCATGCCCTTTTTGCATGCTGGGAGCTGTTGCTAAGCAACAGCAGGAGGCTGTCACTCACCTCCTGCTGCTGCTGCTGATCGACGCTGCAGGTCAGTCCCGCCGCCGCCGCTCCTGGGGCCCCGATCCCAACATTAACGCCAGGGATCGGGGTCCCCAGCACCCGGGGTCGTCTTCCCGCACCCGCTCACGTCCTCCGGAAGAGGGGCGGAGCGGGTGCGGGAGTGACACCCGCAGCAGGCGCCCTGATTGGTCGGTCGACGAATCAGGGCGATCGTGAGGTGGCACCAGTGCCACCTCACCCCTGCAGGCTCTGGCTGTTCGGGGCCGTCAGAGACGGCCCCGAACAGCCAGTAATTCCGGGTCACCGGGTCACTGGAGACCCGATTGACCCGGAATCGCCGCAGATCGCTGGACTGAATTGTCCAGCGATCTGCGGCCATCGCCGACATGGGGGGGCATAATGACCCCCCTGGGCGATATGCCGCGATGCCTGCTGAACGATTTCAGCAGGCATCGGGGACCGGCTCCCCTCCGGCTAGCGGCGGGGGGCCGGGAATGGACAGGACGTACTCCTACGTCCTCGGTCCTTAAGGACTCGGAAACGGGGGCGTAGGAGTACGTCCATTGTCCTTAAGGGATTAAAGGGGTACTCCGGTAGTAATTTTTTCGACTATATGGCATCTTCTTTGTAAGTTTAGTTTTTTTGCAGTATACATGTGTTATATGTTTTGGCAGCATGTTTGTGTTTTTCTTACCTGTTTGTTGGGCAGGAAGTTCTGTAGTTCAGAGGGTTTTCTTTTACTGTTGTCCACAGTTCTGAGTCTGTTGTGGACAAGATGTCACAGATTTTTTTTTTTTTTTTCTGTCTGCATGAGAGGAATAAGCCACGCCCCCTCATCTCATCCAGCTGAGTACACAGCTCCTCCCCCCCCCCCCCCCCCAAAGTGACGTGACATCACCATCAGTGCGCACAGTGACAGTTCAGGAGGACGCCACCGGAGCCAGATGTAGAGTGGACCCCGGGAACAAGTAATTATAAAACCGGGGATGGGGGAGGCAATGGGGCCGTGGCGGTGCGGTAGGGGGCGTGGAGCGGTGTGGCGGGGGCGGGGTTCGGTCGCGGTGATAGGACTCAGGACCCCCGGACAGACAGGGGCAGAGAAGCCGGCAGCGGTGGCGGTGGTTTAAATCAATGATCTGCAGCGGTGTCGCGGGGGGATAAATAGCCGATAACTTATACCGGAATATCGGTATAAGTTATCGGCTATCGGCCCAAACCTCCACCGATTATCAGTATCGGCCCTAAAAAATGATATTGGTCGATCCCTACTGGGAATGATCTCTATATGTGAAGGGGGGGAGGGGACTCCTGAATGACACATGCTGGGAGTTGTAGTCCCTGTTGTGTGTGTATGCTAGTGTTTACAAACCAGTGTGCCTCCAGCTGTTGTAAAACTACAACTCCCAGCATGCCCTGACAGACTTTGGGCATGCTGGGAGTTGTAGATTTGCAACAGCTGGAGGTACACTGGTTGGGAAACACTGTTCTAGCCTATTCAGCATACACATCATGTTACACCAGTGTTTCCCAACCAGTGTGCCTCCAGCTGTTGCAAAACTACAACTCCTAGCATGCCCAAAGGCTGTCAGGGCATGCTGGTAGTTGTAGTTTTGCAACACCTGGAGGCACCCTGGTTGGGAAACACTGGTGTATGCCCTACAGAGGTGTGGTGAACTACAACCCCCAGGAGACTACAGAGGCAGCATGCTGGTGTTATACTGAAGACTCCTGAATGACACATGCTGGGAGTTGTAGTCCCTTTTGTGTGTTTGTGTGTATGACTGTAGTCATGATGTCAGCAGAGAGCTCTGTGTTCCAAAAAGAAAATCATTTCCTCTGTAGTATTCAGCAGCTAATAAGTACTGGAAGGATTAAGATTTTTTTTTTTTATAGAATTTACTAATCTGTAACTTTCTGGCACCAGTTGATTTAAAAACAAGTTTTCCACCAGAGTTCCCCTTTAACCTATTCATCCCTTCTGTGGACTCTGCACGGAATGCTTAGCCATCTAAGGGTGGTTTCACACCACGCAAAAACGCGGTCGACCACATTTTTGCCTGCGGTCGGGAAATCGCATATGGCCGAAAATGCAGCCAACCGGAGGCTACGGTTCACTCCGGTCGACTCATAGACATTCATTAAATACGGTTCCCCTATACGGCTGAGTGCGGGCGCCGTGATTAAGCCCCCCCCCCCCCTCCTCCCAGCCATATACAGGAACCGTAAGTACAAAACGTGGTGTGAAACCTCCCTAAGACTGCACATTCCCGTGGGGTCATTACGCCGGTCCCCGCAGACTCCAATGTCTGTGCTGAGATTTTCCGTGCGGACATTTCGACATGTGAACTTGGTCCCATTCATACGGAATTCTGTTTTGAGTTCTGCTGGCAATGTAGTGCTGATACCAAGAGCGGAACGAGCGCCTCCCCTGCATTAGTTGCGGAGCATAGTCTAATACAACCTGTAAATGGCCGGTAGGGACCGGCTTCTACCAATCAATTGCTTTCCCTTAGGGCAGGGGAAAGGGTTGAGCCTGTAGCTGAGGGTGGGCTACACCAGCCCATGTCTGAATTTCAGTGCTGCAGGACCGCCACAGGATTCTACCCGGCACCAAACACCAAGTCACACGTGCCCCCCGAGTCCTAAACACCTCCTTTATTATCTGAAGATCCCTCAGGAATGCTGGACAGTGTTGTTCACCAACAACCAGGCATGTGACGTGAGCTGAAAGAGCTCAGCAAAATGTGTTTAATGGCAGCGGTGGGATTGGAACCCACGCCCCCGAAGAGACTGGAGCCTTAATCCAGCGCCTTAGACCGCTCGGCCACGCTACCACATGGTGTTGGCTGCATTTCATACTATCTGAGGTCACAGACCTAAGCGTAACTAAGAAAAGGGTCAAAAGAGATCAACCTCCCCGTCGGGGAATCGAACCCCGGTCTCCCGCGTGACAGGCGGGGATACTCACCACTATACTAACGAGGAATGGCTTGTGTCCAGAGACCTGTGGTTTTCTCCTTAAAGGGGCAATGCTGATTAACCCTTGATGGAGAATGAACAATTTAACCTGGGCGGAAGCCCCCCCGAGGTTCCATGGTGTAATGGTTATCACTCTGGACACTGAATCAGAGTTCAAATCTCAGTGGGAGTTTTTTTTTTATGGGATTCTACGGCACCATTCACATTATGGATTTTCTGCCGCAGACGACGTTCGTTCTTTCAGTGGAGAACACTCCATATGCATTGCTGTTTATAGAGATGGGGCATTTTATGAGCGCCGCTTCAAAAGCTTCCTTTTTCCCCCATTGTGGCATTGGTGGTTTATTTAACCATCTGGACATCCTCCAAATCTAACGGGTACAAGTTACTCTTACAAACTGTTCCGAACGTGGGAGCTTGTGATGTAATAGCCCCACCACCTCAATGCAAGTCTATGGGAGGGGGGTGACAGATATCACACCCCCCTCCCTTAGACTTGCATCGAGGGGGTGGGGCATGACATCATGAGGGGCGTGGCTATAATGTCACGAGCCTCCGGGTACCGCTTAAAAAAACTAAAACTTTCTGTACAAAATCAGTTATCTAAAATCGGCCAATTTTGACCACCTATAACTTTTTCATTTTGCCGTATAAAGGGCGGTATGAGGGCTCATTTTTTGCGCTGTCATCTGTACGTTTTATCGATACCACACTTGCATATATAAAACGTTTAGATCATTTTTTTTTTGGGAATAAAATGTGACTAAAAAGCAGCATTTTGGACTTTTTTTTTTATTTTTTTACGTTTACGCCATTCACCATACGGGATCATTAACATATTTTGATAGTTCGGACATTTACGCACACAGTGATACCAAATATGTTTATTTAAAAAAAATTAAGCTTTTTGGGGGTAAAATGGGGAAAAACGGACAATTTTCCTATTTATTGGGGGAGGGGATTTTTTACTTTTTATGTTAAGTTTTCAATTTATTATTTTTTTTTAAAACTTTTTATATCCCCATAGGAGACTATCTATAGCAATCCTTTTGATTGCTTATACTGTTCAGTGCTGTGCATAGGGCATAGCACTGATCAGTATTATCGGTGATCTTCTGCTCTGATCTTCTCGATCTCAGACAAGAGCAGGAGATGGACAGAGGCAGATTAGGGGACCTCCGTCCGCCATTACAGATGATCGGATCCCCGCGGCAGCGCTGCGGGGATCCGATCATCTATTTTAACATGCGCACTGCCATAGATGCCGTGATCTGTACTTATCACGGCATCTGATGGGTTAGTGGCAGACATCTGCGCGATCGCGAATGTTGGCCATTACTGGCAGGTCCCTGGCTGCTGCTAGCATCCAGAACCTACCGTGTATGACATGAGCACCGCTCCGATGCGGGGGACTCCTGAATGACACATCCTGGGAGTTGTAGTCCCTGTTGTGTGTGTATGCTAGTGTTTACAAACCAGTGTGCCTCCAGCTGTTTCAAAACTACAACTCCCAGCATGCCCTGACAGACTTTGGGCATGCTGCGAGTTGAAGATTTGCAACACCTGGAGGCACCCTGGTTGGGAAACACTGGTGTATGCCCTATAGAGGTGTTGGTGAACTACAACCCCCAGGAGACTACAGAGGCAGCATGCTGGTGTTATACCACAGACTGAAGACTCCTGAATGACACATGCTGGGAGTTGTAGTCCCTTTTGTGTGTGTATACCAGTGTATCCCAACCAGGGCTCATTATATTAGTGTGCTGTGTATAAGGGAGCTGACCCATTAAAATAGTAGGAAGGGTAAAGGGCGGAACAAACAAACAAAAAAAAAAAAAAGGAGCCGCCCCCAAATCAGCAAGGCATGTGGCATGCTGGGATTTGTAGTTTTCAGCACAGCAAGAAACAGGAAATAGAAGCAAAGATAGGAAAACAAAGTGGGGGATAAAAAGACAACAAAGAACGAAAATAGAGTCACCTAAACAACAAGAATAGAAATTAAACAAAACAAATAGGGTAAGTCAAAAACACGTTGACCACCGGAGTACCCCTTTAAAAGGGGTAATTCAGGAAATTTAATTTTTTTTTCTTATATCAACTGGCTCCAGAAAGTTAAACAGATTTGTAAATTACTTCTATTAAAAAAATCTTAATCCTTTCAATAATTATCCGCTGCTGAAGTTGAGTTTTTTTTTTTTCTGTCTGGCAACAGTGCTCTCTGCTGACATTTCTGCTTGTCTCGGGAACTGCACAGAGTAGAAGAGGTTTGCTATGGGGATTTGCTTCTACTCTGGACAGTTCCCGAGACAGGTGTCATCAGAGAGACAGAAAAGAACAACTCAACTTCAGCAGCTCATGAGTACTGAAAGATTAAGATATTTTTAATAGAAGTAATTTACAAAATCTGTTTAACTTTCTGGAGCCAGTTGATATATAAAAAAAAAAGTTTTTTTTTTTCCTGGATAACCCCTTTAAGCAGGTTGGGGATCTCATAGACAATATTACTCCAGCTTTAGTGCGTGCGCCATGACTGGTGGAGACGATAAGAAGTTGCGATGTTTACCACGCAGGAGCCCAAACTGTCCTCACCGCTCCCTTAAAAAAAAAAAAAAAAATCATTAACTCATGGGGTGTATCCTGGAAAGGGTTAAACCATAGGGGACGTCCACCATCTACAGGAAAGTGTGACGCAATACAGCGCTGCCACCTTCAGGCGAAGAGCGGGTATAACGTCGGGTATAAGGCGATACAGCAGGCGCAGGTCACATGACCACGAGGGAAGATTTTATTTCTAATCACATAACACAGAGCGAAGTTCGGATCGCTAAAGTCCTATAATCCAGAAGAGTGGGGGTGGGGCTCAGAAGAAGAGGCCCCTCATCCGCCGGCCGATCCCCTGCCGGTCGTACAGGATGTTGAATTTGTTGACGAACTGGTTCATGGTGTTGCAGGTCTTGGTGATGGTGCCCAGGTAGGACATGAGGCCCACGTCGTTACATTGCTGCCAAGACAAGAGCATGAGGTTATAATGGCGGCACAATTTTTCCCAACCAGGGTGCCTGCAGCTGTTGCAAAACTACAACTCCCAGCATGCCCGGACAGCCGTTGGCTGTCCGGGCATGCTAGGAGTTGTAGTTTTGCAACTACTGGAGTCCACAGAACTTAACCCCTTAAAAGGGGTACTCTGGTCAAAAAATGTTAACTTTTTTTTTTTTTTTTTATCAACTGGTGCCAGAAAGTTAAACAGATTTGTAAATTACTTCTATTAAAAAATCTTAATCCTTCCTGTACTTATTAGCTGCTGAATACTAAAGTGGAAATTATTTTCCGTTTGAAACACAGTGCTCTCTGCTGACACCTCTGTCCATTTAAGGAACTGTCCAGAGTAAAAGGAAATCCCCATAGCAAACATATGCGGCTCTGGACAGTTCCTAAAATGGACAGAGATGTCAGCAGAGAGCACTGTGCTCGTGATGTCAGCAGACAGTTCTGTGTTTCAAAAAGAAAAGAATGTCCGCTGTAGTATTCAGCAGCTAATAAGTACAGGAAGGATTAAGAATTTTTAACAGAAGTAATTTACAAATCTGTTTAACTTTCTGGCACCAGTTGATTTAAACAAAATAAAAGTTTTTCACCGGAGTACCCCTTTAAGGACACTGACAATTTTATTTTTGAATTTTAGTTTTTTCTTCCTTGCCTTCTAAAAAATATAAGGGCTCGTTTTTTGCGTGACCAATTGTCCTTTGTAATGAAATCATTCAATTTACCATAAAATGTACAGCGTAACCAAAAAATATATATATTATTTGTGTGGGGAAATTGAAAAGAAAACTGCAATTTTGCAAATTTTGGAAGGTTTAGTTTTTTATGTTGTGTACTTTATGGTAAAAATGACATGTACAATGACAATACAATTAAAATGATACCCATGATTATATACTTTTCTATTATTGTGCGGCTTTAAAAAAAAAAAAAAAAAAAATCTCAAACTTTTTTTTTTTTTAAACAAAATTAGTATATGTTTAACCCCTTAGGGTTTTTGCACTTTCGTTTTTTCCTCCTCACATTTTAAAAATCATAACCCTTTCAATTTTGCACCTACAGAACCATATGATGGCTTTTTTTTTGCGCCACCAATTCTACAACAGTCATTTTACCAAAAGATTTATGACGAAACAAAAAAAAACAAAAAAAAAAAAAAACAACATTATGCGACAAAATTCAAAAAACAAACAAACACCATTTTGTAACTTTCGGGGACTTCCGTTTCTACGCAGTGCATTTTTCGGTAAAAATTACAAAATTTTATTAAATTTTTTATTAAAAACTTATATAGGTTTGATTTTGTCTTACTTCTGGAAAAAAAGGAGAAAATCTCTTTCCCGAAGGATCCATTGGGGGACACAGACCGTGGGTGTATGCTGCTGTCTCTAGGAGGTGTGACAATATGGTGATAAAAAAAACAAAGTGTCAGCTCCTCCCAGCAGGATATACCCGCCTTCAGGCTCTGAGCTAGTCAGTTTAAGTTCCAGAGCAATAGGAGGAGACCAATAGGTCAAGGAAAAACCCAAAAACTGTCCGAGAACCAGAAGAAAAAAAACCTAACTGAACACACCCTCGGACAGAGAACCAAAGGAAAAAAACCCAAAAAGGGCGGGAGCTGTGTCCCCCAATGGATCCTTCGAGAAAGAGATTTTACGGTAAGTGTTAAAAAATCTCCTTTTCTTTATCGGCTCCATTGGGGGACACAGACCGTGGGACGTACCAAAGCCGTCCCTTGGGTGGGCAGATAAGTAATCAGGCAGATGGCTGATCCACTGCCGCCTGCAACACTTTACACCCCAGACTAGCATCAGCCGATGCGAAAGTATGAACCCGGTAAAACCTCGAGAAAGTGTGCAAAGACAACCAGGTAGCCGCCCTGCAAATCTGCGAGGCCGAGGCTCTATTCTGGAGAGCCCAGGATGCCCCAACAGGACGCGTGGAATGAGCCACAACCCTGAAAGGAGGAATCTTCCCCTTACAGCGATAGGCTTCCGAAATGGCGGACCGAATCCACAGAGAAATGGTAGCCTTGGAAGCAGGTTGCCCCTTGCGACGACCTTCCGTAAGGACGAAAAAGGAATCACACTGACGAAACGAAGAAGTGATGGAGAGAAGACCGAACAGCCCAAACTACATCCAGCTTGTATAGAAAGCGCTCCTTAGGATGAGAAGGAGCCGGGCAAAAACAATGTCCTCATTGAGATGAAAGGCCGAGACCACCTTAGGTAAAAAGGAAGGGTCTTGTCGGAAAACAAGCTTATCCTGGTGGATCACGAGAAACGGAGAATGGCAGGAAAGGGCTGCCAATTCAGACACCCTCCGGATGGAGGTGATAGCCACCAGAAACGCCACTTTCCAAGAAAGGAGGCGGAGAGACACCTCCCAAGGAGGAGAGGGTGACCGATAAGGAGGAACAGCGTGCGCCACTCCTTGCAGGAAGGTCCGGACATGAGAATTAGAAGCCAGGGGCCGCTGGAAAAGAACAGTAAGGGCCGAAACCTGACCCTTAAGGGAACTGAGAGACAACCCCAGTTCCAACCCTGACTGCAAAAAGGAGAGAAGACGGGGAACAGAGAAGGTCACCGGGGAGAAGTCCTGTGCTTCACACCAACAAAAATAAGACCTCCAAGTACGGTGGTAAATCCTTGCAGAGGAGGGCTTACGAGCCTTGAGCATGGTGCGAATAACTTGGGAAGAAAACCCGCGGGCCCTTAAAACCGCGGTCTCAACCGCCACGCCGTCAAATGCAGAGACTGTAAATTGGGGTGGCAAAGAGGACCCTGAGAGAGCAGGTCCGGACGGAGCGGAAGGCGCAGTGGAGGGTTGTCCAGGAGCCTGACTACGTCGGCGTACAACGACCTTCGGGGCCAATCTGGAGCTACCAGAATGGCGAGGACGCCCTCTGCCTTGAGCTTCCTCAGCACCCTGGGAAGAAGCAGAAGAGGAGGGAACAGATAGGGTAGGGCAAACCCCGCCCAAGGAATCACTAGGGCGGCCACAGCCAGAGCCTGAGGGTCCCGGGACTTGGACACAAATGGAAGGATCTTCCGATTGTGCCGGGACGCGAAGAGGTCCACGTCCGGAATGCCCCAGAGGTCGCAGAGTTGCGCGAAGACCTCTGGATGTAGAGACCACTCGCCGGGGTCGGGTGAGGACCGACTGAGGAAGTCCGCTTCCCAGTTGAGCACCCTCGGGATGTGAATTGCCGAAATGGCCGGAACCTTGCTCTCCGCCCAGGATAGAATCTTGTCCCCTCGGCCATGGCTGTCGAGCTGCGAGTGCCGCCCTGACGATATATGTACGCCACGGCCGTGGCATTGTCCGACTGAGCGCGGACAGGACGGGACTGAAGATGGGACTCCCAATGAAGAAGACAAAGAAGAATCGCCCGTAATTCCAATATGTTTATCGGAAGAAGGGTCTCCTGGGGAGACCAGAGACCCTGAACCGTCCAATCCCTGAACACGCCGCTCCAGCCCGACAGGCTGGCATCCGTTGTAACAACCTGCCAGTGAAGGGGAAGAAACGACCGCCCTAGGAGAAGAAAGGGGGAGCGGAGCCACCAGAGCAGAGACTGATGGACCCTGCGAGGGAGAACAATATGACGATCGAGGGACAGAGGAGACCTGTTCCATCGGGAGAGAATCGCCAGTTGAAGGGGGTGGTAATGAAACTGGGCAAAAGGTACGGCCTCCATAGTTGCCATCATCCGACCCAGGACTTCCATACAAGTGCGGATGGAGACTGATACCCGAGTCCGAAGGGAGCGGACCCCCGACCGGAGCGCCAGACGTTTGTCCGGTGGAAGACGAATTCGGGCAGAGGCCGTGTCGAAGTGAAGTCCCAGAAAGGTTAGAGACTGGGTACGACGGAGGACTGACTTGTCCTGGTTGATCATCCACCCGAAGCGAGTCAGAGTGTGGAGAGTGACATCCAGATTCTCCAGAGTCTGGGCCCTGGTTGGAGCCTTGTTGAGAAGGTCGTCCAGATAGGGTATCACCGAGATTCCCCTCGACCCCAACAGGCCCATCACCGGCGCAAGGACCTTTGTAAAGACCCGAGGAGCCGTGGCTAGACCGAAGGGGAGGGCTACAAATTGAAAGTGCCCCTCTGGGACTGCAAAGCAGAGGTACCAATGATGGCCCGGAAATATTGGCACATGGAGGTAGGCATCCTTGATGTCCACCAATGAAAGGAACTCCCTTTGTTCCAGGCACACCACCACCGAACGGAGAGATTCCATTCGGAAGTGGCGGATGAGAAGATGATGGTTGAGACGCTTGAGGTCCAAAATTAAACGCACAGAACCGTCCTTCTTGGGGACCACAAAAAGATTTGAATAGAAACCCCGAAACTGTTCCCCTGGAGGAACAGGAACAATAACCCCCTGGAGAAGAAGAGACTGGAGAGCCGCTCGAAACTGCTTTGCCAGAGGAGGAGACCGGGGGGCCCGGGAGCGAAAAAAGCCATCCCTCGGAAGGGATGCAAATTCGATCCGGTAACCGTTGGACACCACGTCCCTGACCCAAGAGTCTTGAATGTGACAGGTCCAAATGTCTCGAAAAAGCAAGAGACGACCTGCCACCCGAGAAGAAACCGCGGGTGGGGGCCTCACTTCATGCAGAAGTGGGCTTGCGGTTGCCTGATTTGGGCGCAAAACGGCCGGACCGGTTGGAGTTCGACTTCCAAGACGGGCGAGCCCGGAACGAGGGAGCCTTCTTGTCCCGCGAGGGCGCCTGCCCGGACCCCTTGTTGGAGCCGGAGGTACGAAAGGAAAAGGACTTCCTTTGGGAAGTAGAGGGAGCCTTATTTTGAGGTAACAAGGAACTCTTACCTCCCGTTGCCTCGGATATAATTTCATCAAGGCGTTTGCCAAAAAGACGGCCACCCGTAAAGGGAAGCTCAGTGAGAGATCTTTTGGAAGCGGCATCCGCATTCCAAGCTTTAAGCCACATAGAGCGGCGGAGAGCCGATAGGTGACCCACAGCATAGGCAGAACAACGGGCTGCCTGCATGGAAGCTGCGCACAGAAAATCCCCAGCTTTAGAGCATTGGAGAGCCAAAGCAGATAGATCCTCCGGGGGGATCCCGCTAAGATATCCTGACGGAGCTTTTGGCACCACTCCGACAGGCCCTTGGACACCCATGTCGAGGCGAAGATGGGAAGAAGAGCCAGCAGCTTCAGTGGCAAACTTCGCCAAGGATTCTACCTTCTGGTCCGTGGGATCCTTGAAGGCAGCGGCATCTGCCAGAGGCAGTGTAGTCGCCTTATTGATCCGAGAAATTGGTGGAATGCCCCAGAGGTCGCAGAGTTGCCCGAAGACCTCTGGATGTAGAGACCACTTGCCGGGGTCGGGTGAGGACCGACCGAGGAAGTCCGCTTCCCAGTTGAGCAGCCCCGGGATGTGAATCGCCGAAATGGCCGGAACCTTGCTCTCCGCCCAGGATAGAATCTTGTCCCCTCGGCCATGGCTGTCGAGCTGCGAGTGCCGCCCTGACGATTTTCTGTGCTTAGCTTCCATGCAGGCAGCCCGTTGTTCTGCCTATGCTGTGGGTCACCTATCGGCTCTCCGCCGCTCTATGTGGCTTAAAGCTTGGAATGCGGATGCCGCTTCTAAAAGATCTCTCACTGAGCTTCCCTTTACGGGTGGCCGTCTTTTTGGCAAACGCCTTGATGAGATTATATCCGAGGCAACGGGAGGTAAGAGTTCCTTGTTACCTCAAAATAAGGCTCCCTCTACTTCCCAAAGGAAGTCCTTTTCCTCTCGTACCTCCGGCTCCAACAAGGGGTCCGGGCAGGCGCCCTCGCGGGACAAGAAGGCTCCCTCGTTCCGGGCTCGCCCGTCTTGGAAGTCGGTGACTCACACTATTAGCCCAGTTCCCGGCTACCGTTAACCGAACCGATATGAAGCGGAGTCACCGCGTTATATCGCGGGAGCAGGACGTACAGGTACGCCCTGCATCCCCAAGAGGTTAAAATCACTCTATTTTGACCACCTATAAAACTTTCACATTTTTCTGTATACGGGGCTGTATGATTGTCATTTCTTTGTACCGTGATCTGTAGTTTTTAATCGGTACCACATTTGCATATATGTAACTTTTTAATGGCTTTTTATAAAAAAATAAAAATAATTGGAATGGGACAAAAAAAAATTTGGGACTTATTTATTTTTTAAGGTTTACGCCGTTCAGCGTATAGAGATCATTAACACTATATTTTCATAATTCGGACATTTACGCACATGGCGATACCAAAAACGTTCATTTTTTATTTATTTTAATGCTTTTTGGGATAAAAAAAAAAATGGGAAAAAGGGGAGGGGCTTTCACATTTATTTATTTTTATTTCATTTATTTTTTAACACTTTTTATGTCCCCATAGGGGACTATTTATAGCAATCAACAGATTGCAGATACTGAACAGTGCTATGCATATGCATAGCATTGTTCAGTATTATCAGCGATCTTTTTCTCTGGTCTGCTCGATGTCAGACCAGAGAAGAAGACCCCGGGATGACAGCTGGAGCAGGTGAGGGGACCTCTGGCCGCCATGTTGGATGATCAGATCCCTGCGGCAGCGCTGCAGGCGATCCAATCATCCATTCAAACGACCGCATTGCCACGATCTGTATTGATCACGACATCTGAGAGGTTATTGGCGAACATAAGCGCGATCGCTGATGTCCCCCATTATCGGCAGGTCCCTGGTTGCTGATAGCAGCCGTGAATGTGATGCGAGCTTCGGTGCTCACATTATGTACAGGACGTAAGTGTACGTCCTAGTGCGTTAAGTACCATGGCACCATGACATACATTTACGTCCTATGTCTTTAAGGGGTTAAACTTCTCACAGCTCACATTTCGTTACAATTGTATCCAATGTAGGCAGTCCATTCTTGATTCCAGACAGACATTGCAACAAACTATCTCTTCTTCTGATGTGTTTCGTTTAGATAACTGTAACAAACCCTCAGCTGTGAGAAGCACAGAGTCTAAATGTGTTTTTTTTAGACCTTTCCATTCAACAGCAGCAAGCAGAGATCTTGAAAAAATGGAACGGAGTGTGACTTAAAGGGGCATTCCACTGGCCAGCGTGGAACTTAATGTTCCGAACGCTGTTTTCACGCTGCAGGGGGTCGGCCATGCCCCCTTGTGGCGTTACGGCCACGCCCCCTCAATGCAAGTCTATGGGAGGGGGCGTGACATCCGTCACGCCCCCTCCGATAGACTTGCATTGAGGGGGCGTGGCCGTGACACAACAAGGGGGCATGGCCGACCCCTGGAGCGCGAAAACAGCGTTCGGAACATTTAGTTCCACGCGGGCCAGTGGAATACCCCTTTAAGAGCGTAGCACAATACGAACACTGATGAAGAACTTACATCGTAGAAATCTGTCTTGAACTTGTCTGTGCTGAGTACGGGAAGGCAGTGACACAGCGCCGAGGCCTCGCGCAGGATTTCGTGGTTAAAGGGAACTTCTCCTACAAAATAGGAACAGTGTAGAGATCAGCGGGATAAAATCAGCAGGAGAGAACAGGATAAGTGGTGGCAATCGGCGCCTTTACCTGCTTCGGCCGCTCTCACATACTCCAGGATGAGCCGGACTCTGCTGTGCAGCATCTTGATGGCGCTGTGCTGAGCGATGAGATGTTCTGCCACTACAACAGATGGAGGCACGTTACTGAAATGTTCACAAGGGACATAGCAGAGGTGAGTTGGTCATGATAATGTGTTCTACAAAAGGACTGCAGGAAACTACTATATATCCTGATCCCACAAAGATAGCAGCAGTATACAGATAGAGCTGGGGGGGCGTATAACTACTATATATCCTGATCCCATAGAGATAGCAGCAGTATTCAGATAGAGCTGGAGGGGAGGAGTATGTCTACTATATATTCTGATCCCATAGAGATAGCAGCAGTATACAGATAGAGCTGGATGAGAGGTGTATAACTACTATAGATCCTGATACCACAAAGATAGCAGCAGCAGTATACAGATAGAGCTGAGGGGGTATAACTACTATATATCCTGACCCCATAGAGATAGCGGCAGTATACAGCTAGAGCTGCAGGGGAGGGGTATGACTACTATATATCCTGATCTCATAGAGATAGCAGCAGTATACAGATAGAGAAGGAGGGGAGGAGTATAACTACTATTTATCCTGATCCCACAAAGATAGCAGCAGTATACAGATAGAGCTGGGGGGGGGGGGGGGGAGTATAACTACTATATATCCTGATCCCATAGAGATAGCAGCAGTATACAGATAGAGCTGGAGGGGAGGTGTATATATACTAATTTCATCTCAAAGAGTTAGATATATATCCTCATTTCAAAGAGTTAGCAGCAGTATACAGATAGAGCCAGAATAGAGTATAACTACTATATACCCTGATCCCATAGAGATAAAAGCAGCAGTATACAGATAGAGCTGGAGGGGAGGTGTATAACTACTATATATCCTGATCTAATAGAAAAAGCAGCAGTATACAGATATACATGGAGGGGAGGTGTATTACTACTATATATAGATCCCATAGAGATAGCAGCAGAGGTATACAGATAGAGATGGAGGAGTATAACTACTATATATCCTGATCCCACAAAGATAGCAGCAGCAGCAGTATACAGATAGAGCTGTGGGGGGGTATAACTACTATATACACCCTGATCCCATAGAGATAGCAGTAGCAGTATACAGATAGAGCTGTCACTTGTATCACTCAATAAGCCAAAGATACAGGCCAAGGATAAAGTGAAACTCCGCCCTGCTTCATCTGTATAACACAGACTGGAGTCTCATTGCTGCGCGGTCACTTCCACCTCTCACCTGTAGAGTTTTCTCCACTGCCGGTGGCCGTCATACGAGCAACATGGTCGACCCCGATCCTTTCAGCTTCTTCTGTGGCGAGAGTGTAGGGGAGCTCGGCCAACAACATGGTGGCCTGGGGGGATAAGTGCAGGAAGGTCAGTATATAGCGATAGAACAAAGACGTGACTGATCACTGATCAGTACTCACCTCTCCATTCACAATGTCTATCACTGACTCGTACACGCTGACCGGGAGCTGCGGAGGACACAGAGCGTTACCTACAGAGGGCGGAGCCATACATGGAGGGGGCGGGGTCTGTGCCCCATACTTACATCAGTGTGCTTCGTCATAGGGTTCAGCTTCAGGAAGAGCGGCGACTCGATGATCTCACACACCTGTATCAAGAGCGAAAGGGGAGGAGCTTAAGCTGCCGATATTAACTGCGCCAGCTCTGCTACATCACAGGCAGCCTGCAATCATCTGCATAGTGAGCTCTGCTGGATATTACCAATTAAAGGGGTACTCCTCTGATCAGCGTTTGGAACAAACTGTTCCGAATGCTGGAGCCGGCGTTCGTGACGCAATAGCCTCGCCCCCTCATAACGACACACCCCGCCCCCCTAAATGCAAGTCTATGGGAGGGGGCGTGACGACTGTCACGCCCCCTCCCATAGACTTGCATTGAGGAGAGCGGGACGTGATGTCATGAGGGGGCGGGGCTATGACGTCACGAGCTCCAGCGTTCGGAACAGAGCTGCACATGACCAATTCTTAAGTGTCAGCCAGCAGAATTGTAAACTCAGCTCTGGAGGTGACTGGAGTATAAGACATGATGTAATAGTAGAATAGTGAGCGCAGCTCTGGAGGTGACTGGAGTATAAGACATGATGTAATAGAATAGTGAGCGCAGCTCTGGAGGTGACTGGAGTATAAGACATGATGTAATAGAATAGTGAGCGCAGCTCTGGAGGAGACTGGAGTATAAGACATGATGTAATAGAATAGTGAGCGCAGCTCTGGAGGTGACTGGAGTATAAGACATGATGTAATAGAATAGTGAGCGCAGCTCTGGAGGTGACTGGAGTATAAGACATGATGTAATAGAATAGTGAGCGCAGCTCTGGAGGTGACTGGAGTATAAGACATGATGTAATAGAATAGTGAGCGCAGCTCTGGAGGTGACTGGAGTATAAGACATGATGTAATAGTAGAATACTGAGCGCAGCACTGGGGGAGACTGGAGTATAAGACATGATGTAATAGAATAGTGAGCGCAGCTCTGGGGGAAAAAGAAGTATAAGACATGATGTAACAGCAGCAATGTAAACGCAGCTCTGGATGTGACTGTCAGAAAACATGATGTAACAGCAGCAAGAATAAAGCTCTTGAGGTCACAGAAGGGTACGACTTCATATGACAGCAGAATAGCAAGTGCAGCTCTGAAGGTGATTGGAGGATAAGACGTGATGATGTAATAGCAGACTAGTGAGTGCAGCTCTGGATGTGACTGAAGGCTAAGACATGACATAACAGCAGAAGAGCAAGTGCAGCTCTGGAGGTAATTGTTGTATAAGACATAATGTAAGAGCATAATTGTGATTGCAGCTCTGGAGGTGAAAGAAGAATAATACATAATGTAAGAGTGCAAATGTGAATGCAGCTCTGGAGGTGACTGGAGGATAAGACTTGATATAACAGCAGAAGTGTGAATGCAGCTCTGGAGGTGACTGGAGTATAAGACTTGATATAACAGCAGAAGTGTGAATGCAGCTCTGGAGGTGACTAGAGTATAAGTGTGAATGCAGCTCTGGAGGTGACTATATTTGTAGGTTTTCTGTTACCTGCTTGTGGACGTGAATGTCGGAGGGGTCCGGGGGGCCGCCTGTTGTGTACCAGCCCAGGAACTCCATGTCCTTAAACACCTGCTTAACTGCAAAGAAAAGGAGATTGTACAGTGTGTCTCCAGCTGTTGCAAACTACAACTCCCAGCATGCCCAGACAGCCAAGGGCCCCTCCCCTGGTGCTCACACCGCACCCCCCTACAGGCCCCTCCCCTGGTGCTCACACCGCGCCCCCCTACAGGCCGCCCCCTCCCCTGGTGCTCACACCGCGCCCCCCCCTACAGGCCCCTCCCCTGGTGCTCACACCGCGCCCCCCCCCTACAGGCCCCTCCCCTGGTGCTCACACTGCGCCCCCCCCCCTTCAGGCCCCTCCCCTGGTGCTCACACCGCGCCCCCCCCCCTACAGGCCCCTCCCCTGGTGCTCACACCGCGCCCCCCCTACAGGCCCCTCCCCTGGTGCTCACACCGCGCCCCCCCTACAGGCCCCTCCCCTGGTGCTCACACCGCGCCCCCCCTACAGGCCCCTCCCCTGGTGCTCACACCGCGCCCCCCCCTACAGGCCCCTCCCCTGGTGCTCACACCGCGGCCCCCCTACAGGCCCCTCCCCTGGTGCTCACACCGCGCCCCCCCCCTTACAGGCCCCTCCCCTGGTGCTCACACCGCGCCCCCCCCCTTACAGGCCCCTCCCCTGGTGCTCACACCGCGCCCCCCCTACAGGCCCCTCCCCTGGTGCTCACACCGCGCCCCCCCCTACAGGCCCCTCCCCTGGTGCTCACACCGCGCCCCCCCCTACAGGCCCCTCCCCTGGTGCTCACACCGCGCCCCCCCCTACAGGCCCCTCCCCTGGTGCTCACACCTCGCCCCCCCTACAGGCCCCTCCCCTGGTGCTCACACCGCGCCCCCCTACAGGCCCCTCCCCTGTGCTCACACCGCGCCCCCCTACAGGCCCCTCCCCTCGTGCTCACACCGCGCCCCCCCCCTACAGGCCCCTCCCCTGGTGCTCACACCGCGCCCCCCTACAGGCCCCCTCCCCTGGTGCTCACACCGCGTCCCCCTACAGGCCCCTCCCCTGGTGCTCACACCGCGCCCCCCCTACAGGCCCCTCCCCTGGTGCTCACACCGCGCCCCCCTACAGGCCCCTCCCCTGGTGCTCACACCGCGCCCCCCCCCTACAGGCCCCTCCCCTGGTGCTCACACCGCGCCCCCCCCCTACAGGCCCCTCCCCTGGTGCTCACACCGCGCCCCCCCCCCTACAGGCCCCTCCCCTGGTGCTCACACCGCCCCCCCCCCCCCCCCTACAGGACCCCTCCCCTGGTGCTCACACCGCCCCCCCCCCCCTACAGGCCCCTCCCCTGGTGCTCACACCGCCCCCCCCCTACAGGCCCCTCCCCTGGTGCTCACACTGCTCCTCCTTGGTGTAGTAATACTCCTTGTTGATGGTGATCTTGTCATCGTTGATCTGGGACAGAAGCTCGAAGGAGTTCATCACCTCGATGTTCCTTCCCTCCTGTTTACCAATGAGGGCTCCGATCACTGCGGTGAGAGAGAAGAGCGGTGAGAGAGAGAGAAGAGCGGTGAGAGAGAGAGAAGAGCGGAGAGAGAGAGAGAGAGAAGAGCGGAGAGAGAGAGAGAGAGAAGAGCGGAGAGAGAGAGAGAGAGAGAGAAGAGCGGAGAGAGAGAAGAGCGGAGAGAGAGAGAGAGAGAGAAGAGCGGAGAGAGAGAGAGAGAAGAGCGGAGAGAGAGAGAGAGAGAAGAGCGGAGAGAGAGAGAGAGAAGAGCGGAGAGAGAGAGAGAGAAGAGCGGAGAGAGAGAGAGAGAAGAGCGGAGAGAGAGAGAGAGAAGAGCGGAGAGAGAGAGAGAGAGAAGAGCGGAGAGAGAGAGAGAGAGAGAGAGAAGAGCGGAGAGAGAGAGAGAGAAGAGCGGAGAGAGAGAGAGAGAGAGAAGAGCGGAGAGAGAGAGAGAAGAGCGGAGAGAGAGAGAGAGAGAAGAGCGGAGAGAGAGAGAGAGAGAAGAGCGGAGAGAGAGAGAGAGAGAAGAGCGGAGAGAGAGAAGAGCGGAGAGAGAGAAGAGCGGAGAGAGAGAAGAGCGGAGAGAGAGAGAGAAGAGCGGAGAGAGAGAGAAGACCGGTGAACGACAGCGAGTAAAAAGGGTAAAGAAAGGGGGGGGGGGGGGGGTCCACATACCCTGGACGGGGCGGCCCTCCTGCGACCATCATCCGGATCCAGTGGTCGGAGATATTAAGGATCACCAAGGGGTGAAGAGCCACAGCCACACTGCCGGTGACCCCCTGAGCCATCACTGTGGGGCCAACTGTAGGGAGACAAGATCAACAGGATAAGTAATGTATGTACACAGTGACCTCACCAGCAGAATAGTGAGTACAGCTCTGGGGTATAATACAGGATATAACCTCAGATCAACAGGATAAGTAATGTAATGTATGTACACAGTGACCTCACCAGCAGAATAGTGAGTACAGCTCTGGGGTATAATACAGGATATAACTCAGGATCAGTACAGGATAAGTAATGTAATGTATGTACACAGTGACCTCACCAGCAGAATAGTGAGTACAGCTCTGGGGTATAATACAGGATATAACTCAGGATCAGTACAGGATAAGTAATGTAATGTATATACACAGTGACCCCACCAGCAGAATAGTGAGTACAGCTCTGGAGTATAA
This sequence comes from Hyla sarda, assembly GCF_029499605.1. Lineage (NCBI taxonomy): Eukaryota > Metazoa > Chordata > Amphibia > Anura > Hylidae > Hyla > Hyla sarda. The sequence goes on along the minus strand of NC_079192.1, from coordinate 22,655,630 downwards.
TACAGGATATAACTCAGGATCAGTACAGGATAAGTAATGTATGTACACAGTGACCTCACCAGCAGAATAGTGAGTACAGCTCTGGAGTATAATACAGGATATAACTCAGGATCAGTACAGGATAAGTAATGTAATGTATGTACACAGTGACCTCACCAGCAGAATAGTGAGTGCAGCTCTGGAATATAATACAGGATATAACACAGGATCAGTACAGGATAAGTAATGTAATGTATGTACACAGTGACCTCACCAGCAGAATAGTGAGTACAGCTCTGGAGTATAATACAGGATATAACTCAGGATCAGTACAGGATAAGTAATGTAATGTATATACACAGTGACCCCACCAGCAGAATAGTGAGTACAGCTCTGGAGTATAATACAGGATATAACTCAGGATCAGTACAGGATAAGTAATGTATGTACACAGTGACCCCACCAGCAGAATAGTGAGTACAGCTCTGGAGTATAATACAGGATATAACTCAGGATCAGTACAGGATAAGTAATGTAATGTATGTACACAGTGACCTCACCAGCAGAATAGTGAGTGCAGCTGTGGAGTATAATACAGGATATAACTCAGGATCAGTACAGGATAAGTAATGTAATGTATGTACACAGTGACCTCACCAGCAGAATAGTGAGTGCAGCTCTGGAGTATAATACAGGATATAACTCAGGATCAGTACAGGATAAGTAATGTGATGTATGTACACAGTGACCTCACCAGCAGAATAGTGAGTACAGCTCTGGAGTATAATACAGGATATAACTCAGGATCAGTACAGGATAAGTAATGTGATGTATGTACACAGTGACCTCACCAGCAGAATAGTGAGTACAGCTCTGGAGTATAATACATGATATAACTCAGGATCAGTACAGGATAAGTAATGTAATGTATGTACACAGTGACCTCACCAGCAGAATAGTGAGTACAGCTCTGGGGTATAATACAGTGGCCCCTCAAGATACAATAGGGTAACTTGTTTTGTAGGGTGGGGGAATCCCTACTTCCTGGGACTTCTATCTAATTGGGGGTATCCCCTACTTACTGGGGGGCACAATAACAAAGCTCAGTGAGGGCCTCATGTGCCCCTCAGCATTGGTACATTAGACACCACACACAGGGCACAGCCTCAGGGACACAAAAACCGCATCCCCCTCAGGGCCCAGCCATAAAAACCGCAGTAAAGGCGCTTTATTCATAGAAAATACTGTAACAACGGTGACGTCACTTCCTATACACTGATAACTGACAGGCCCCAGAGCCAATCACAGCTCAGAATCCTATCAGGGCCCGCCTCCTCCGGCACAGCGCGGTAGACTCAGTCCTGCCCAGTAGCCATGCTTCCCACCGGCCCCGGTTTTCCGCACCTCGCTGACCTCTCCCACATCGTCCCCCCGCTCCTCTGACCCCCGGGGTACTCACCAGCACCGTCCACCTCCATCCCGCTGCCGTTCGGAGCCGCAGCAGACGCCATCTTGCTCCACCCCGGACCCCGCGCTCCCTCACTGCGGCTATGATAAACTAGCACTGCTGTTTGCGCATGCGCGGAATGGAAACGGACTGCGCCTGCGTGTTTTTATTTTTTTTAAATTTTTTTATTTGCTGGGTGTTCTAAACGCTACCTGTAGGGGCGCTGTAGTACCTCTCTTAATATGTGCTCTATACTGCTGACTGTGGCGGTAAGAGGGAATTACATTTAAAAAATAAACCTTATAGTAAAATGTTACACACCATGTAACAGTGCTGAAAGGGTAGGAGGGGGGCGGGGGCTTTACAATGAAAACTGGCGAGAGCTAAGTGTTTCCCAACTAGGATGCCTCCAGCTGTTGCAAAACTTATGCTGAGAGTTGTAGTTTTGCAACAGCTGGAGGCACCCAGGTTGGGAAACACTGTCCTTCACATTACGGGACGGGTATAAAAAGTCACAGCACACACATTTCCACTCTTCGTAATGAAATGCCAGCTCTGATACACTGTAACGAAAGGGGCAGCTTTGCGAGTAGGACTAATGATTAATGCCAAGCAGAGATCTTTAAAATGGGAAAGAATTAAAGAGTTTATTTCTTTAAGAAAAAAAAAAAAAAACAGCGCCACCCCTTTACTCAGGTTGTGTGTGGTATAGCACCTCGGCTCCATTCACTTCAATGGAACTAAACTGCAATACCGCATGCCACCTAAGGACAGGGGTGGCGCTGTTTATTTATTTATTTTTTAAGATATCAGCTGTGTTTTTCCGATCCTGGATACCAATGATAGCCTTTATTTTGTATAATGAAGCGACAGATGTGTATAGAAACAGAGAATGTGTCGGCAGATAAGAACCATTTGGCCCATCTAGTCTGCCCGATAATCTGAATCCTATCAATAGTCTCTGGCCCTATCTTATATGAAGGATAGCCTTATACCTATCTCTATCTTATATGAAGGATAGTCTTATGCTTATCCCTATCTTATATGAAGGATAGCCTTATACCTATCTCTATCTTATATGAAGGATAGCCTTATGCTTATCTCTATCTTATATGAAGGATAACCTTATACCTATCCCCTATCTCTATCTTATATGAGGGATAGCCTTATACCTATCCCTATCTTATATGAAGGATAGCCTTATCCCTATCTCTATCTTATATGAAGGATAGACTTATACCTATCCCTATCTTATATGAAGGATAGCCTTATACCTATCTCTATCTTATATGAAGGATAGCCTTATACCTCTCTCTATCTTATATGAAGAATAGCCTTATGTCTATCTCTATCTTATATGAAGGATAGCCTTATACCTATCTCTGTCTTATATGAAGGATAGCCTTATACCTATCTCTGTCTTATATGAAGGATAGCCTTATACCTATCTCTATCTTATATGAAGGATAGCCTTATGCCTATCTCTATCTTATATGAAGGATAGCCTTATACCTATCCCTATCTTATATGAAGGATAGTCTTATACCTATCCCTATCTTATATGAAGGATAGCCTTATACCTATCTCTATCTTATATTAGGGATATACTTATACCTATCTCTTTCTTATATGAAGAATAGCCTTATGTCTATCTCTATCTTATATGAAGGATAGCCTTATACCTATCTCTATCTTATATGAAGGATAGCCTTATACCTATCCCTATCTTATATGAAGGATAGTCTTATACCTATCTCTATCTTATATGAAGGATAGCCTTATACCTATCTCTATCTTATATGAAGGATAGACTTATACCTATCTCTATCTTATATGAAGGATAGTCTTATACCTATCTCTATCTTATATGAAGGATAGACTTATGCTTATCCCTATCTTATATGAAGGATAGCCTGATACCTATCTCTATCTTATATGAAGGATAGTCTTATACCTATCTCTATCTTATATGAAGGATATCCTTATACCTATTCCTATCTTATATGAAGGATAGCCTTATACCTATCCCTATCTTATATGAAGGATAGCCTTATATCTATCTCTATCTTATATGAAGGATAGACTTATACCTATCTCTATCTTATATGAAGGATAGCCTTATGTTTATCCCTATCTTATATGAAGGATAGCCTTATGTTTATCCCTATCTTATATGAAGGATAGCCTTATGCTTCCTGATATTACTGCAGAAACCTTCCCCCTGTAATATAAAACTATGTCCTCTTGTGGTAGTTTTTCTTCTTTTATTTATCTTCTCCTCCTTTACCTTGTAGATTCCCTTTATGTATATAAAAGTCTCTATCATATCCCCGCTGTCTCTTCTTTCTTTATCCTGAAGTCCATGTACTAGTTTAGTATCTTCTCTGATCTCTAGAGTATCTATATCCTTCTGGAAATACGGCCTCCAGTACTGCGCACAATACTCCAAGTGAGGTCTCCCCAGTGTTCTGTACAGCGGCATGAGCACTTCTCTCTTTCTACTGCTTATACCTCTCCCTATACATCCATGAGCACTTCTCTCTTTCTACTGCTTATACCTCTCCCTATACATCCATGAGCACTTCTCTCTTTCTACTGCTTATACCTCTCCCTATACATCCATGAGCACTTCTCTCTTTCTACTGCTAATACCTCTCCCTATACATCCATGAGCACTTCTCTCTTTCTACTGCTTATACCTCTCCCTATACATCCATGAGCACATCTCTCTTTCTACTGCTTATACCTCTCCCTATACATCCATGAGCACTTCTCTCTTTCTACTGCTTATACCTCTCTCTATACATCCATGAGCACTTCTCTCTTTCTACTGCTTATACCTCTCCCTATACATCCATGAGCACTTCTCTCTTTCTACTGCTTATACCTCTCCCTATACATCCATGAGCACTTCTCTCTTTCTACTGCTTATACCTCTCCCTATACATCCATAAGCACTTCTCTCTTTCTACTGCTAATACCTCTCCCTATACATCCATGAGCACTTCTCTCTTTCTACTGCTTATACCTCTCCCTATACATCCATGAGCACATCTCTCTTTCTACTGCTTATACCTCTCCCTATACATCCATGAGCACTTCTCTCTTTCTACTGCTTATACCTCTCTCTATACATCCATGAGCACTTCTCTCTTTCTACTGCTTATACCTCTCCCTATACATCCATGAGCACTTCTCTCTTTCTACTGCTAATACCTCTCCCTATACATCCATGAGCACTTCTCTCTACTGCCTATACCTCTCCCTATACATCCAAGCATTCTGCTAGCGTTTCCTGCTGCTCTATTACATTGTCTTCCTACCTTTAAGTCTTCTGAAATAATTACTCCTAAATCCCTCTCCTCAGATACTGAGGTCAGGACTGTGTCAAACAATCTATATTCTGCCCGAGGGTTTTTACGCCCCAGGTGCATTATCTTGCATTTATACACATTAAATTTCAGTTGCCAGAGTTCTGACCATTCTTCTAGTTTTCCTAGATCCTTTTCCATTTGGTGAATCCCTCCAGGAACATCAACCCTGTTACATATCTTTGTGTCATCAGCAAAAAGACTAAGACCGAACCATCAAGACCTTCTGTAATATCACTAATGAAGATATTAAACAATACTGGTCCCAGTACAGATCCCTGAGGTCCTTACTGGTAACAAGACCTCGCTCTGAATATTCTCCATTGACTACAACCCTCTGTTGTCTGTCACTCAGCCACTGTCTAATCCACTCAACAATATGGGAGTCCAAGCTCAATAACTGTAGTTATTGATAAGTCTTCTATGTGGGACAGTGTCAGAAGCCTTACTAAAATCTAGATATGCGATGTCTACTGCCCCTCCGCCATCTATTATTTTAGTCACCCAGTCAAAAAAATCAATAAGATTTGTTTGACATGATCTCCCTGAAGTAAACCCATGTTGTTTTTCATCTTGCAATCCATGGGAATCCTATCCTTTAGTAGGGTTTCCATTAATTTCCCCACTATTGATGTCAGACTTACTGGCCTATAGTTGCTTGATTCCTCCCTACTACCTTTCTTGTGAATGGGCACGACATTTGCTAATTTACAATCTTCCGGGACGACTCCTGTTACCATTGATTGGTTCAATAAATCTGTTAACGGTTTTGCTAGCTCACCCCTAACCTCTTTTGATAATTTTGGGTGTATCCCATCAGGCCCCTGTGATTTATTTGTCTTCACTTTAGACAGCAAACGTAGAACCTATTCCTCTGTAAAGACACATGCATCAAACAATTCATTATCTATCTCCCTAATTGAGGTCCTTTTCCTTCCTTTTCTTCTGTAAAAACTGAACAGAAGTCATCACTAAGGCAGTCGGCCCGCCCCTTATTCTCTTCTACATACCTTCCTTCCTTTGTTTTTAATTTAGTTATTCCTTGTTTTGATTTCCTTTTTTCATTTATATATCTGAAGAATGTCTTATCCCCTTTTTTCACAGACTGAGCTAGTTTTTCTTCTGCCTGTGCTTTAGAAGTTCTTATAACTTGCTTGGCCTCTTTCTGCCTAGTCTTGTATATTTCCCTATCTTCATTTCTCTGGGTTGTTTTATAATTACTAAATGCTAGTTTTTTGTTTTTTATGATTTTGGCCACTTCTGCTGAGTACCACAGTGGTATCTTCCTTTTTCTGCTTTTACTGACAAGTCTAATGCAGTTTTCTGTTGCCTTCAATAAAGCGTCTTTTAAGTAGTCCCATTTCTCCTGAACTCCATGTAATCCGTTCCAGTCTGATAGGGACTCATTTATGACTAATCTCATTTTTGAAAAGTCTGTTTTTCTAAAATCTAAAACTTTTTTGTTTTTTGTGTGGTGTGGCTCCTTCACTGTTCTTATATTAAACCACACTGATTGGTGATCACTAGATCCCAAGCTTTCGCCAACAACAACATCATATACCAAATCCCCATTTGTGAATACCAAATCCAAAATGGCCTCCTTCCACGTTGGCTCTTCAACCATTTGTTGTAGAGATAATCCCAGTAGAATTCCCTGGCAGAACTAGCTATTTTGGTTTTCCAGTTTATATCCGGAAGATTGAAGACTCCAATAATGATAACTTCTCCTTTCATTGTTATTTTAGATATTTCTTCAACTAGTAGATCATCTACTTCTTTAACTTGGCCAGGTGGTCTATATATCCCACCTACACGAGTTACTGCCTGATTACCAAACTGCAGCGTAACCCAAACTGACTCTCTGTTTGCCTATATGTGGAGCAGCTGTGGAGCGTTGAGTCACAGGGTTACGCCACCTTGTTACGCCATGTTGTCCATGACGGATGGAAATATATTCATCATATGTGATCTGATGAAAACCACAAGATGACGTACAGTAACACACAAACATCAGTATTGTTCTCCAGCCTTTCTTTTTCATGGTCGGCCATATTGGTTGTCATGGTAATGTCCAAAATGAAACTTTCCCTCTATCATTCTTGCCCCCCAATACTCCATAGTTCCGAAGTGATAACAGAATGTAGGAAATCTTTACTAATTTATTGAAAAGGAAAAACTATAATCTTACAGTGACATAAGTATTCATACCCTTGACATAGGTGAAGCCCCTTTGGCAGTGATTCTGTTCTCCAGTCTTCTTGGGGATGAGGCCACAAGGTTTACACTCCTGGATTTGGGGATTTTCTGCCTATCTTCTCTGCAGATCATCTCAGGTTCTGTCAGATTGGATGGGGACCGTCGATGGAAGCCGTTTTCAGGTCTCTCCAGAGATGTTCCATTTAGGTCGGGCTCTGTCTGGGCCCCTCAGGGATGTTCATAGAGTTGTAGAGTTGTCCCTAAGTGGCTCCTGTGTTGTCTTGGCCGTGTGCTTAGGGTCATTGGGAGAAGATTTATCAAGAACAGTGCAGTTGCCCATAGCAACCAATCAGATTGCTTCTTTAATTTTTGATTGGTTACTATTGACAATTGCGCCACCTTTCCTTTGCACAGATTTTGATAAATCTTTCCCATTGTCTTGTTGAAAGGTGAACCCTGGGCCCAGTCTGAGGTCCAGGGCACTGTGGAGCAGGTTTTACTTAAAGGGGTACCCCACTGCTCAGCGCTTGGGACAAACTGTCCCGGACACTGGAGCCGGTGCCGGGAGCTCGTGACATCATAGCCCTGCCCCCTTATGACATCACGCACCCCCTCAATGCAAGTCTGGGAGGGGGCGTGACAGCCATCACCCCCCTCCCATAGACTTGCATTGAGGGGGTGGGGCATGACGTCTTGAGGGGGCGAGGCTATGACGTCACAAGCTCCCAGCTCCGAGCTCCCGGCTGCAGTGTTCGGAACAGTTTGTTCCAAATGCTGAGCAGAGGAGTGCCCCTTTAAGGGGGTTTTCTAGCAGAAGGGAGTGGGAAGGGGTGGGAGTTCCTAACTATGCGCATTGTGTAGTATATAGAGGAAAAATACCTTTACTTGCCTCCAGGACTCCCGTGGTGCCTCTAGTGTCCTTGCCCTGGTCCCCCAATAGGATCATCTTTCTAAACTGCTGCATAACTTTCGGACCCGGTAGGCATCCGGACCCAATGTGTTATACTGCAAAATGTTGGCCGAGGACGAACATCGCTGGGGTCAGCGAATTGCTGAGTTGCAGTATAACAAGGAAGCATCCTCTTCTTTTAGAGGAAAGAAGGTTTGTACACCAGCACAGATGGGGGTTCTTTACTGTAAGAGCAGTGAGACTGTGGAATTCTCTGCCAGAGGAGGTGGTCATGGTGAACTCTTTAAAAGTGCTCATAAGGGGCCTAGATGTATTTTTTGAAGAATAATAACACTGCTGGTTATGTATATTAGATTTATAGGGAGAGAATGTTGATCCAGGGATTTGATCTGATGCCATATTTGGAGTCGGGAAGGAATTTTTACCTCTAGTATGAGGGTTTTTCGCTTTTCTCTGGATCAACTCAGTAGGGACTCATTAGGGATATAGGATGAACTTGATGGACTCTGGCCTTTTTTCAAGCTTATGAACTATGTAACTAAGTATGACACATTTGGCACGGGTGTTTCCAGGGCCTGTCAGTTACGTTGCAGCTCAGTAAGATGATTGCACCCCGGGAGTGCTGGAGGTAGGTAAAAGAGGTAAGTTTTTTGTTTACATTTCACACAATGGGCATAATTAAAGGGGTACTCCGCCGCTCAGCGTTTCGAACAAACTGTTCTGAACGCTGGAGTTGGTGCCGGGAGCTCGTGACGTCATAGACCCGCCCCTTCATGGCATCACGCCCCGCCCCCTCAATGCAATAGACTTAACACAATGAGGGGGCGGGGCTATGACGTCACAAGCTCCCGACTCCAGCATTCGGAACAGTTTGTTCCAAGCGCTGAGCAGCGGATTACCCCTCCCCCATAGTAGGTTATGTCTAAGACCCACTTATCTGTCTTCCCCCATGCTGGAACAAAATCTGAGCCGTCTTATGTCTACAATCCATGAATGGTTGGTGCCAGAATTCAGTCTTTGGCTGTTTGGTATGGGATGTCTTTAAAATTGTCTTTCTCCTGAAGCTTGTCTTTCTGGAACAAAATGGCCGAAAGTTCCATGGCAACCTTCAATAGTAAAGAAGAGTCAGAGGGGAAAGTGCATCAACTTTTGGTGGTTCCTCCCAACTCTCCGGCTCTGCTGGATCTAATGTATAAACAGCACAAAACCTTGAGACAAGTTCAGGTCTATAATCCGTCTTTTTCCATTCATGTTCTATTACGGCTTTGAGACCATGATGACCTAAGAGAACATTGGACCTTTTCTTTGGACTCTAGTAAAAACGTTCTTGGTCTTAGGGGGAATTCACAACTAGATTTTGCAATACGGCTGCTGGATCTGGCAGGGAAATAAAAAATAAAAAAAATGCCCTCTGCCGTATCCCCGCCGGACCAACGCTCCACTCCATTCATCTCCAGTCAGACAATGACTCTGGTCGGCTAATTTTTTTAACCCTATCCGGTTTTGTTGCCAGACCGAAAACTTTGGTCTGCCACGGTTTTTAGTCTGGCAATAAAATTATCAATTACAGTCAATGGTTCTACTTTCGCCCCAGTCCCACAAGCCCTTCGCCTTGGGGTCACCTTTGCTCTGTCCTTCAAACCACACATACAGACTCCTGCCCCTTTCTTCCGCCTCCACCAAAAAACATTTCTCGATTGGCTACTTCCTCAACATGGACTCCACTAAACTATTGGTACACACCCTCATCATCTCCCTCTTGGACTACTGCAACATCCTCCTCTGTGGCCTTCATTAAAGGGGTACTCTGGTGGGAAAAAAAAATGTTGAAATGAACTGGTGACAGAAAGTTAAACAGATTTGTAAATTACTTCTATTAAAAAATCTTAATCCTTCCAGTACTTATTAGCTGCTGAATACTACAGAGGAAATTCTGTAGTTCTTCTGTTCAGAGTAGGAGAAAATCCCCATAGCAAACATATGCTGCTCTGGACAGTTCCTAAAATGGACAGAGATGTCAGCAGAGAGCACTGTGCTCGTGATGTCAGCAGAGAGCTCTGTGTTCCAAAAAGAAAATAATTTCCTTTGGAGTATTCAGCAGCTAATAAATACTGGAAGGATTAAGATTTTTTTAATAGAAGTGATTTACAAATCTGTTTAACTTTCTGGCACCAGTTGATTTAAAAAAAAAAAAAAAAAAGTTTTCCACTGGAGTACCCCTTTAAGCACTATTGCTCCCCTCTAATTTATCGTCAACTCTGCTGCCTGACTAATCCACCTCACCCCTTGTTTCTCCCCGGCCTTTCCCCTTGTGCCAATCCCTTCACTAACTACCTATTGCCCAACAAACTCAGTTTAAAGGGGTATTCCGGCTTTATACATCTTATCCCCTATCCAAAGAACCGCTGGGACCCCCGCGTTCTTGGTGCAGCCCCCGACATTCGTTGTCGGGCGCTGCCTTTGAGACGTGACGTCACGACTAGTGTTGAGCGCGAATATTCGAAATGTGAATTTTTACCGTGAATATCGGCACTTCGCGATTTCGCAAATATTTAGAATAAAGTGATATATATTCGTAATGACGAATATAATATATATTTTTTTAAATATATGCGAATTTATGCAAATATTTATGCAAATATCGGCACTTCCAGACTGGACACTGATCCCTCCCTTCTTTTAGGTGAAAGATATAATTGCGCATTCGCACTATGCGAATTTCATTACGAATTTTCGCATGGGAAAAAAAAAAAAGAGAACGAACATAGCGAATATGCGAATTTCGCAAACATGGGATGAATATTCGTCAATATATATTCGCGAAATATCGCAAATTCGAATATGGCCCCTGTCGCTCATCACTAGTCACGACCACGCCCTTGTGATGTCACGCCACGCCCCCTCCATTCATGTCTATGGGAGGGGGCGTCACGCCCCCTCCCATAGACATGAATGGAGGGGGCGTGGCGTGACATCACTAGGGGCGTGGTCGTTACATCATGTACTGAGCTTGGAGGCAGCACCCAGCACAGAATGCAGCAGAGGGGATAAGATGTATGAAGCCGAAATACCCCTTTACCATGCTAAATACATCATACATGGCCTGTCCCCTCCATACATCTCTGTCCTGGTCTCCCTATACCGCCCCTCACATAATCTACCGTCTTCTCCAGACCTCCGCCTGTGCTTTGCCCATCTCCAAGGCTTCTCCCGTGCTTCCCCCATACAGCAGTCGTATGCTTATAAGTAGGGGTCAATAATATAGTAGTTATATTCCGGTACTTAGGGGTAACGTGTGTGTATATACCGTATTTTTCGCCGTATAAGACGCACTTTTTCTTCCCCAAAACTGGGGGGGAAAAGTTGGTGCGTCTTATACGGCGAATACACACCTATCCCGCGGCGGTCCCTGCGGCCATCAACGGCCGGGACCCGCGGCTAATACAGGACATCACCGATCGCAGTGATGCCCTGTATTAACCCTTCAGACATGGCGATAAAAACTGACCGCTGCGTCTGAAGGGAAAGTGACACTTACCCGGCTGCTCAGTTGGGCTGTTCGGGACCGCCGCGGTGAAATCGCGGCGTCCCGAACAGCTAACAGGACCTTACCTGCCTCGGTGTCTGCTCCGGGATCCCCTGCTTGGGCGGCGCTCTCCTTCGTCGTCGCGCACGCCGTCCCGTCATCCAATAGGAGCGGCGTGCGTAGCGACGTGATGACGGCGACGGAGAGCGAGGATCCCGGGGAAGAAGACGTCCGGAGAGTCGGGGACACCACGGGGACGCGGCGACAGCGATGGAGCGACATCCAGGGCAGGGGTGACGGGTCCGGAGCGGTGGTTACACGTGAGTACTACCTCCTATACCAGTGGTCTTCAACCTGCGGACCTCCAGATGTTGCAAAACTACAACTCCCAGCATGCCCGGACAGCCAAAGGCTGTCCGGACATGCTGGGAGTTGTAGTTTTGCAACATCTGGAGGTCCACAGGTTGAAGACCACTGTTGGGTTCAGAATCTTAATTTTTTTAGATTTTGCACCTATAAATTGCGTGCGTCTTATACGCCGGTGCGTCCTATAGGGCAAAAAATACGGTATATTACTTTTATACCTAAGATGTTGGCCATGAATACTTCTTACTCTTCCTGTTTTTAGTGGTTTCGTAAACGCATCTTTCACCATCAATATCCTGGTTCAAAAGCAGAAAATTCTTCATGATGTTGTAGGACAGATTAGACTTTAGTCGCCCTTATAAACTGGAATATTCTAGTTTGTCATTTCCGTAATTATCCTCCTGTGTAAAAAAGGTAATATGGGGTAACAATGAGGCACAAAAACCCATCCAGACACACCTTTATGTATTCTTTGTATGGTGTACGTGTTATCTGTATTGTGTCTGGGTAGTTTGCCCCCAAGATGCCATGGGGTAGTTATTCGGGCCTAGCATGGGAAACACACCATAGTATTCTAATAACAGTCCCATCAGTAGTGCCCCCATAATAGTGATAAATATGGTGTTCTCATAACAGTCCCATCAGTAGTGCCCCCATAATAGTGATAAATATGGTGTTCTAATAACAGTCCCATCAGTAGTGCCCCCACAATAGTAATAAATATGGTGTTCTCATAACAGTCACATCAGTAGTGCCCCATAATAGTGATAAATATGGTGTTCTCATAACAGTCACATCAGTAGTGACCCCATAATAGTGATAAATATGGTGTTCTCATAACAGTCCCATCAGTAGTGCCCCCATAATAGTGATAAATATGGTGTTCTCATAACAGTCACATCAGTAGTGACCCCATAATAGTGATAAATATGGTGTTCTTATAACAGTCCCATCAGTAGTGCCCCATAATAGTAATAAATATGGTGTTCTCATAACAGTCACATCAGTAGTGCCCCATAATAGTGATAAATATGGTGTTCCATAACAGTCACATCAGTAGTGCCCCATAATAGTGATAAATATGGTGTTCTCATAACAGTCACATCAGTAGTGCCCCCATAATAGTGATAAATATGGTGCTCTCATAACAGTCACATAAGTAGTGCCCCATAATAGTAATAAATATGGTGTTCTCATAACAGTCACATCAGTAGTGCCCCATAATAGTGATAAATATGGTGTTCTCATAACAGTCACATCAGTAGTGCCCCATAATAGTGATAAATATGGTGTTCCATAACAGTCACATCAGTAGTGCCCCATAATAGTGATAAATATGGTGTTTATATAACAGTCACATCAGTAGTGCCCCCATAATAGTGATAAATATGGTGTTCTCATAACAGTCACATCAGTAGTGCCCCATAATAGTGATAAATATGGTGTTCTCATAACAGTCCCATCAGTAGTGCCCCATAATCGTGATAAATATGGTGTTCTCATAACAGTCACATCAGTAGTGCCCCATAATAGTGATAAATATGGTGTTCTCATAACAGTCACATCAGTAGTGCCCCCATAATAGTGATAAATATGGTGTTCCCATAACAGTCACATAAGTAGTGTCCCCATAATAGTGATAAATATGGTGTTCTCATAACAGTCACATCAGTAGTGCCCCATAATAGTGATAAATATGGTGTTCCCATAACAGTCACATAAGTAGTGCCCCATAATAGTGATAAATATGGTGTTCTCATAACAGTCACTTAAGTAGTGCCCCCATAATAGTGATAAATATGGTGTTTTTATAACAGTCACATAAGTAGTGCCCCATAATAGTGATAAATATGGTGTTCTCATAACAGTCACATAAGTAGTGCCCTATAATAGTGATAAATATGGTGTTCTCATAACATTCACATCAGTAGTGCCCCATAATAGTAATAAATATGGTGTTCTCATAACAGTCACATCAGTAGTGCCCCATAATAGTGATAAATATGGTGTTCTCATAACATTCACATCAGTAGTGCCCCATAATAGTGATAAATATGGTGTTCTCATTATTCTCACATCAGTAGTGCCTCCATAATAGTGATAAATATGGTGTTCTCATAACAGTCACGTCAGTAGTGCCCCATAATAGTGATTAATATGGTGTTCTCATAACAGGCACATCAGTAGTGCCCCATAATAGTGATAAATATGGTGTTCTCATAACAGTCACATCAGTAGTGCCCCATAATAGTAATAAATATGGTGTTCTCAGAACAGTCACATCAGTAGTGCACCAAAATAGTGATAAATATGGTGTTCTCATTATTCTCACATCAGTAGTGCCTCCATAATAGTGATAAATATGGTGTTCTCATAACAGTCACGTCAGTAGTGCCCCATAATAGTGATAAATATGTTGTTCTCATAACAGTCACATCAGTAGTGCCCCATAATAGTGATAAATATGGTGTTCTCATAACAGTCACATCAGTAGTGCCCCATAATAGTGATAAATATGGTGTTCTCATTATTCTCACATCAGTAGTGCCTCCATGATAGTGATAAATATGGTGTTCTCATAACAGTCACGTCAGTAGTGCCCCATAATAGTGATTAATATGGTGTTCTCATAACAGTCACATCAGTAGTGCCCCATAATAGTGATAAATATGGTGTTCTCATAACAGTCACATCAGTAGTGCCCCATAATAGTAATAAATATGGTGTTCTCAGAACAGTCACATCAGTAGTGCCCCAAAATAGTGATAAATATGGTGTTCTCATAACAGTCACATCAGTAGTGCCCCATAATAGTGATAAATATGGTGTTTATATAACAGTCACATCAGTAGTGCCCCATAATAGTAATAAATATGGTGTTCTTATAATAGTCACATCAGTAGTGCCCCATAATAGTAATAAATATGGTGTTCTTATAACAGTCACATCAGTAGTGCCCCATACTAGTAATAAATATGGTGTTCTTATAACAGTCACATCAGTAGTGCCCCCATAATAGTGATAAATGTGTTGTTCTCATAACAGTCACATCAGTAGTGCCCCCATAATAGTGATAAATATGGTGTTCCCATAGCAGTCACATCAGTGATGCCCCATCATAGTGATAAATATGGTGTTCTCATAACAGTCACATCAGTAGTGCCCCATAATATTGATAAATATGGTGTTCTTATAACAGTCCCATCAGTAGTGCCCCATAATAGTGATAAATATGGTGCTCTCATAACAGTCACATCAGTAGCATCCCCATAATAGTAATAAATATGGTGTTCTCAGAACAGTCACATCAGTAGTGCCCCAAAATAGTGATAAATATGGTGTTCTCATAACAGTCACATCAGTAGTTTCCCATAATAGTGATAAATATGGTGTTTATATAACAGTCACATCAGTAGTGCCCCATAATAGTAATAAATATGGTGTTCTTATAACAGTCACATCAGTAGTGCCCCATAATAGTAATAAATATGGTGTTCTTATAACAGTCACATCAGTAGTGCCCCATAATAGTAATAAATATGGTGTTCTTATAACAGTCACATCAGTAGTGCCCCCATAATAGTGATAAATATGGTGTTCTCATAACAGTCACATCAGTGGTGTCCCCCTCATAGTGATAAATATGGTGTTCTCATAACAGTCACATCTGTGGTGCCCCATAATAGTGATAAATATGGTGTTCTCATAACAGTCACATCAGTAGTGTCCCCCTCATAGTGATAAATATGGTGTTCTCATAACAGTCACATCAGTAGTGCCCTATAATAGTGATAACTATGGTGTTCTCATAACAGTCACATCAGTAGTGTCCCCATAATAGTGATAAATATGGTGTTCTCATAACAGTCACATCAGTAGTGCCCCATAAAAGTGATAACTATAGTGTTCTCATAACAGTCACATCAGTAGTGTCCCCATAATAGTGATAAATATGGTGTTTATATAACAGTCACATCAGCAGTGCCCCCATAATAGTAATAAATATGGTGTTCTTATAACAGTCACATCAATAGTGCCCCCATAATAGTAATAAATATGGTGTTCTCATAACAGTAACATCAGTAGTGCCCCCATAATAGTGATAAATATGGTGTTTTTATAACAGGCACATCAGTAGTGCCCCCATAATAGTGATAAATATGTTGTTCTCATAACAGTCGCATCAGTAGTTCCCCATAATAGTAATAAATATGGTGTTCTTATAACAGTCACATCAGTGGTGCCCCATAATAGTAATAAATATGGTGTTCTCAGAACAGTCACATCAGTAGTGCCCACATAATAGTGATAAATATGGTGTTCTCATAACAGTCCCATCAGTAGTGCCCCATAATAGTAATAAATATGGTGTTCTCAGAACAGTCACATCAGTAGTGCCCACATAATAGTGATAAATATGGTGTTCTCATAACAGTCACATCAGTAGTGCCCCCATAATAGTGATAAATATGGTGTTTTTTTTTTATAACAGTCACATCAGTAGTGCCCCCATAATAGGGATAAATATGGTGTTCCCATAACAGTCACATCAGTAGTGTCCCCATAATAGTGATAAATATGGTGTTCCCATAACAGTCACATCAGTAGTGTCCATAATACTGATAAATATGGTGTTCTCATAACATTCACATCAGTAGTGCCCCATAATAGTGATAAATATGGTGTTCTCATTATTCTCACATCAGTAGTGCCTCCATAATAGTGATAAATATGGTGTTCTCATAACAGTCACGTCAGTAGTGCCCCATAATAGTGATTAATATGGTGTTCTCATAACAGTAACATCAGTAGTGCCCCATAATAGTGATAAATATGGTGTTCTCATAACAGTCACATCAGTAGTGCCCCATAATAGTAATAAATATGGTGTTCTCAGAACAGTCACGTCAGTAGTGCCCCCATAATAGTAATAAATATGGTGTTCTCATAACAGTAACATCAGTAGTGCCCCCATAATAGTGATAAATATGGTGTTTTTATAACAGGCACATCAGTAGTGCCCCCATAATAGTGATAAATATGTTGTTCTCATAACAGTCGCATCAGTAGTTCCCCATAATAGTAATAAATATGGTGTTCTTATAACAGTCACATCAGTAGTGCCCCATAATAGTAATAAATATGGTGTTCTTATAACAGTCACATCAGTAGTGCCCCCATAATAGTGATAAATGTGTTGTTCTCATAACAGTCACATCAGTAGTGCCCCCATAATAGTGATAAATATGGTGTTCTCATAACAGTCACATCAGTAGTGCCCCCACAATAGTGATAAATGTGTTGTTCTCATAACAGTCACATCAGTAGTGCCCCCATAATAGTGATAAATATGGTGTTCTCATAACAGTCACATCAGTAGTGCCCCCACAATAGTGATAAATGTGTTGTTCTCATAACAGTCACATCAGTAGTGCCCCCATAATAGTGATAAATATGGTGTTCTCATAACAGTCACATCAGTAGTGCCCCATCATAGTGATAAATGTGGTGTTCTCATAACAGTGACATCGGTAGTGACCCACAATAGTGATAAATAAGGTGTTCTCATAACAGTCACATCAGTGGTGTCCCCACAATAGTGATAAATATGGTGTTCTCATAACAGTCCCATCAGTAGTGCCCCATAATAGTGATAAATATGGTGCTCTCATAACAGTCACATCAGTAGCATCCCCATAATAGTAATAAATATGGTGTTCTCAGAACAGTCACATCAGTAGTGCCCACATAATAGTGATAAATATGGTGTTCTCATAACAGTCACATCAGTAGTGCCCCCATAATAGTGATAAATATGGTGTTTTTTTTATAACAGTCACATCAGTAGTGCCCCCATAATAGGGATAAATATGGTGTTCCCATAACAGTCACATCAGTAGTGTCCCCATAATAGTGATAAATATGGTGTTCCCATAACAGTCACATCAGTCGTGTCCATAATACTGATAAATATGGTGTTCTCATAACAGTCACATCATTAGTGTCCCCATAATAGTGATAAATATGGTGTTCTCATAACAGTCACATCAGTAGTGCCCCACAATAGTGATAAATAAGGTGTTCTCATAACAGTCACATCAGTGGTTTCCCCACAATAGTGATAAATATGGTGTTCTCATAACAGTCCCATCAGTAGTGCCCCATAATAGTAATATATATGGTGTTCTCATAACAGACACATCAGTGGTGCCCCATAATAGTGATAAATATGGTGTTCTCAGAACAGTCCCATCAGTGGTGCCCCATAATAGTGATAAATATGGTGTTCCCATAACAGTCACATCAGTGGTGCCCCATAATAGTGATAAATATGGTGTTCTCATAACAGTCAGATAAGTAGTGTCCCCATAATAGTGATAAATATGGTGCTCTCATAACAGTCACATCAGTAGTGCCCCATAATAGTGATAAATATGGTGTTCCCATAACAGTCACATAAGTAGTGCCCCATAATAGTGATAAATATGGTGTTCTCATAACAGTCACTTAAGTAGTGCCCCCATAATAGTGATAAATATGGTGTTTTTATAACAGTCACATAAGTAGTGCCCCATAATAGTGATAAATATGGTGTTCTCATAACAGTCACATAAGTAGTGCCCTATAATAGTGATAAATATGGTGTTCTCATAACATTCACATCAGTAGTGCCCCATAATAGTAATAAATATGGTGTTCTCATAACAGTCACATCAGTAGTGCCCCATAATAGTGATAAATATGGTGTTCTCATAACATTCACATCAGTAGTGCCCCATAATAGTGATAAATATGGTGTTCTCATTATTCTCACATCAGTAGTGCCTCCATAATAGTGATAAATATGGTGTTCTCATAACAGTCACGTCAGTAGTGCCCCATAATAGTGATAAATATGGTGTTCTCATAACAGGCACATCAGTAGTGCCCCATAATAGTGATAAATATGGTGTTCTCATAACAGTCACATCAGTAGTGCCCCATAATAGTAATAAATATGGTGTTCTCAGAACAGTCACATCAGTAGTGCCCCAAAATAGTGATAAATATGGTGTTCTCATAACAGTCACATCAGTAGTGCCCCATAATAGTGATAAATATGGTGTTCTCATTATTCTCACATCAGTAGTGCCTCCATAATAGTGATAAATATGGTGTTCTCATAACAGTCACGTCAGTAGTGCCCCATAATAGTGATTAATATGGTGTTCTCATAACAGTCACATCAGTAGTGCCCCATAATAGTGATAAATATGGTGTTCTCATAACAGTCACATCAGTAGTGCCCCATAAAAGTAATAAATATGGTGTTCTCAGAACAGTCACATCAGTAGTGCCCCAAAATAGTGATAAATATGGTGTTCCATAACAGTCACATCAGTAGTGCCCCATAATAGTGATAAATATGGTGTTTATATAACAGTCACATCAGTAGTGCCCCATAATAGTAATAAATATGGTGTTCTTATAACAGTCACATCAGTAGTGCCCCATAATAGTAATAAATATGGTGTTCTTCTAACAGTCACATCAGTAGTGCCCCCATAATAGTGATAAATGTGTTGTTCTCATAACAGTCACATCAGTAGTGCCCCCATAATAGTGATAAATATGGTGTTCCCATAGCAGTCACATCAGTGATGCCCCATCATAGTGATAAATATGGTGTTCTCATAACAGTCACATCAGTAGTGCCCCACAATATTGATAAATATGGTGTTCTTATAACAGTCCCATCAGTAGTGCCCCATAATAGTGATAAATATGGTGCTCTCATAACAGTCACATCAGTAGCATCCCCATAATAGTAATAAATATGGTGTTCTCAGAACAGTCACATCAGTAGTGCCCCAAAATAGTGATAAATATGGTGTTCTCATAACAGTCACATCAGTAGTTCCCCATAATAGTGATAAATATGGTGTTTATATAACAGTCACATCAGTAGTGCCCCATAATAGTAATAAATATGGTGTTCTTATAACAGTCACATCAGTAGTGCCCCATAATAGTAATAAATATGGTGTTCTTATAACAGTCACATCAGTAGTGCCCCATAATAGTAATAAATATGGTGTTCTTATAACAGTCACATCAGTAGTGCCCCCATAATAGTGATAAATATGGTGTTCTCATAACAGTCACATCAGTGGTGTCCCCCTCATAGTGATAAATATGGTGTTCTCATAACAGTCACATCAGTGGTGCCCCATAATAGTGATAAATATGGTGTTCTCATAACAGTCACATCAGTAGTGTCCCCCTCATAGTGATAAATATGGTGTTCTCATAACAGTCACATCAGTAGTGCCCTATAATAGTGATAACTATGGTGTTCTCATAACAGTCACATCAGTAGTGTCCCCATAATAGTGATAAATATGGTGTTTTCATAACAGTCACATCAGTAGTGCCCCATAAAAGTGATAACTATAGTGTTCTCATAACAGTCACATCAGTAGTGTCCCCATAATAGTGATAAATATGGTGTTTATATAACAGTCACATCAGTAGTGCCCCCATAATAGTAATAAATATGGTGTTCTTATAACAGTCACATCAGTAGTGCCCCCATAATAGTAATAAATATGGTGTTCTCATAACAGTAACATCAGTAGTGCCCCCATAATAGTGATAAATATGGTGTTTTTATAACAGGCACATCAGTAGTGCCCCCATAATAGTGATAAATATGTTGTTCTCATAACAGTCGCATCAGTAGTTCCCCATAATAGTAATAAATATGGTGTTCTTATAACAGTCACATCAGTAGTGCCCCATAATAGTAATAAATATGGTGTTCTTATAACAGTCACATCAGTAGTGCCCCCATAATAGTGATAAATGTGTTGTTCTCATAACAGTCACATCAGTAGTGCCCCCATAATAGTGATAAATATGGTGTTCTCATAACAGTCACATCAGTAGTGCCCCCATAATAGTGATAAATGTGTTGTTCTCATAACAGTCACATCAGTAGTGCCCCATCATAGTGATAAATATGGTGTTCTCATAACAGTGACATCGGTAGTGACCCACAATAGTGATAAATAAGGTGTTCTCATAACAGTCACATCAGTGGTGTCCCCACAATAGTGATAGATATGGTGTTCTCATAACAGTCCCATCAGTAGTGCCCCATAATAGTAATAAATATGGTGTTCTCAGAACAGTCACATCAGTAGTGCCCACATAATAGTGATAAATATGGTGTTCTCATAACAGTCACATCAGTAGTGCCCCCATAATAGTGATAAATATGGTGTTTTTTTTTATAACAGTCACATCAGTAGTGCCCCCATAATAGGGATAAATATGGTGTTCCCATAACAGTCACATCAGTAGTGTCCCCATAATAGTGATAAATATGGTGTTCCCATAACAGTCACATCAGTAGTGTCCATAATACTGATAAATATGGTGTTCTCATAACATTCACATCAGTAGTGCCCCATAATAGTGATAAATATGGTGTTCTCATAACAGTCACGTCAGTAGTGCCCCATAATAGTGATTAATATGGTGTTCTCATAACAGTCACATCAGTAGTGCCCCATAATAGTGATAAATATGGTGTTCTCATAACAGTCACATCAGTAGTGCCCCATAATAGTAATAAATATGGTGTTCTCAGAACAGTCACATCAGTAGTGCCCCAAAATAGTGATAAATATGGTGTTCTCATAACAGTCACATCAGTAGTGCCCCATAATAGTGATAAATATGGTGTTCTCATTATTCTCACATCAGTAGTGCCTCCATAATAGTGATAAATATGGTGTTCTCATAACAGTCACGTCAGTAGTGCCCCATAATAGTGATTAATATGGTGTTCTCATAACAGTCACATCAGTAGTGCCCCATAATAGTGATAAATATGGTGTTCTCATAACAGTCACATCAGTAGTGCCCCATAATAGTAATAAATATGGTGTTCTCAGAACAGTCACATCAGTAGTGCCCCAAAATAGTGATAAATATGGTGTTCTCATAACAGTCACATCAGTAGTGCCCCATAATAGTGATAAATATGGTGTTCTCATAACAGTCCCATCAGTAGTGCCCCATAATAGTGATAAATATGGTGTTCTCATAACAGTCACATCAGTAGTGTCCCCATAATAGTGATAAATATGGTGTTCTCATAACAGTCACATCAGTGGTGCCCCATAATAGTAATAAATATGGTGTTCTCAGAACAGTCACATCAGTGGTGCCCCATAGTAGTGATAAATAAGGTGTTCTCATAACATTCACATCAGTAGTGCCCCATAATAGTGCTAACCACACTGTTTTCATAAGCTAGCCAATGTAACAATTCCATCTGGTTACCAGAAATGGGCTTCACTTTTAGCAGGTCACATCAGTAGTGCCCCATAATAGTGATAAATATGGTGTTCTCATAACAGTCACATCAGTAGTGCCCCCATAATAGTAATAAATAAGGTGTCCTCATAACAGTCACATCAGTAGTTCCCCATAATAGTGATAAATATGGTGTTCTCATAACAGTCACATCAGTAGTGTCCCATAATAGTAATACATATGGTGTTCTTATAACAGTCACATCAGTAGTGCCCCATAACAGTGATAAGTATGGTATTCTCATAACAGTCACATCAGTAGTGCCCCATAAAAGTGATAAATATGGTGTTCTCATAACAGTCACATCAGTAGTGCCCCATAATAGGGATAAATATGGTGTTCTCATAACAGTCACATCAGTAGTGCCCCATAATAGTGATAATTATGGTGTTTTCATAACAGTCCCATCAGTGGTGCCCATAATAGTGATAAATATGGTGTTCTTATAGCAGTCACATAAGTAGTGCCCCAGAATAGTAATAAATATGGTGTTCTCATAACAGTCACATAAGTAGTGCCCCATAATAGTAATATATATGGTGTTCTCAGAACAGTCACATCAGTAGTGCCCCATAATAGTGATAAATATGGTGTTCTCATAACAGTCACATCAGTAGTGCCCCCATAATAGTAATATATATGGTGTTCTCAGAACAGTCACATCAGTAGTGCCCCATAATAGTGATAAATATGGTGTTCTCATAACAGTCACATCAGTAGTGCCCCCATAATAGTGATAAATATGGTGTTCTCATAACAGTCACATCAGTGGTGCCCCATAATAGTGATAAATATGGTGTTCTCACAACAGTCACATCAGTAGTGCCCCATAATAGTGATAAATATGGTGTTCTCATAACAGTCACAACAGTAGTGCCCCAAAATAGTGATAAATATGGTGTTCTTATAGCAGTCACATGAGTAGTGCCCCATAATAGTAATAAATATGGTGTTCTCATAACAGTCACATAAGTAGTGCCCCGTAACAGTGATAAATATAGTGTTCTCATAACAGTCACATCAGTGGTGCACCATAATAGTGATAAATATGGTGTTCTCATAACAGTCACATCAGTGGTGCCCCATAATAGTGATTAATTATGGTGTTCTGATAACAGTCACATCAGTGGTGCCCCATCATAGTGATAAATATGGTGTTCTCATAACAGTCACATCAGTAGTGCCCCATAATAGTGATAAATATGGTGTTCTCATAACAGTCACATCAGTGGTGCCCCATAATAGTGATAAATATGGTGTTCTCATAACAGTCACATCAGTAGTGCCCCATAATAGTGATAACTATGGTGTTTTCATAACAGTCACATCAGTAGTGTCCCCATAATAGTGATAAATACAGTATGGTGTTTTTATAACAGTCACATCAGTAGTGCCCCATAATAGTAATAAATATGGTGTTCTTATAACAGTCACATCAGTAGTGCCCCCATAATATTAATAAATATGGTGTTCTTATAACAGTCACATCAGTAGTGCCCCCATAATAGTGATAAATATGTTGTTTTTATAACAGTCACATCAGTAGTGCCCCCATAATAGTGATAAATATGGTGTTTTTATAACAGTCACATCAGTAGTGCCCCCATAATAGTGATAAATATGTTTTTCTCATAACAGTCACATCAGTAGTGCCCCATAATAGTAATAAATATGGTGTTCTTATAACAGTCACATCAGTAGTGCCCCCATAATAGTGATAAATATGTTGTTCTCATAACAGTCACATCAGTGGTACCCCATAATAGTGATAACTATGGTGTTCTCATAACAGTGACATCGGTAGTGCCCCATAATAGTGACAAATATGTTGTTCTTATAACAGTCACATCAGTAGTGCCCCATAATAGTAATAAATATGGTGTTCTTATAACAGTCACATCAGTAGTGCCCCATAATAGTGATAAATATGGTGTTCTTATAACAGTCACATCAGTAGTGCCCCATAATAGTGATAAATATGGTGTTCTCATAACAGTAACATCAGTAGTGCCCCATAATAGTGATAAATATGGTGTTCTTATAACAGGCACATCAGTAGTGCCCCCATAATAGTGATAAATATGTTGTCTCATAACAGTCACATCAGTAGTGCCCCCATAATAGTGATAAATATGGTGTTGTTTTTTATAACAGTCACATCAGTAGTGCCGCCATAATAGGGATAAATATGGTGTTCTCATAACAGCCACATCAGTAGTGCCCCATAATAGTGATAAATATGGTGTTCTCATAACAGTCACATAAGTAGTGCCCCGTAATAGTGATAAATATAGTGTTCTCATAACAGTCACATCAGTAGTGCCCCATAATAGTGATAAATATGGTGTTCTCATAACAGTCACATCAGTAGTGCCCCATAATAGTGATAAATATGGTGTTCTCATAACAGTCACATCAGTGGTGCCCCATAATAGTGATTAATTATGGTGTTCTGATAACAGTCACATCAGTAGTGCCCCATCATAGTGATAAATATGGTGTTCTCATAATAGTCACATCAAGAGTGCCCCATAATAGTGATAAATATGGTGTTCTCATAACAGTCACATCAGTAGTGTCCCCATAATAGTGATAAATATGGTGTTCTCATAACAGTCACATCAGTGGTGCCCCATAATAGTGATAAAAATGGTGTTCTCATAACAGTCACATCAGTAGTGCCCCATAATAGTGATATCTATGGTGTTCTCATAACAGTCACATCAGTAGTGCCCCATAATAGTGATAACTATGGTGTTCTCATAACAGTCACATCAGTAGTGTCCCCATAATAGTGATAAATACAGTATGGTGTTTTTATAACAGTCACATCAGTAGTGCCCCATAATTGTAATAAATATGGTGTTCTTATAACAGTCACATCAGTAGTGCCCCCATAATTGTAATAAATATGGTGTTCTTATAACAGTCACATCAGTAGTGCCCCCATAATAGTGATAAATATGGTGTTCTTATAACAGTCACATCAGTAGTGCCCCCATAATAGTGATAAATATGGTGTTCTCATAACAGTCACATCAGTAGTGCCCCCATAATAGTGATAAATATGGTGTTTTTATAACAGTCACATCAGTAGTGCCCCCATAATAGTGATAAATATGTTGTTCTCATAACAGTCACATCAGTAGTGCCCCCATAATAGTAATGAATATAGTGTTCTTATAACGGTCACATCAGTAGTTCCCCCATAATAGTGATAAATATGTTGTTCTCATAACAGTCACATCAGTGGTACCCCATAATAGTGATAACTATGGTGTTCTCATAACAGTGACATCGGTAGTACCCCATAATAGTGATAAATATGTTGTTCTTATAACAGTCACATCAGTAGTGCCCCATAATAGTAATAAATATGGTGTTTTTATAACAGTCACATCAGTAGTGCCCCATAATAGCAATAAATATGGTGTTCTTATAACAGTCACATCAGTAGTGCCCCATAATAGTGATAAATATGGTGTTCTTATAACAGTCACATCAGTAGTGCCCCATAATAGTGATAAATATGGTGTTCTTATAACAGGCACATCAGTAGTGCCCCCATAATAGTGATAAATATGTTGTCTCATAACAGTCACATCAGTAGTGCCCCCATAATAGTGATAAATATGGTATTTTTTTATAACAGTCACATCAGTAGTGCCGCCATAATAGGGATAAATATGGTGTTCTTATAACAGTCACATCAGTAGTGCCCCCATAATAGTGATAAATATGGTATTTTTTTTATAACAGTCACATCAGTAGTGCCGCCATAATAGTGATAAATATGGTGTTCTCATAACAGTCACATGAGTAGTGCCCCATAATAGTGATAAATATGGTGTTCTCATAACAGTCACATCAGTAGTGCCCCCATAATAGTGATAAATATGGTGTTCTTATAGCAGTCACATCAGTAGTGCCCCCATAATAGTGATAAATATGGTGTTCTCATAACAGTCACATCAGTGGTGCCCCATAATAGTGATAAATATGGTGTTCTCATAACATTTATATCAGTAGTGCCCCATAATAGTGCTAACCACACGGTTTTCATAAGCTAGCCAATGTAACAATTCCATCTGGTTACTAGAAATGGGCTTAACTTTTAGCAGGTGTCTTTTTTGGGTCACAACTGTGACCTTTAGTACTCAGATACCCCCAAGACTTACAGGCAGGTAAAATAGTATTACAAGGAAACAAGTGGAAGAAAAACATACAAAGCACATATACATTAAAGCAGCTAACAAATAACTAGAATAACATCTAAACAATAACTGGAACAATAGATAATAAAATGGATGAAAGTATATTATGATGGTGATGGTAGTCAGGAATAAAGCAGAAGACAAACAAGAAAAATTACAAGTGTCTACCTGTGTCTACCTGTCCCCAATCTTTCCCTGGACCATTTCCCTTGTCCACAGTGCTCTCTCCTGACACCTGATGCCCATATCAGGAACTGTCCAGAGCAGGACAGTTAAACCTATGCTGCTCTTGACAGTTCCTGACATGGACAGAGGTGTCAGCAGAGAGCACTGTGGACAAGACAAAAAAGACATTCAAAAAGAAAATAATTTCCTCTGTAGCATACAGGTGCTAAAAAAAAGTACTGGTAGGGTAAAGATTTTTTAATAGAAGTAATTTACAAATCGGTTTAACTTTCTGGCATCAGTTCATTTAAAAAAAAGTTTTGCACCGGAGTACCCCTTTAAACAGATTTGTAAATTACTTCTATTTAAAAATCTTAATCAGCTGCTGTATGCCCCAGAGGAAGTTCTTTTCCTTTTGCATTTCCTTTCTGTCTGACCACAGTGCTCTCTGCTGACTCCTCTGTCCATGCCAGGAACTGTCCTGAGCAAGAGCAAATTCCCATAGCAAACATAGCCTGCTTTTGGACAGTCCCTGAAACAGACAGAGGTGTCAGCAGAGAGCACTGTGGTCAGAAATAACGTAAACTCAAAAAGAAAAGAACTACCTCTGTAGTATACAGCAGCTGATAAGTACTGGAAGGATTAAGATTTTTAAATAGAAGTCATTTACAAATCTGTTTAAAGGGGTACTCCGGTGCAAAACTTTTTTTTAAATGAACTGATGCCAGAAAGTTTCTGGAACCAGTTGATTTAAAAAAAAAAATAGTTTTCCACTGGAGTACCCCTTTAAGCTAGTTGTATAACAGTAAAACTGAACAGTATATTCCAGGTGAGGCTGTATCGGTGATTTATAAAGTGGTAGTATGATACTAATATTATAATCCCCCATTACATACCAGTGACACCAACAATATCCTTCTGCAATAAAACTACCAATGTCCCCGATAGGCCCCATTTAAATGGCGGAATTTCCAGCCGGAAATATTCTGGTCAGATATTCCACAGGCAGCAGACGCTGACACAATCACGCTAGGACCGCTCGGAAATGTGCCATCTCTATAGACGCAATTTTAATTTCTTTGTGCACGGTGCAGCAGAGGAAATTCCGCCGTGTGAATGGGGCCTAAAAGTTCAAGTCGCAATGAATGGCACAACAGAGCCTTCATAATAGTGACAGCTATGGTGCCCCCACTAACATGACAGTAACAATTTCATTATAACAGGGACATTCACAGTATATCTAAAAAAAAATGACAGCAACAGACTCTCAATAACAATGGCCACGATAACAGTACTGTCTACCGGGCCCCAATAATAGTGCCATCTTGGTATCCCCATGGACAGTAACAGCACTTCAGCCCCCTGATAGTAATGAGAGCCTGAGGGACGCCATTGTAGTGGCAACCACAATACCCTCTTAAAGGGGGTACTCTGTCCCTGGACATCTTATCCTCTGGCGGGGCTGAGGCTCATGACGTCACGGCCATGCCCCCACAATGCAAGTTTATGGAAGGGGGGGCGTGACGGCCGTCACGCCCCCCTTCCATAAACTTGCATTGAGGGGGCATGGCCGTGACATCACGAGCCTACGGCGCTGCACCTGACGCTTTAAACAAACACCGGGTGCAGCAGGGAAATCACAGGGGTCCCTAGCGTCGGGACCCCCGTGATCAGACATCTTATCCCCCATCCTTTGGATAGTGAATAAGATGTCTAGGGGCGGAGTACCCCTTTAATAGTGATAAGTGATTGGACAAGCACTCTCTCTAGACTATTCAGAGAAAAGTGCAGATAGTCAACCAAAGAGTAAAACCCTTATATCTTGGGAGGACCCAGTACTGTCATTAGGCAACAAGGCTATAAAATTATAGTTCTCTATAAATCCATATCTACATCCTCCACTGTACAATTAAATATCTTATCTTTCTTGTGCTCTCTGATATGAGAGTAGGTGTCTGCTCACCACATGTTCACCACACATTTCCTTGCTGCAAATCACTATCAAAGGATCTCACATGAGTAAGAAGTTTCCTGAGATCTGCTTCCTGTTGACCAAGCAGTGGGATGACTAGTTAGTCGTCTATAGAAACAGACTGTGGTTCATTTTCACTTTTTGTCACACGTGACCTATCAGCTTACCTCTGGTTGTGTCACTGTTGAGTCTTCAGACCTATTAAAGGGGTACTCCGCCCCTAGACATCTTATCTAGGATAGGGGATAAATGTTTGATCACAGGGGTCCCGCTGCTGGGGACCCCCGTGATCTCCCTGTTGCACCCAGCATTTGTTTAGAGCATCAGGTGCAGCATCAGAGGCTCGTGATGTCACAGTCATGCCCCGCTCATGAAGCCACGGCCATGCCCCTCAATGCAAGTCTATGGAAGGGCTTGATGGCCGCCACGCCCTCTCCTATAGACTTGCATTGAGGGGGCGTGGCCGTGATGTCACGAGTGGGGCGTGACTGTGACATCACGAGCCACTGCCCCGCACCACCAGTCATCCGGCACGGAGCTAAGTTCACTCTGTGCGCCGGATGTCTGGGGTGCCGTAGCCAAGATCGCAGGGATTAGATATCTTATCCCCTATCCTTTGGAACGCGCATAAGATGTCTAGGGGCGGAGTACCCCTTTAAGATCTGGCTTTGACTAGAGAGGGAAACGTTAAAAAATAAACCTGTGCAAAATAAGAAGCTGTTTCCAGAGAGGAGATTTTTTCTAGGAATTGCACTTTAGATGTATGTTCAAGAACGTGGCCATCACAGTCACATGGAACAAAAGTTATTTTACGAGACCATGAACAAAGTAGGGATGAAATGTATTGTCGGATTCCTTCTGTACACCCTGAAACTAAATCAGAGAGTCAGGGCACCATATTTCAATAGTAGGCATTGGTGAAGACCCCATTATGGTCCCTCACATTGTAGTAGAAGATAATCGTAATTTGTACATTTGAGATTATATGATCTATGAGTGTTGACCCATAGCATCAGAACTGGGATCATGATCACTGGTCACATATAGTCATATAGTGCAGCATGTGACTATTGATAAATGCAAGTTTTATACTGGCCCCTTACTAGAAGACAATCACATATTAAGTTTGGCAGGAAGCACTGAAGGACCATACAGTAGAGAGGTCCACAGGGTTCCTCCTCTACACAACTATAAATCATTCACCCGAATGCCTGCCCTCCAAGACTCTCTACCTTAAGTTGTCGGAGGAGTTGTAAGGTTTGGAGTCTCTGGAGTCCAGGAGTCCCAGGACACCCTTGATCTACCCACCATCTCTGAATCAAAGAAAGCAATTGTTGTGGTCATTCTGTACCCACCCTAACCACTACTGGATAAGATGGGGGGGATGTAAGGTTGTTATGATTATTGTCAGGATTCGGCAGGCTGGAGGTGGATCCTCTGTGTCAGAGAGGGATTGGTGTGGACCGTGTCGGTGGACCGGTTCTAAGTTGCAACTGGTTTTCACCAGAGCCCGCCGCAAAGCGGGATGGTCTTGTAGCGGCGGTAGCAACCAGGTCGTATCCACCGGCAACAGCTCAACCTCTCTGACTGCTGAGATAGGCGCGGTACAAGGGATTAGACAAGAGCAGTGTCGGACGTAGCAGAAGGTCAGGGCAGGCAGCAAGGATCGTAGTCAGGGGCAACGGCAAAAGGTCTGGAACACTGGCTAGGGATACACAAGGAACGCTTTCACTGGCACAATGGCAACAAGATCCGGCAAGGAAGTGCAGGGGAAGTGAGGTAATATAGGGAAGTGCACAGGTGAACACACTAATTAAAAACCATGCGCCAATCAGTGGCGCACCGGCCCTTTACATCGCAAAGAACCGGCGCGCGCGCCCTAGGGAGCGGGGCCGCGCACGCCGGGACAGCACAGACAGGGAGCGAGTCTGGTAAGCGGGTCGGGATGTGCACCACGAGCGGGCGCGTCCCGCATCGTGAATCGCATCCCGGCTAGGGACATTATCGCAGCGCACCCGGTCAGCGGGTCTGACCGGGGCGCTGCGAACAGGAGAACGCTGTGAGCGCTCCGGGGAGGAGGGGGGACCCGGAGCGCTCGGCGTAACAGTACCCCCCCCTTGGGTCTCCCCCTCTTTTTAGAACCTGAAAATTTGTAGATAAGGTCCTTGTCAAGGATGTTGTCCTCGGGTTCCCATGACCTCTACTCCGGGCCGCAATTCTCCCAATCTACAAGAAAAATTTTTTTACCTCTGATCGTCTTGGATGCCAGAATTTCTTTAACCGAGAAGATGTCAGAGGACCCGGAGACAGGAGTAGGAGCAACAACCTTAGGAGAGAAGCGGTTAAGGATAAGTGGTTTAAGGAGAGAGACATGAAAAGCATTAGGAATACGGAGAGAAGGAGGAAGAAGGAGTTTGTAGGAGACAGGGTTGATTTGGCATTTGATTTTAAAAGGTCCAAGATAACGTGGTCCCAGTTTATAACTGGGGACACAGAAGCGGATATACTTGGCGGAGAGCCACACTTTGTCTCCAGGAGAAAAGACAGGAGGAGTTCTTCTTTTTTTGTCGGCATGTTTCTTCATCCGGGATGAGGCCTGTATGAGCGATTTTTGAGTCTCTTTCCAGATGGTGGAGAAGTCCCGAGTCACCTCATCAACAGCGGGCAAACCAGAAGACGTGGGAGTGGGGAGGGGGGGAAGAGGGTGACGGCCGTACACCACAAAGAATGGGGATTTAGCAGACGACTCAGAGACTTTGAAATTGTACGAGAATTCGGCCCATGGTAGGAGATCGGCCCAGTCATCCTGGCGGGAGGAAACAAAATGTCGCAAATAGTCACCAAGAACCTGATTAACTCTCTCCACTTGCCCATTGGATTGGGGATGATAGGAAGACGAGAAGTTTAATTTGATTTTAAGCTGATTACAGAGGGCCCTCCAGAATTTCGACACAAATTGAACGCCTCTATCCGAAACGATATGCGTAGGAAGCCAGTGAAGGCGAAAAATGTGCACAAAAAATTGTTTCGCCAACTGTGGCGCAGAAGGAAGACCTGGAAGAGGAATAAAATGTGCCATCTTGGAGAAACGATCAACGACCACTCAAATAACTGTGTTGCCATGGGATAAAGGTAAGTCTGTAATAAAGTCCATAGCAATCTGAGACCATGGTAGCTCAGGAATAGGCAGAGGATGGAGGAGACCGGCAGGCTTCTGGCGAGGAGTCTTGTCCCGGGCACAGACTGTACAAGCCCGAACAAAATCAGCAACATCTGCTTCCAGGGTAGGCCACCAATAAAAACGATGAGCTGGACGGATTTTTTGACGCCAGCATGGCCGGCGAGGTGTGAGGAGAATCCTGAGGCGCTGGCGTGGAGGGACGAAGGTCTTTCCAGGAGGAATTTGTCTGATGGAAGCTGGGGAAGCAGAGATCAGACAGTCAGGAGGAATAATGTGTTGCAGGGAGGCTTCCATTTCAGAGGCATCCGAGGAACGAGAGAGAGCGTCAGCCCTAATGTTCTTGTCAGCGGGGCGAAAATGAATCTCAAAGTTAAAACGGGCAAAGAACAACGACCACCTAGCCTGGCGAGGGTTCAGCCGTTGGGCAGACTGAAGATAAGAGAGATTCTTGTGATCAGTGTATATAATAACTGGGTATTTGGACCCCTCCAGCAGATGCCTCCATTCCTCGAGGGCCAGTTTTATGGCCAGTAGTTCTCGATCACCAATGGAGTAGTTTTTCTCCGCCGGAGAGAAGGTCCTAGAAAAGAAACCACAAGTAACACCATGTCCGGAAGAATTTTTCTGTAGGAGTACAGCTCCAGCTCCCACCAAGGAGGCGTCTACCTCCAGTGAGAAGGGTTTAGATGGATCAGGTCTGGAGAGTACGGGAGCAGAAGAAAAGGCAGTTTTGAGACGGTTGAACGCCTCTTCCGCTTGAGGAGGCCAGGACTTAGGGTTGGCATTTTTCTTGGTTAGGGTCACAATTGGGGCCACAATGGTGGAAAAATGTGGAATAAATTGTCTGTAGTAATTGGCAAACCCCAAGAAACGTTGGATAGCTCGGAGTCCGGAGGGGCGTGGCCAATCCAACACGGCTGATAGTTTGTCTGGGACCATATGGAGTCCCTGGCCAGAGACTAAATATCCTAGGAAGGGAAGAGATTGGCATTCAAAGAGACATTTCTCCATCTTGGCATATAACTGATTGTCCCGGAGTCTCTGAAGAACCATGCGGACATGCCGGCGGTGTTCTTCTAGGTTAGAAGAAAAAATCAAAATATCGTCCAGGTAGACCACAACACAGGTATATAATAAATCACGAAAAATTTCATTTACAAAGTCCTGGAAGACGGCAGGGGCGTTGCAAAGCCTAAACGGCATAACCAGATATTCAAAGTGTCCATCTCTGGTGTTAAACGCGGTCTTCCACTCGTTCCCCTTCCCTGATGCGGATGAGATTATAAGCACCTCTTAAATCCAATTTGGTAAAGATGTTGGCGCCACATAGGCGGTCAAAGAGTTCTGAGATAAGAGGCAGGGGATAGCGTTTTTTTATAGTGATTTTATTAAGACCGCGGTAATCAATGCATAGTCGTAAGGAACCGTCTTTTTTGGAGACAAAGAAGAACCCTGCTCCGGCAGGGGAGGAAGACTTGCGGATAAATCCCCTTTTTAAATTTTCTTGGATGTACTCCGTCATGGCTTGTGTTTCCGGAGCAGACAGAGGATAGATTCTGCCCCGGGGTGGAGTAGTACCAGGGAGGAAATCAATAGGACAGTCATAAGTGAGGAGGCAAAGTCTCTGCTTGTTTTTTGCAAAAAAACATCAGCATAGTCCAGATAGGCCTTGGGGAGACCTGGTATCTGAGGAGCCATAGGGTTTTGACTGGCAGGACTGGGAGCAGACATAAGGCATTTTTTGTGGAAAGAAGTACCCCAGTTCTTGATTTCCCCGGTGGTCCAGTCAAGGGTAGGGGAATGGCATTGAAGCCAAGGTAGTCCAAGAAGAATTTCAGAAGTGCAGTTAGAGAGGACCAGAAATTCAATCTTTTCGTGATGGGGTCCAATGCACATTAAGAGGGGTTCTGTGCGGTAACGCACAGTACAGTCCAATCTTTCACCATTAACAGAGGCGATGTAGAGGGGTCTGGCGAGACTGGTCACTGGGATATTGAACCTGTTAACGAAAGAGGCCAAAATAAAATTTCCTGCTGATCCAGAATCCAAGAAGGCCACAGCTGAGAAGGAGAAGTTAGAAGAAGAAATCCGCACAGGCACAGTAAGACGTGGAGAAGCAGAGTTCACACCTAGAGCTGTCTCACCTTTGTGCGGAATCGGAGTGCGTCTTTCCTGACGTGGAGGTCGGATAGGACAATCCTTCAAGAAGTGTTCGGTACTGGCACAGTACAGACATAGGTTCTCATTGCGGCGACGTGTCCTCTCTTGAGGTGTCAGACGAGACCGGTCTACTTGCATAGCCTCGACGGCGGAAGGGACAGGAACAGATTGCAGCGGACCAGAGAAGAGAGGAGCCGGGGAGAGAAACCGCCTCGTGCGAACAAAGTCCATATCCTGGCGGAGCTCCTGACGTCTTTCGGAAAAACGCATGTCAATGCGGGTGGCCAGATGAATAAGTTCATGCAGGTTAGCAGGGATTTCTCGTGCAGCCAGCACATCTTTGATGTTACTGGATAGGCCTTTTTTGAAGGTCGCGCAGAGGGCCTCGTTATTCCAGGACAATTCGGAGGCGAGAGTACGGAATTGGATGGCGTACTCGCCTACTGAAGAATTACCCTGCACCAGGTTCAGCAGGGCAGTTTCGGCAGAAGAGGCTCGGGCTGGTTCCTCGGAGACACTTCGAATCTCCGCGAAGAAAGAGTGTACAGAGGCAGTGACAGGATCATTGCGGTCCCAGAGCGGTGTGGCCCATGACAGGGCTTTCCCAGACAAAAGACTGACCACGAAAGCCACCTTTGACCTTTCAGTTGGAAATTGGTCCGACATCATCTCCAAATGCAGGGAACATTGCGAGAGAAAACCACGGCAAAGTTTAGAGTCCCCATCAAACTTGTCCGGCAATGATAAACGGAGGCTGGATGCGGCCACTCGCTGCGGAGGAGGTGCAGGAGCTGGCGGAGGAGATGGTTGCTGAAGCTGTGGTAGTAGCTGCTGTAGCATCACAGTCAGTTGAGACAGCTGGGGGCCTTGTTGCGCTATCTGTTGCGACTGCTGGGCGACCACCGTGGTAAGATCAGCGACAACTGGCAGCGGGACCTCAGCGAGATCCATGGCCGGATCTACTGTCAGGATTCGGCAGGCTGGAGGTGGATCCTCTGTGTCAGAAAGGGATTGGCGTGGACCGTGTCGGTGGACCGGTTCTAAGTTGCTACTGGTTTTCACCAGAGCCCGCCGCAAAGCGGGAGGGTCTTGCAGCGGCGATAGCAACCAGGTCGTATCCACCGGCAACGGCTCAACCTCTCTGACTGCTGAGATAGGCGCGGTACAAGGGATTAGACAAGAGCAGGGTCGGACATAGCAGAAGGTCAGGGCAGGCAGCAAGGATTGTAGTCAGGGGCAACGGCAAGAGGTCTGGAACACTGGCTAGGGATAGACAAGGAACGCTTTCACTGGCACAATGGCAACAAGATCCGGCAAGGAAGTGCAGGGGAAGTGAGGTAATATAGGGAAGTGCACAGGTGAATACACTAATTAAAAACCATGCGCCAATCAGGCGCACCGGCCCTTTAAATCGCAAAGAACCGGCGCGTGCGCGTCCTAGGGAGCGGGGCCGCGCATGCCGGGACAGCACAGACGGGGAGCGAGTCTGGTAAGCGGGTCGGGATGCGCACCGTGAGCGGGCGCATCCCGCATCGCGAATTGCATCCCGGCTAGGGACATTCTCGCAGCGCACCCGGTCAGCGGGTCTGACCGGGGCGCTGCGAACAGGAGAACATTGTGAGCGCTCCGGGGAGGAGCGGGGACTCGGAGCGCTCGGCGTAACAATTATATGAAGCCCCAGAGGTGATCTGGGTTTTATCCCCGTGTTATGTCCATTCATGGGACCAAAGTACAGACCTATATTTCTGTCCTGCACTTTGGCTTTACACCTAGTAGCTTAAAGGGGTTTTCCAATATTTTATCTTTAATGGACATCAATTGTTGATCGGTAGAGTGCAGACACAGGGCACCCTTGCTGATCATCTCATTGGCCACATTATACAATAAATAGCCCTTTCACTGTATAATGTGGGGCATTAAAGAGCTGATCGGCAGAGGTGCCTGGTGTCAGCACCCTGTCTATTAGCCCTGTGTCGTTTGTTTGTAGTGCATAAACACATAAGAAATAGAGCAGGATACAATGACCAAGTATGTGAAAAAGCTTTATTAACATGTATTGGAACGACAAGTTCGGGAACACATCCGGGATGTTCAAGGGGCAGCTAATGAAACAGATGTGCAGAGATTGAAAACCATTCCCCGTCACTTTAACCCCTTAAGGACGCAGGGTTTTTCCGTTTTTGCATTTTCAGTTTTTCCTCATCACCTTCTAAAAATCATAACTCTTTAAATTTTGCACATAAAATTCCATATGATGGCTTATTTTTTGCGCCACCAATTCTACTTTGCAGTGACATTAGTCACTGTCATTGTGCGACAAAATTGAAGAAAAAATTTAATTTTGTAACTTTTGGGGGCTTCCGTTTCAACGCAGTGCATTTTCGGTAAAAATAACACCTTATCTTTATTCTGTAGGTCCGTACGATTAAAATGATCCCCTACTTATATAGGTTGGATATTGTCGCACTTCAGAAAAAAATCATGACTACATGCAGGAAAATGTATATGTTAAAAATTCTCATCTTCTAACCCCTTTAACTTTTTTATTTTTCTGCGTACGGGCCGGTATGAGGGCTCATTTTTTGCGCCATATTGTGAAGTTTTTATCGGTACCATTTTTGTATTGATCGGACCTTTTGATCGCTTTTTATTCATTTTTTCATGATATAAAAAGTGACCAAAAAGACCCTATTTTGGACTTTGGATTTTTTTTTGCGCGCACGCCATTGACCGTGCGATTTAATTAACAATATATTTTTATAGATCGGACATTTTCACACGCGGCGATACCACATATGTTTATTTTTATTTACACAATTTTTTTTTTATGGGAAAAGGGGGGTGATTCAAACTTTTATTAGGGAACGGGTTAAATGGCCTTTGTTAACTTTTTTTTTTCACTTTTTTTTTTGCAGTGCTCTAGCTCCCATAGGGACCTATAACACTGCACACACTGATCTCTTATGCTGATCCCTGCAAAGCCTTAGCTTTGCACGGATCAGTCAGATAGGGGCTTGATAGTTCAAGCCTGTAGCTCAGGCTTGGAGCAATCAATCGACGATCGGACGCCGCGGAGTCAGGTAAGGAGACCTCCGCCTGCGTCCCAGCTGATCGAAACATCGCGATTTTATCGCGATGTCCCGATCAGCCTGACTGAGCTGCCGGGAAGCGTTTACTTTCATTTTCAGACGCGACGGTCAACTTTGATCGCCGCATCTGAAGGGTTCACAGCGCGCGGCACAACGATCGATGCCGCACGCTGTTAGACCAGGGTTCCGGCTATGATTAGCAGCAAGGACTGACCCAGTGTGATGCGGGGTCACGGTGTGACCCCATTTTAAACACCGGGCGTAGGGCGTACAGGTACGCCCTACGTCCTTAAGGAGTTAAACTCAAACATAACTCTCTGCTAGTGGGTCGTTCCCCCTGTGGGCACTGGTGTCGCGGCGGTGGTGGTCGCCGCCCAGTACTACGCCATTTTATGCTAGGGACATTAGGGACCCTCTCTAAATAGGTGGCCTTGAGGTGGCTAGTGGGCTTTGTACTTTTTGATCAAAACGTATATACTAACAACCTGTTAGTTTTTGAAATTATGCTGAGAAGCAATTGGATCATTGTGCAAGATTGTAGATGTGCGACCATGTCTGTCTTTTACCTGAATTCAAAAATAACTGTGATTCCTCCCTTCTGTGTTTTTGTTGAATTGATCAAGTCCATATTGGACCTAGAAAAGGTAATTGGCCTAAACGTTTCGCTCAGCGAGAAACCCGTTGGATTTTTAAACTTGGGACCAT
This sequence comes from Hyla sarda, assembly GCF_029499605.1. Taxonomy (NCBI): domain Eukaryota; kingdom Metazoa; phylum Chordata; class Amphibia; order Anura; family Hylidae; genus Hyla; species Hyla sarda. The sequence goes on along the minus strand of NC_079192.1, from coordinate 22,617,984 downwards.
GACTCCTTATGGCCTTAATGAAGTGAACAGTTATGGACCATTCTTATAAATTAGTCTAGTGGGTCCCTTTTGCAATCTTTTATACGGTCCACAGCTCGGCATATTGTTGTTTTTAGAGTGTTTTTAATGGTTTTAACCTTGTTTCTTTCCCTTCCTCTCTTTCTTGTGCAATCATGAATGATGTTGACATCGGCCTTACACTAAGGAATGAAGTCCTGCAGCACATTACTATTTGGATGTGAGCTATTCTTTATTTTTGTGGACTTTTTCTCTAATGTCTCTTGGTTTACCGTTCTATTAATTCCCATGTATGGACCTTTAGGAAGCAACAACCCCTCAGGATTATTATGATATAGGAACCCCTTTGAGGCCGCTCTAGGGGTCGTGGTCGGACACTCTTTAATTAGGGGTGGTTCCATGAGCCTTCCATTTATTACGGATTGATGTGATCCCTTCTAAAAAAGAAGGGATGCTGTTTCTATTTATTTATTTCTTTTTTTCTTCATTCTACATTTTTTTCATGTGTTTTTACATTTTTTATTTTCAATTTATTTCATTTTATTTTATTTTATTTTTGCTTATCCTTTTTTTCTTTGTATTTTTCTTATTTTTCATTTATTTATTATTTATATATTTTTCTCTATTTCTTTCTTTCTTTTTCTTTCATTTTTTCCTGTTCCCCTTTTCACTATTTTATATGTTTTTCCTATGCTTTTCTCTTTTTCCATTACTCTTCTTTGTTGTCACCCATCACAGTTTTTGTATCATCACTGTATTTTGGTTTTTCATGTTCCACAGCACCCATTCACCTTTGTGATTTTTGTATTGCAGTCACCATGTTGTTGGGCATGAAGTGAACTGGCCCCTCACTTTGTTTCCACTAAGTTTGAGCACCTTTCACTTATGTGTTAACTGGGATTCCTTATCCCCATTTCACATTTGTGTTTAAAGGGGTATTCCAGGCCAAAACTTTTTTTTTTATATATCAACTGGCTCCGGAAAGTTAAACAGATTTGTAAATTACTTCGATAAAAAATCTTAATCTTTCCAATAGTTATTAGCTTCTGAAGTTGAGTTGTTGCTTTCTGTCTAACTGCTCTCTGATGACTCACGTCCCATGAGCTGTGCAGTTCCTATGGGGATATTTTCCCATCAAGCACAGCTCCCGGGACGTGACATCATCAATGAGCAGTTAGACAGAAAACTTCAGAAGCTAATAACTATTGGAAGAATTAAGATTTTTTAATAGAAGTAATTTACAAATCTGTTTAACTTTCCGGAGCCAGTTGATATATACATTTTATTTTTTTTGCCTGGAATACCCCTTTAATATTGGGGTTCTTTTTTTGTCCCCATTTTTCAATTTTTGGTATCTGTGTAGTCCTACTTAGTTGTGACATTTAGATGCACTTAGCAGCACCTGCACTTTATTATGAACAGCGCAGCAAACGCACTTTATTATTACTAAGATCATAGGCACCGTAGCTCACATGTGGTTTTCCTTTCCATACATCCTTACCTATTAATTCCATATCTATCTATTTTATTCATTGAGACTTTATATAGATGCTTTATTTACAATTTTCTATCCATTTATCCATTCTCACCAATCCATAGTCCCTACTGTTATGCACTTTATACTCAATCTTTTAGACATATGACCATGCTCTGGAAGAAGCCTTGGAGCGAAACGTTGCGTAGTGGAGGCCTGCATTTTACCTTTTTCCACTTGGAAACTGTCAGGATTCGGCAGGCTGGAGGTGGATCCTCTGTGTCAGTGAGGGATTGGCGTGGACCGTATCGGTGGACCGGTTCTAAGTTGCTACTGGTATTCGCCAGAGCCCGCCACAAAGCGGGATGGTCTTGCTGCGGCGGTAGCAACCAGGTCGTGTCCACCGGTAGTGGCTCAACCTCACTGACTGCTGAGACTGGCGTGGTACAGAAGGACAAGGCAAGAGCAAGGTCGGACGTAGCAGAAGGTCAGGGCAGGCAGCAAGGGTCGTAGTCAGGGGCAACAGCAGAAGGTCTGGAACACAGGCTAGGAACATACACAAAACGCTTTCACTGGCACAAGGCAACAAGATCCTGAGTACTGATTGGGCCAGGCGCCAATCAATGGCGCACTGGCCCTTTAAATCTCAGAGAGCCGGCGCGCGCGCCCTAGGGATTGGGGCCGCGCGCGCCGGGACTGAGCCGACGGAGGACGGGACAGGTGAGGGGACTGGGATGCGAGCCGCGGGCGGGCGCGTCCCTCTACGCGGGTTGCATCCCCCGCCGGAGACAGTAGTGCAGCGCTCCCGGTCAGCGGGTCTGACCGGGGCGCTGCACGGAGGTGAACGCCGCGAGTGCTCCAGGGAGGAGCAGGGACCCGGAGCGCTCGGCGTAACAGTAACTACTGTTATTTACTTGTTCTGGTTTTAGTATTGGGGGGGATAATTTATTTATTTACCTGGATGCACTGAGCTGTTTTTCTGCTGCTAATATTTCCCACACTATTAAGGTTTGGAGGAGTTTATTAACCCGCTATACGTACCTATACTGTTTATCTAACTATGTGCAGAGCCCCATTTGTTCAGACTTTACCAGTTGTACTCTCTTTTTATGCCCATTTATTATCATATGTATTGTTTTCACATCCATGTTTATAAAGCTTTTTCACAGACTTGGTCCTTGTACGCTGTTATATTTCTTATGTGTTAATTGGGTGTAGATCAGTTACACATGGTAATTCTTTTGGTGTTTGGTTTGTTTATAGTGGTGGCACTGGTTGTATAGTGGTGACGCTGGGTACCAATGAACGGCAGAAGGCTCCTGTCTCTATTTGCTGTATAACACAGACTACATTTTTCTCAGCCTGACATCGCCTTCAGTTTATTTACTATAAATGAGTGATTTCTCAGGGGGCTCCAGCCTTCGGGTCCAATCAGAAAAATCTATTCTTTCTCAAAAAGGTTAGAACTGGAAAACCCCTTAAACTACACCTTGGTTGAGTTAGTGCCAAGGCATTTGTGGCATCAGGTTTCCACTATCTCACTATTCTGTACAGAAAAACAATGCTAGAAGCTGAACATAAACCGAGAAGTCACTAGGACCAACAATAGCCTCAACACCGAAAAAGAAGGGAACCATAGAACCGCAGGTATTTCTTAAAGTGGAACCAAGAAGATGGCTGTAATCCTTTGTGGATGCCTCTAACGGGTCCCAGATGCCACAGACAGAAACTGTGCAGAACTCCTCTCTCCATGGCCCTGCATTGTCAGAAAATTAATGGAGGAGATATTGACCAATGGGTCATGGAAAGTAAGGGGAAATCAAGAGCAGGATTCTGTGTCCTGGAGGGTAAAATCAGATGCCATAATTGGAGGCCCATTTCCATATTTGCTATGGGGCCCCCTTTCTTCTATGCACTCCACAAAGAACAGAGTAAAGTCATCTACTTTGCAAGTTCAAACCTAAAGGAACACAGGCCACAGTACCACCTGCCACCAAATTCCTAAGGAGGAAGGTGATCCGAAACCCTAAAGCGACTTTAAAAGACCCTCAGCAAGGTTTGGTGGCAGCAGGTGCTGAGGTTTCTGTTTACACAATAAGACGCATACTAAATGCTGAAGGTCTTCATGCCTGAGCTCCAAGACGTACACTTCTACAGACCCAAAAGTCAACACCAATATACGCGAAACCATATAACAAAGTCACAGTAGATTTGGAAATCTGTTCTGTGGAGTGATACAACTTGGAACTTGGAACTTTTTGGTCCAAAACCTCATTAGTGTGTCTGGAGGTGCAAGAATGAAGCATACGATGAGAAGAACACCACCCTGCCTACAGTGAAACATGGCGGTGGCACGGTAATGCTCTGGGGCTCCTCCTTCATCTACCCGAGGGAAAGTATAAGGAAATCCTAGGAGAAAAGTCATGCCTTCTGTAAGAAGCGGAAGCTTGGGCATCATTGGACCTTCCAACGGGACAATGAACCCAAAAAATACCTTGATGTCCACCAAGGCTTGGTTATAGAAGAAGTGCTGGGAGATTTTGGAGGGGCCGTCACAATCGCCTGAATTGAACTCAAGCAGATATGTGGCAATGCATCACATTTGCAGCAGGTTATAACAGCAGAAGAGGCTGCACTAAGTACTGAATATGCACCCTGCGCCAAACCTTAATTTAACTTTTCTGGCCACTTTAGGATATACAATAAACCTTGAGCCTCGAGGGCAAATTATTTATCCCTTAAGTGGTCCTATCATTATATTAGATACTCCAGAAATGTAAAGTATATACAGAGAATATAAACTTTTACATCAACCTAAAGCTTCTGCTCAACACCTGGCAGTGTCCCATACAAATTGGAATGGTGCCAGGACAGGCTGGTAGACATCAGGACTTCAGGTCAAGTTCCGTACACAGCCTCATTGTGTATACAAATTTTCAGCTAGTTTTAAAACCCAGTGACAAACTGTCTTCAGCACCTGTGCTGATCTAAGCTTATCCAAAAACCTGGACTGGCTCAGAAAGCAGGATGAAAGACCCCACTACCAACCTGCCTTTCATCCCATAAAAATCTAGGCCTAAAAATAGGACTTACCAAAAGTCCCTAGCAAGTTTTTCCAGAGGTTTATCTATCTCTTGGATTCCCAATATCTCACCAGTCGATGTCTTACAATATATTTACTGTGCATATATTTTATAAGTTTGTGTCTATTTTTGTTGTATTTTTTACTTGCATTGATGACTCAACAGACAAAATGACTTTTCCTTCCTGTTTATCGCGTCTTGAGATCTTCGCAGTCCATGATAAATACCAGCTGTCTTTTTAACAATATAACCACGAGATTCAGCACTTTTAAGGGCTGGTGAAGTGTGACTGTGCCTCGTGCCTCTTATACTTTACTGAGAGAACAACACAATATGCCCTTTCTCAGCTATGGGGATGTATTCTGGTTCATGTTATAGTTCTTTAGGATTAGGTTAGACCATCAATATATTATCATGGGGGCGACTCCAGGACAATGCTTGCAAACAAACAGCCAGTGGGATTTGCATGGCCCCTTTACTTTGCCCACACTGGTATGGAAGCTGTTGTATTGGGTTCTGCAGTGAAAGACGATGGTACTCCATCATGGGCCACTTCCCCTTTCTTCTGTTGATCAGTGACCCCCACCAAACCTATTGTGCCAGAAAACCACACCAGATCAAATTTGGAGAAATCCACCAACAAAAAAGAATATCAGACGTCACTCAGGTGCAAAAACTTGGGTGTTATCTGGTGAAGGAGCCCCCCTTTTATGTGCCCTATTACATTTTTGTAGACCTGAATAAGCACCAGGTAAACATGCACAGATGCTAGACCCCACTGTGTTTGGGTGGGGGGGGGCAATAGCAATCTGGGTAAACAATGGCCCGCATACTCAACTGGAGCCGGTGTAAGGGCTAGAGATGAGCCGACCAACGAGTAAATGGTCATTTGTCATCTGATTGGATCTTTTGTGCGACCAATAAAATTCTCGTTGGGTAACCAGGTGATGTGCGGCTGTGTAACCAGGTAATGGGCAGCACATATGATCCAGCCTTGTGAAGTGACGATCGCTGCAGGAAGTTGGCCCATCTGAAAGGGCCATAAAGCACATAGCTGCTGCAATATCTTGAGGACCTGATGCTTTTACCCACTACATTGGTTGCCTAGTTATTTTGAGAGATACTGAGTAACGCTCCACTGACTTTAAAGGGGTACTCCACTGGAAAACATTTATTTTTTTTAAATCTACTGGTGCCAGAAAGATTAACAGATTTGTAAATTACTTCTATTAAAAAATCTTAATCCTTCCAGTACTTATCAGCTGCTGTATAATCCACAGGAAGTTCTTTGCTTTTTGAATTTTCTTTCTGCCTGACCACAGTGCTCTCTGCTGACACCTCTGTCCATTTTAGGAATTGTCCAGAGAAGGAGCAAATCCTCATAAAAAAAACTTATCGTGCTCTGGACAGTTCCTACAATGGACAGAGGTGTCAGCAGAGAGCACTGTGGTCAGGCAGAAAGGAAATTCCAAAAGAAAAGAACTTCCTGTGGATCATAACAGCAGCTGATAAGTACTGGAAGTATTAAGATTTTTTTAATAGAAGTCATTTACAAATCTGTTTAACTTTCTGCTACCAGTTGATCTAAAAAGAAAAGTGTGCCAGTGGAGTACCCATTTAAAGGTATCCCATTAGCTGATGCCAACAGTCCCCTTTTTGTGGTGAACAGTCTGGTGAATTGGACTGCAAAATGGTGAGGTTTATGCAAATTGTTACCATACCCCAAAAGTGCCGATTTTGGGAGCATTTCTGAACGTTCCCAGGCATATGTCCTGATGTTGGTGATTTAAGTATGCAGATAACCAATGTTGTCTGGCACCCGAGGGGAGATTAGTGTATGCCCATCGACAGAAGGGCCGATCTGTAGAGCAATTCCATCTGTAGATCTCATCCAGAGCTGGAACTTTACAGAGCATAGAGGTCACCCCCAGACTCCGGTGCCTAAGGGGGTATAAGTGCCTTTCTGAAGACACCAGTACAATCAATGGCAGTAGTAATTGGGGGCTCTGTTATTAGTTTTCCCCGGTCGCCTCTTTCGTACCAGCAGCGGCTGCCCACACAGGTGTTTCCTATGCGATGTCTTCGTTGGGAGCTGAGTCACAACCACATTACAAACATAATAAAGGGAAATTGTAAAAGTCTGATGTTAAGTAACAAGAATTAAAATGAGATGGTTTTGGTGCCTATTGTGATCCGGGGAAGGAGGTTTCTTTCAAGAACCATGTGTGGTATAAGTGAAGAAGGCCACAAATCCCAGTTGGGAACCAAATGAATACATACAGCATGCTTTAGTGGGGGCTCCAACGCCATCCTACAGCATTTAGGACCTGTGCATCTGGCTTTCATGTGCAGTCTGAGGATTCCTTTACATGGGGCCATTATGGGCCGAACAGGGCAATAATCCCCCTGTGTAATAGTACCAGTGATCTACCACCTGTTTGTTGACTGTTCACAAACCAACATTTAGCAGCTGCACATCTCCCTGTGTAATAGGGCAGGTGCGGCCAATGAATGACAGAATTCAAGTAATCCAGTGATCGTTCATGTGGCCCTGCCTACCCGATAGGGACTCATGTTGGGCGAGGGTCGGTGTGTGTAATACAGCCCTAAGTGTCATCTCCAAAAGCACCAGTGTGAATGAGCAGTCAGTTAACTAGATCGGGGACCAGACAGTCTAAACTTCATCCGTGTCTCAAAACCAAGCTATTTTAAGCTATTCCAATGGGAAAATCTTAAATTCACCTGTGATCATCTTTATACAGGCACCATCTATAGCGGAGGTCTGCAACCTGTGGTTCTCCAGCCATAGTGAAACGCCATGTCCCAGAAATAATTGAATATTCGCTGTTACATTTAAGTTCTGTACTGTGAACCCTTGGCTTCTCTTGACTCCTGGACGAAATGTTATGGAGCATGATATGTCCAAAGCAAATCAAAATGCAAAAACTATATATATATATATATATATATATATATATATATATTAGCTGGTGATAGATGGTGAGCTAGGAATGGACATTAAGACTGGATCACCAGGGACAGACACTAAAACACTGGATCACTGGGGAAGGACACTTAAACACTGGATCACCAAGAAGAGGACATTAGAACACGGGTCAATGGGGATCGACACTAGAAAAAAAAACAGAATCACTGGGGATGGATAAATAAAAACACTGGATTAAGCGTAATGGATATAAAAAAAATTGGATGGACACTAAAACAGTGGATCACCACTAAACAGAGAGAACACTAAAATACTGGATCATCAGAGAGAGAATACTGAAACACTAGATCACAAGAGAGGGACACTAAAACAATCGATCACCAGGAATGGCCACTAAAATGCTGGATCACCGGGGATTGACACTAAAACACTGGATCATAAGGAATGCACACTAAAATGCTGGATCACCAGCAATGGACACTAAAACACTGGATCACCAGGAATGCACACTAAAATGCTAGATCACCAACAATGGACACTAAAACACTGGATCACCAGGGATGGACACTAAAACACTGGATTACCAGGAATGGACACTAAAACACTGGATCACCAGGGATGGACACTAAAACACTGGATCACCAGGAATCGAAATTTAAACACTGGATCACCAGGAATGGTAACTAAAACACTGGTTCAACAGGAGTAGACACTGAAACACTGAATCACAAGGGATTGGCACTAAAACACTGGATCACCTGGAATGGACATTTAAACACTGGTTCACCAGGGATGGACACTAAAGCACTGGATCACCAGGGATGGACACTAAAGCACTGGATCACCAGGGATGGGCACTAAAACACTGGATCACCAGGGATGGACACCAAAACGCTGGATCATTAGAAATGGACACTAAAACGCTGGATCACCAGGAATGGCCACTAAAATGCTGGATCACCGGGGATTGACACTAAAACACTGGATCATAAGGAATGCACACTAAAATGCTGGATCACCAGCAATGGACACTAAAACACTGGATCACCAGGAATGCACACTAAATGCTAGATCACCAACAATGGACACTAAAACACTGGATCACCAGGGATGGACACTAAAACACTGGATTACCAGGAATGGAGACTAAAACACTGGATCACCAGGGATGGACACTAAAACACTGGATCACCAGGAATGGAAATTTAAAAACTGGATCACCAGGAATGGTAACTAAAACACTGGTTCAACAGGAGTAGACACTGAAACACTGAATCACAAGGGATTGGCACTAAAACACTGGATCACCTGGAATGGACATTTAAACACTGGTTCACCAGGGATGGACACTAAAGCACTGGATCACCAGGGATGGACACTAAAGCACTGGATCACCAGGGATGGGCACTAAAACACTGGATCACCAGAAATGGACATTAAAACACTGGATCACCAGAAATGGACATTAAAACACTGGATCATCAGGGATGGACACTAAAGCATTGGATCACCAGGGATGGACACTAAAGCACTGGATCACCAGGCATGAACACTAAAACACCGGATCACCAGAAATGGACATTAAAACACTGGATCACCAGCAGTGGACACAAAAACTATAGCATCAATAAGTAGGTATCCCTGATAATGTCTTGACCAGGAATTGACACTTGATCACTGTATCACCAGGATAGGTCACTGGATGACAAGAAAAGGACTCCAAACCACTTGGTCAGGAAGGCTAATGTGGCAGCCACTGGGTGTAAGTAAAACGTACCTTGAATACTTCACACACACTAAGGTGGACTAACTGTGTACTGATTAACTCCTCCCCTGTACCTCACTATACATAAGGAGCTTTTGGGGTCTCATTGGCTCACATGGTCACATGGGGTTGCTGCTCACAAATTTTAAAGGCACAGTAATACATTAAACTTACATTCATAGAATAATAACCAAATTTATTTAAGAAAAATATATTATTTTATGTTACACTTTACACATAATTTATGATACTAAGGAACTCCAGTGTACCCAACACTATATGCTGCCAGGCTACCCGAGTCAGTTCACGGGACAGCCTATTGTGCTGGGACACCACAAACTCCCCCTCTAAAACACAGCTGCCCTTGGCGCCCAGACCCGGCAGTTGAGGAGTGGTCGAAGGGCAGTCCTGAGGTAGGAGAGGTGCAAATTAAAGTCTCTTCCTTGCATTGATACAGTTGGTGCCTTTGATGAAAACCAAATGCTTTGTGCCAATTGTGTATTTTTAATAATTGTGGTAGGGTTCAGTTGCTTTGTAACTGCTTTCGGAATGACAAATGCACAAAAAAAAATATATATATAACAAGACTTTGCTGTACACCATGGGCTGCAGCAGTACAACTCCAAGGGAACTCGGTGGGCTGGCGCTGCCGTAGGCTATCATTTCGCAACCGGTCCAGTGCCACAGGGCCCATTGGCTTCTAGCACTTCTCCCGCAACGAGAATCCTCCTTCTCCTGCTTGGCCACACCCTGGGACAAACAAAGACAACATAGGTACACCTTCATCCTCAGCAATTTTAACTACCAAGGTGCCACCTTGAACTTCGGGGCCCTCATGCCCTTCAGGAGAAACTTAGAACATACACCACGAAACATCCTGAAAAACAATTTTTTTTTACTAATTGTCTGGCTTTAAGCGTTACTGCAACAGTGGTATTAGGCAAACAGGATGAAATAATAGGACAATTTTAGTTTGACGAGGCAAAATTCTTGGCAATTATTTGAAGAAAGCACAATGAAAAGAAGACATTACAAACACAGTTTAAAGGGGTACTGCGGTCCTTATAATCTTATCCCCTATCGAAAGGATAGGGCATGAGATGTCTGGTCGCGGGGGTCCAGCCGCTGGGGACCCCCGCAATCTGGCATTGCGTACCCACCTTTGTGAGCTCTCCACAGCGTTGGAGGCTCCAAATGTGTAGCGTGACAACCACGGGTCGGAGTATTGTGACGTCACGACTCCTCCCCATGTGACGTCACATCCCGCCCCCTTATGCAAGTCTATGGGAGGGAGCGTGGAGTCATGACATCACGATACTCCGACCCCGTGGTCATCAAGTCACCTCCGCTTCCGACCCACTTTGGAAGCAAAGGTGACTGGGGCCTACCAGGGGCTTCCGGCTGTGGTTCAGGTTCCGGTATCGTGGTGGACACCGGTTCGGGAATAGAACAAGGGGAGGGCGAGGTAAACCCCGTCCTGGAAGGGGTACTGATCTCAGAGGTTTCGCTGCGTAGCTCTGCCCATGATCCCCACAAGGTGAAGTGAGGCGATAATCTCATCGGCGATGGCGCCCTAGATGATGCAGGAGACCTATCTTTAGGCAGGGGCTGGGCATTTCATCTGGCGGAAATTCTTCACCCGCTTTGTACTTGCTGAGTTAACCCATGCTGGGTCGGGCTGGAATCTGCTGGGGCGCAGCATGAATTCACTGCGTTGCTTGCACACTGAGGTGGACTAACTGTGTACTGACTAATTCCTCCCCTGCACCTTACTATACAGAAAGAGCTTTTTAGGGTCTCATTGGATCACATGGTGACATGGTGTTGCTGCTCACAGATTTTAAAGGCACAGTATTACATTAGAGGGGTACTTTGCTGCACAGCGTTTGGACCAAACTGTTCCGAATGCTGGAGCAAGCGCCGGGAGCTCGTGACATCATTGTCCCGCCCCCTCATGCCATCATGCACCGCCCCCTCAATGCAAGTCTATGGGAGGGGGGCGTGACATCTGTCACGCCCCCTCCCATAGACTTGCATTGAGGGGGTGGGGCATGACGTCAGCAGCGGAGTACCCCTTTAAACTTAAATACATAGAATAATAACCAAATTAATTTAAGAAAAATATATGATTTTATATTACAATATATACATAATTTATAGTACAAAGGAACTCCAATGGGCCGCCCAACACTATGTGCTGCCAGGCTGCCCGAGTCAGTCCTCAACCACGGGATAGTCTCTTGTGCTGGAACACCACACTAAATCACCAGATCTGGAGGAAATCAATGGATTGATACAAATGGATTCTGATCCAGTCGATCACAAGGGAAAGACAAGATATTGGACAGTGGATCACTGGGTCACCAGAACTTGCACGCTGCTTCTGGGGCACCAAAACCCAATGGTGGCAAATATTTCTGGGTCTTCAGAAACTTTATTTGTAATTTTGAGGTAACATCATGAAAACACTGATAAGAAACTCATAATACATTATAATGTTATCCCCCACCCCACTTCATTTCCTTCCTATACACAGCACTGTTAGCACTAATACTATTACTAATACTCAGCCTTTCCTGACCACACAATATTCACACCAACATATAGGGCTAGATGTGTGAAAGCCTCTCGTTATTGCTCGCATACGTCTTTCTGTGGGTTCACATATTATTTAAGAAAATGCTGAGCACATCGATAAGACAATGAGTCGGCCATCACATGGGTTTGTTGTATGGTGAATGCTAAGAGTTTGGAGCCACCGGTGGGGGAGATTTATCAAAACCTGTTGCCCAGTTGCCCATAGCAACCAATCAGATCGCTTCTTTCATTTTTAACAAGGCCTCTGCAAAATGAAAGCAGTGATCTGATTGGTTGCTATCGGCAACTGGGCAACTTTTCCTTTGCACAGGTTTTGATGAATCTCCCCCGGCCATGTTTATAAATCCAGCTAATACCTATAGGTAATAGAAAGAAAACAATCCACTAATATTAAAAGGTTATATCACCAATATTCTAAACGTTGTTACTTTGTCATATTTTTATATTTTAATTTTTGTAAAAAAAACTCCCCTTGCTTTATCCCTACCCCAAACACAGACAATTCAGAGGATTCTATAATATGTTTAACACCACATCTTATTGCAGTTAAAGGGGTACTCCTCTGGAAAATGTTTTTTTTTTTTTTTTTAAATCAACTGGTGCCAGAAAGTTAAACAGATTTGTAAATTTCTTCTACCGTATTTAAAAATCATAATCCTTCTAGTACTTATCAGCGTCTATTTGCTCCACAGGAAGTTATTTTCTTTTTTAATTTCCTTTCTGTCTGACCACAGTGCTCTCTGCTGACATCTCTGTTTATTTTAGGAACTGTCCAGAGTAGAAGCAAATCCCCATAGCAAACCTCATAGTTCCTAAATGGACAGAGGTGTCAGCAGAGAGCACTGTGGTCAGACTGAAAAGAAAATTCAAAAAGAAAATAACTTCCTGTGGAGCAAATAGAAACTGATAAGTACTAGAAGGATTAAGATTTTTAAATAGAAGTAATTTACATATCTGTTTCACTTTCTGGCTCCAGTTGATTTAAAAAAAAAAAAAAAAAAAAGTTTTCTTGGGGAGAAACCCTTTAACCCCTTAAGGACGCAGGACGTAAATGTACGTCCTGGTGAGGTGGTACTTAACGCACCAGGACGTACATTTACGTCCTAAGCATAACCGCGGGCATCGGAGCGATGCCCGTGTCATGCGCGGCTGATCCCGGCTGCTGATCGCAGCCAGGGACCCGCCGGCAATGGCCGACGCCCGCGATCTCGCGGGCGTCCGCCATTAACCCCTCAGGTGCCGGGATCAATACAGATCCCGGCATCTGCGGCAGTTCACGATTAAAATGAACGATCGGATCGCCCGCAGCGCTGCTGCGGGGATCCGATCATTCATAACGCAGCACGGAGGTCCCCTCACCTTCCTCCGTGCGGCTCCCGGCGTCTCCTGCTCTGGTCTGTGATCGAGCAGACCAGAGCAGAAGATGACCGATAATACTGATCTGTTCTATGTCCTATACATAGAACAGATCAGTATTAGCAATCATGGTATTGCTATGAATAGTCCCCTATGGGGACTATTCAAGTGTAAAAAAAAATGTAAAAAAATGTAAAAGTAAAAGTAAAAAAAAAGTGAAAAATCCCCTCCCCCAATAAAAAAGTAAAACGTCCGTTTTTTCCTATTTTACCCCCAAAAAGCGTAAAAAACATTTTTTATAGACATATTTGGTATCGCCGCGTGCGTAAATGTCCGAACTATTAAAATAAAATGTTAATGATCCCGTACGGTGAACGGCGTGAACGAAAAAAAATTTAAAAAGTCCAAAATTCCTACTTTTTTAATACATTTTATTAAAAAAAAAATTATAAAAAATGTATTAAAAGTTTTTTATATGCAAATGTGGTATCAAAAAAAAGTACAGATCATGGCGCAAAAAATGAGCCCCCATACCGCCGCTTATACGGAAAAATAAAAAAGTTATAGGTCATCAAAATAAAGGGATTATAAACGTACTAATTTGGTTAAAAAGTTTGTGATTTTTTTTAAGCGCAACAATAATATAAAAGTATATAATAATGGGTATCATTTTAATCGTATTGACCCTCAGAATAAAGAACACATGTCATTTTTACCAGAAATTGTACGGCGTGAAAACGAAACCTTCCAAAATTAGCAAAATTGCGTTTTTCGTTTTAATTTCCCCACAAAAATAGTGTTTTTTGGTTGCGCCATACATTTTATGATATAATGAGTGATGTCATTACAAAGGACAACTGGTCGCGCAAAAAACAAGCCCTCATACTAGTCTGTGGATGGAAATATAAAAGAGTTATGATTTTTAGAAGGCGAGGAGGAAAAAATGAAAACGTAAAAATTTAATTGTCTGAGTCCTTAAGGCCAAAATGGGCTGAGTCCTTAAGGGGTTAAAGGGCTACTCTGCTGCCCCAGCATTCGAAACATTTAGTTCCGAATGCTGGGTGCAGGCTGCGGGGGTCGTGATGTCACGCTCCCTCAATGCAAGTCTATGGGAAGGGGCGTGGTCCCCGCAACCCCCGCGGCGACTCACAGAACACTGTGTGTCTGCTCGTAGAGGCAGATTGCTGCTACGAGTAGTCACAGCTGGAGGCACATTGCAGGGTCCATCATCGGCAAGTAAAATACGCTGCAGATTCGTTTTGAGCTCGTCACAGCCGGGACTCGCCTTAACCCCTTTAGACGCCAAGATCAAAGTTGATTGCGGCATTAACTGCTGGGTTAGCTCAGGGATGCTGATTGGGATCACCACGGTGTCCCGATCAGCTGAGAGGACGGCCGAGTTTCCCTTAACGTGCTCCATGCCGTCTGATCGTCTCTCCTTTACTGCAGCCAGCCATGGCAGGCAGTAGTAAAGGAGCCCTGATAACAGTGATCAATGCTGTGCTATTTCATACCATTGATCTGTGTATGCAATCTACAGATTGCATGCAATAGTCCCCTATAGTGACTTAAAAATAGTTTCAAAAAATTTGAATCACCCCCCTTTTCAAAAAGTTTAAATAAAACAAAAATATATATTTTATTAGTATAAAACACCCCTTTTTCCCATTAAAGAAAAAAAAAAAAAAACCCTGTCACATGACATTGAAAAAAAGTATCAGTAATTGGTATCGGCGAGTACTTAAAAAAAAGCATCGGTACTCGTACCAGGTCTTTAAAAAAATGGTATCGGGACATCCCTACTGCAAATCTAGGTACTGCAGTGGAGTTGTAGTATAAACAGAATAGCCTTATAGCAGTGGTCTCCAAAGCATGGGCCTCCAGCTGTTGCAGAACTACAACTTCCAGCATGGCCGGACAGCCAACGGCTGTCCGGGCATGCTGGGAGTTGTAGTTTTGCAACAGCTGGAGATACACAGTTTGGAGACCATTGTCTTATAGGTGCGCATTATTGAAAAGGTATTAATAAAAAAAAAAAAGTGGAAATCCCCTTGAAGAAACATTATTTTGTGGTTTACCGCCATAAGTCAGTATGTGCAGCGTATAAACGAATGCGAAATAACTCCGGACCAAAGTTCAATCAGCAAAGGAAATGCACGTATACAGGGGGTGGAGGACCAAACCACATCAACTGTATATACCAGTATATAGCAGTGGTAAAAAAAAAAAAACATCTGCCGGCATCAATAACTTCCTGTAGAAATCGTGACGACACCAGACCAGTGTTATAAAGAGAAGGGCAAAATATAGAAATACAGTATACATTCACCATACAACTCATCATACGGAGTCAGAAAAAAAAAAAAAAACATTTATTGTTGGGCAATCTTGAAAAGAAATATTGAAAAATGGGCAATATATATTTTTTCGGGGTTTATGGTATGTTAAAATGATATGCTAAATTTATTCCAAGTACACCAAATTTGGATAATTTTTATTTTGTTCTAATATAAAAAAAAAAAAGAAAAAAAAAAAAACAAATAAATTCTGTGCGTCGCCATATTTTGACCACTACAGCTTATTTTTTCACCAACGTGTGGTGTCCCAGTACAGGATATGGTCCTGTCAGGTAAATGCTGCTTCACTAAATGGCTGTTGTGGGCCCCACTGCTCCAAGTGCGGTGTTATTTCACACTATGTCTTGTTATATGCAGATTTTTTTTTATACCTGTGTTATGCTGTTCTTATAAAGTGTTAATATACCTTTAAAGGGGTACTCCGCCCCTAGACATCTTTTCCATAGCGGCCGGATACTCTGTGAGAGGGGGAGGTGGGCAGTTGGGCCCCTAGACACCAGGATGCCCACCAAAAACTATTTAAATCCCGTGATCACTATTGATCACAGCATTTAAAAAGTTAAATGACCGTCATATGAGTAATCTCCGATGCTCTCCATTATCAGATGGTGTTGGAAATAGCAGCCGGCACCCAACCTGATATGGCGTTGGCCTGGTTCTCAAGCCCACGCCATACTTCCACATCCGCCCCATGCTGTAAGTGTACGTCAAAGACCCAGAAGAGGACAAAGACCTACCTATTTTGTTGTTACATATGGCAGATTCGGAGGTCATTGTCATAGCAACCAATAGGCAATCACATTGTGGTGGTGCCAATGGTATGATAGGTGCAGCTCTTAAGGTTGGCTTCTGGTTAGGCCTTAAACTGTGAGTGACTTCCGCTGTATACTGCTGAGTGTCGACACAAGAAATAAACACCAGACAAAATGTTGGTATATATCTCCTTCTCAGCATACTGGCTAAGGAGCTGTCCCAATGAGTTCTGTTTATTATACGGAAGTACATTGGTTTTTACATTTGACAAAAAAGATTAGTTATCACGTCAACATCATCAGGTTATATTTTGATTGGTTATTTGCGTATTGCGTCTGCATATATTAACATATATTAACCATCTCCCTATTTTAACAGAAAATTCCGGATATATCTGTCCTTCTGCACAGTCTATATTTCTTCAAATGTTTTGTCTCTAACTTCCAACTTCTTCTTTATCTTGTGTCTTTTGGCCTCATCCCAAGGTCTTCATCTTAGTCACAAGCAAATAGCAAGCTGGTATGTCTCATAAGGAAAATAATGTTTTTCTGCAGCATATTAGCATATATATCTATTTTTAATATATATTTATATTGATCAGTAATCAAAATCATAATCAGGGCCGGCCTTAGGTGTTCAGGCACCCTGTGTGAGCTAACCTTGTGGTGCCCCCCCCTATTACCCCATAAACATACACAAAGAGGAAAAAAATACAGATAATTTAACTACAACTCCCAGCATTCCCTGGTTGGGAACCACTAGCATACACACACACACACACACACACACATAACAGGGACTACAACTCCTAGCATTCCCTGGTTGGGAACCACACACACACACACATAACAGGGACTATAACTCCCCCCCCTTTCTCTCATAGAAATCATCCCCAGTCAGAGATTTATTCCCCAGTCCCTGCAGTGTATGACTCCCCAGCCCGAGATGAGAGAGGGGGCATGTACTCTCTCCACGTGCAGACCTGCGTCCTCCCGAGCTCAGGGCGGGGAGATGAGGGAGGGGGCGTGTACTCTCTCCCAGTGCAGACCTGCGTCCTCCCGAGCTCAGGGAGGGGAGATGAGGGAGGGGCGTGTACTCTCTGCCCGTGCAGACCTGCGTCCTCCCGAGCTCAGGGCGGGGAGATGAGGGAGGGGGGCGTGTACTCTCTCCACGTGCAGACCTGCGTCCTCCCGAGCTCAGGGCGGGGAGATGAGGGAGGGGGCGTGTACTCTCTCCCAGTGCAGACCTGCGTCCTCCCGAGCTCAGGGAGGGGAGATGAGGGAGGGGCGTGTACTCTCTCCACGTGCAGACCTGCGTCCTCCCGAGCTCAGGGCGGGGAGATGAGGGAGGGGGCGTGTACTCTCTCCCCGTGCAGACCTGCGTCCTCCCGAGCTCAGGGAGGGGAGAAGAGGGAGGGGCGTATACTATCTCCCCGTGCAGACCTGCGTCCTCCCGAGCTCAGGGCGGGGAGATGAGGGAGGGGGCGTGTACTCTCTCCCCGTGCAGACCTGCGTCCTCCCGAGCTCAGGGAGGGGAGATGAGGGAGGGGCGTGTACTCTCTCCCCGTGCAGACCAGTGTCCTCCCGAGCTCAGGGAAGGGAGATAAGGGAGGGGGGCGTGTACCTCCTCTCTCCCCTTGCTCTGAGGAGCGGACGCAAGTTTTCACAGGGGCGCAAAATTCCACCTCACACCGGCCTGTTACACTACGAGCTGTGTCGGCCACCCGGCGCCCCTGCTGCTATAGCGCCCTGTGCGGCCGCACAGCTCGCACACCCTAAAGGCCGGCCCTGATCATAATGGTCTTCCGTATCACAGCCACCTCCTTCTAACCCCCTAGAGAGGGGTACACCAGAGGAATCCTGCAGCTGATACTGGTGCCCTGTTTACCAGAAATGTAGCGCAGATAACGTGTATTACTGCTGGCGCCTGTTGGTTTATTATGTGGTCACATTTGATATATAACTTCTGAAGAAGTGGTTTCATATTGAGGTGAATATTACTGCATTGATGGTGTCAGCAGGTTACAGCAACAAGAAACAAATGACTTGTGTTCAAGATGTGAGAAAACCATGGAAGTGAAGACAAATAGCGGCTATGCTCCGGATTTCCCCAACATCCTGGCAAAAATTATGATATTTTAACGCAACTGTGCAAATCACAGTAAAAATGTGTCTTATTTTACCACGATTTTGGAAAATCACTGCAAAAAAAATCCTATAATGCAGTAAAAATGTGTAAAAAAAAATTCAGGATGAGTTCAACGTGTTAACACAACCCAAAGACTTCAGATCTTTATAAAATATCTCAATTGTGATTATACGTTTCTCCTCATAGCATATCTCTTTAAAAAAATGCACTTTGAGTAAGAAAACGCAGCAAAACTGCATCTAGTGTGAACTGATCTCAACCCACTTATGAGTCTAATGAGTTCACCTGGGGGACAGTCAAGAGCAGCCAGATGGGATGACCAGGTGCAGTGATCAAACACTACACCCAAAGCCAGGGAATTCATAGGAAATGTAGGAAGCATTACAAAATGATGTTAATAATTGAACTGCAAACCAACATGGAGCCAATTTCATGCCTACCACATCAGATAAAATAGGTAAGCACAAGGCATACACAAGAACCTCCACATTATTCTCTAATAATACCCTATGCTGCACTATATCTGCAAAAGAAAAAAGTTCCCAGTGTGCTTCTTTAAAGAAAGGGGTTAAAATGTCTGATCGCTGGAACCCCACCGAGATCTGCGGCCTGTCATCCGGGGTTCTAAACATTTATGTTCAGAACGCCGGTTGTGCTAGGCTTCAGGCAGGCCCCTCTACCTTTAGATCTCCCATCTAAAAAAGTTTGGTTGCACACTTGGGTCCTCACTCCCCCTCCCTTCTGATGGTCTCGGAGGCTTATCCAACCCACACTGCTTCCCCTTTATTTATTTTTTTATATTTCTTTTATTGTTATGTATGTGGTTATTCATGTGTATGTGGTGTCGGGGTGTTGCAATGGTGTAGCAGGGTCTGGTGGTTTTAACCCTGTGGAGTAAGGTGTTATTAACCCCTGGTTAGTCATGACGCCAGGATGTGGTTGTTTCGGTATAAGGCCCTGCCGACAACCAACCCAGAAACGGCAGGCAATAAAGGAATGTCCACAGCAGGAATTGTGCAAATAACTGGAACTTTTACTTGGAATTCTTATTAATCAGTCTTTACAAATATGCAGTTTCTCTAGAGGCAACTGGGACACAGGATACATCACAGGCTTGCTGGGACTTGCAGTATTGAGATGATTTCTGCAGGCCACTGTGCTACTAATATTATTCTTGAGTTGAGTAGTAGTTACTAGAATTGTAGATAGAGCTTGATAACTCAGGTTTTGAAGTGGCTGCAGGTTCTTTAGGCTTTGGCCTAGCTGAGATGAATGTAGTCGGTGCAGAGATTGTGCTTGCTTTGTAGTCAGGAATGAAGAGAGCAAGAGAGCTAACTGAGAGACTATAGCCCCTTATATTACAAGGGGGCTGATTAAAGACCATTGGTTGCACAGCCTGTGGTTCCTGTGCCCATTGGCACTCTGGGTAGTGTCACATGACAGTGGTTCACATGACTAACCTCTATACATTTGTACAACTTTATGTATAATGAACAATATGTACACAACACATTTACAATGCATTAACAGAAGGGGAGCAAGGGGTGAGCCCTGCAGGAGAGCCCTATTGACTGTAGGGACTTTTCCGGAGGGGACCTAGAGATGGTACAGGACCATGTCCTGTACCGGGACACCACATGTACCTTTTTTTTTTGGCATTTCTGTTTATGAAGTGTCTTCTACTTTCAATTCAAGATCTGACCATGTTGGGTTAGTCTGATGAAGAACTTGCTCACCGGGAGCCGGTTGTAGCATAATTTGCAACTCCTCTTAACCCTTTTTCCTGAAAAAGTTTTCAAAACTGCCAAAGCAGGCATAGAAAGTTTAGAAAAAGTCTAATCTTACCTTAAAAAACTAATAATATATAGAGAGCATACAATGCCTAGGGGAAGAGTACCCCTTTAAGGCCCTATCTAAAACTCCTGCCCAGGCTTTTCAGCCCCTCCCATCTACCCTTAAAAAGTCTAGTGGCATGCTTGGGTCCTCACTCCCCCTCCCTTCTGATGATCTCCGAGCAGGGCTGGTGCAAGGATTTTTGTGTGAGGTACAAAACTGCACCCCATGCAATTTTGCGTCGGCCCATCCCCTCAGCTGTCCAGAGATTTCCAAACATACGGCGATGGGAGGGGGAAGGCAGAGCTGTGCAGGATGCAACTCTGCACCTCCCTCAGCCCTGTACACAGCTCCCTCCTTGCCCCTCCCTCAGGAGGAGGGACCTAGATTCTCACAGCCCTGCTCCTGGACATAGATTTTGTCAGCTGTAAAAATCTACATCCAGGGAGCTGTGGGAATCCCTCTCCTTCTGTCAAAATCTATGTCCAGGAGGGAGGTGCAGAATGGGGGATGATTTCCATAAGTGTTTTTGGGGAAAACGCAGGTTTGCACGGGCAGAGCTAAGGAAGAGCAGGGGGAGAGAGGAGGTACATATGACTCCCTCCTCACAGCCCATGCAAACCTGCGTTCAGAGAACATAGGCGGGGCTGAGAAGGGAAGAGGAAGAGGGAGTCATATGTAACTCCTATCCCCCCCCTGCTCTGCCTTAGCTCTGCCCATGCAAACCTGCGTTCTCCGAAGGAGGTGGAGCAGAGGGAGATGAGGGAGACATGTATGTCCTCTCTCCCCCCAGCTCTAGCTTTGGAAATATTTGGAGAGCTGAGGGGAGGAGCAGAAGCAATTTTGCACCTCACACCACCCTAGGTAAAAGCTAATTCTCCCCTTGACTCCGCCCATTGGCCCCACCCTATGACATGTCCCACCTTACTACTGTGGAGACATATTGTAACAAACCTCCTCCCTATGTAATCACCTTTACTAATAGGGTGACACACATGGGTATTATGGTGCTGCTGCTGGCTGAGCTGGATGAGCGAGTGGTTCGGATGCTAGCTTTCTAACTTTCTTGTGGTGGGCAGAGCGGTGCCCCCATCAAGAGGGCGTTCTAGGCAGCTGCCTATTTTGTCTATGAGTAGAGCCAGCCCTGTCTCCAAGGCTTATCCCACCCACGCTCCTTCCCCTTTATTTATTTATTTACCAGCAGTTGTTTTTATTGTTATATGTGTGTGGTTATTCCCGTATGTCTTTGTTTATTGGCGGTTCAGTTTATGAAGTGTCTTCTACTTTTAGGTCAATTCAAGATCTGACCATATTGGGTCTAATGAAGAAGTTGCTCACCTGGAGATGGTGGTAGCATAATTTGTAACTCCACTTAACCCCTCTCCTGGAAGAACTTTTCAAAACTCTCAAGGCAGGTATAGAAAGTAAAAAAAAAACTTCTAATCTTACCTTCTAATCTTTATTATAATAATAATAATAATAAAACTATGACGCAATTTTTTTTTTAATCAGGCAAATTACCTTATATGTATTTCCCCATACAGAGACATAAGCTGAGGTGACAACTTCTTGTCAAAGTCACCGTCAGATGGATTGCTGGGGCGCCGTGCAGAAAATCGTGGGGGGGTCCCAGACAGAACCCCCTGCGATCAGACACCTCTACCCTATCTTGTGGATAGGGCATAAGATGCCTAGGGGTGGAGTTTCCCTTTAAGGCCCAATCCAAACTCTTTCCTGTATGTAATTCCCAGGCTTTTCAGCCCCTACCATTTACCTCTGAAAAGTCTGGTGGCACGCTTGGGTCCTCACTCCCCCTCCCTTCTAATGGTCTCGGAGGTTTATCCCACCCACGCTCCTTCCCCTTTATTTATTTATTTATTTACCAGCAGTTGTTTTTATTGTTATATATGTGTGGTTATTCCCGTATGTCTTTGTTTCTTGGCGGTTCAGTTTATGAAGTGTCTTCTACTTTCAGGTCAATTCAAGATCTGACCATGTTGGGTTGGTCTGATGAAGAAGTTGCTCACCAGGGAGATGGTGGTAGCTTAATTTGTAACTCCACTTAACCCCTCTCCTGGAAGAACTTTTCAAAACTCTCAAGGCAGGTATAGAAGTTTAGAAAGACTTCTACCCTTACCTTTAAAAAAAAAAAATAATAATAATAATAATAAAACTATGATGCAATCTTTTTTTTATCAGGCGAATTACCTTATATGTATTTCCCAATACAGAGACATAAGCTGAGGTAACAACTTCTTGTCGACGTCACCAGCAGGTGGATTGCTGGGGCGCCGTGCAGAAAATCATGGGGGGTCCCAGCGGACGGAACCCCATGCGATCAAACACTTATACCCTATCTTGTGGATAGGGCATAAGATGCCTAGGGACGGAGTATCCCTTTAAAGCCCAATCCAAACTTCTTCCCTGTATGTAATTCCCAGGCTTTTCAGCCCCTACCATCTGCCTTTGAAAAGTCTGGTTGCACGCTTGGGTCCTCACTCCCCCTCCCTTCTGATGGTCTCGGAGGTTTATCCCACCCACGCTCCTTCCCCTTTATTTGTTTATTTTATTTACCAACAGTTGTTTTTATTTTTTATATGTGTGTGGTTATTCCCATATGTCTTTGTTTCTTGGCGGTTCTGTGTCTTCTACTTTTAGGTCAATTCAAGATCTGACCATGTTGGGTTGGTCTAATGAAGAACTTGCTCACCAGGGAGATGGTGGTAGCATAATTTGTAACTCCACTTAACCCTTTCTCTGGATGAACTTTTCAAAACTCTCAAGGCAGGCATAGAAAGTTTCGAAAAACCCCAATACTTAAAAAATACCTTAAAAAAAAAAAACTTAAAAATAATAATAATAAATAAATAAATAATAAAAAAAAACTATGACACCATTTTTTTTTATCCAGCGAAGTATCTTATATATGTTCCTCATACAGAGATGAAAGCTGAGGTAACACTTCTTGTCATAGTCACCGGCAGGAAGCTCTAAGACATTTGCATTTCTTCACTTGCTCCTTCCTCTAGCAGACAAGTAGCTCGCTGGTGAGTAACGTCTGTGTGTTGTTTTGTCACTCGGAATGTATAAAGCCCGGTGGTCTCCAGACGGTGGACCTCTAGATGTTGCAAAACTACGACTTCCAGCATGCCCGGACAGCCAACGGCTGTCCGGGCATACTGGAAGTTGTAGTTTTGCAACAGGTGGAGGTCTACTGCTTGGAGACCACCGGTCTAGAGGACCTATGGCTTCCAGATACAGCTCTTCATTTCATAGGGAGACGAGGCTGGATCTCTACTGTCTCCTGCTGATAGACCTTCACGCTTTGTATTACTTGTATCACTTCAAGCATACTCTTTGTTTTTATGCATGTTACTGAGTAAAAAAAATGTTGGCGGTGAGTATGACCTTTTTGCTATAGAGCCCACTGTATCGGCGATTATTGAGTGGGCGCCTCGAAAGAGGTACATGAAAGATATGAGGGGAGCAGAAGGCGGGGGGACCTGAAATGTCACCTTCTTCTCACCATAGGGAACTCTAGAAAAGACTCTCAAAAAGACCGGTTTGCGTTGAACAAGCGGCAGTCAGTGGCAGCCATTCTGGGCAGCCCTAAAGGGGTATTCTGGACAGAGGCAGGCAATAGGGGAGGGCGCAAAAAAATAATAATTAAAAAAAAAACTTTGCTTACTTTTCTACTCCCTGCCTGGTCCAGTGCCGTCACTGATTGGTTGCACTACCCTGTCCTAAGTGTATGGGGATGTCAGCAAAGCACTTATGGCAGGAGTGATGGTTGTGCTGGACCAGCTGGGAGCAGAGGGGTAAGTATTATTTTTATTATTATTATTACTTAATACATATTTATTATTTAATACATTATTATTATTAATCAATGCATATTTACTATTTAATACATATTTATTTTGTATTATTATCAATTCCTACATATTTACTATTTAATACATATTTATTATTATTATTATTATTATTATTATTATTATTAGTTAAAGGGGTACTACTGTGGAAAACTTTTTTTTATTTTTTTAAATCAACTGGTGCCAGAAAGTTAAACAGATTTGTGAATTACTTCTATTAAAAAATCTTAATCCTTCCAGTACTTATTAGCTGCTGAATACTACAATTCTTTTCTTTTTGGAACACAGAGCTCTCTGCTGAATCACGAGCACAGTGCTCTCTGCTGACATCTCTGTCCATTTTAAGAACTGTCCAGAGTAAGAGAAAATCCCCATAGAAAACATATGCTGCTCTGGACAGTTCCTAAAATGGACAGAGATGTCAGCAGAGAGCACTGTGCTCATGATGTCAGCAGAGAGCTCTGTGTTCCAAAAAGAAAATAATTTCCTCTGTAGTATTCAGCAGCTAATAAGTACTGTAAGGATTAAGATTTTTTTAATAGAAATAATTTACAAATCTGTTTAACTTTCTGGCACCAAGTTGATTTAAAAAAAAAAAAAGTTTTCCTTTGGAGTATCCCTTTAAAGGGAACCTGATATGGGATTTTACCCCTTGTAACCATTAGCAACAGGCACTAAAGTTTCAAAATCTTATGTCAGGTTCCCCAAAAATCATGTTTATGTCATTTGCTTCTTGGGTAAAAGTAAGAATCTCCATAACACGCCCTCTTTAACAGAGATAACCTACTGGTGGTGTTAAAGGGGTACTCCACTGACCAGTGTTCCGGCTGCGTTTGGAACATTTAGTATAGTAAATGTTCCGAACACAACCGGAGCACTGGCCAGTGGAGTACCCCTTTAAACTGGGATCAGATATCAACTGAAAAAAATATTTTTCGCTCCTCCGTGGAGAATGTTTTCATGTGTGAAATGTTTGAGGGGATTCTTACAGCCCCTATTTAGTTTTTTTGTGTAGGCATTCTTTGGTAGGGTTATAGGGTCAGGTTAAAGGGGTACTCCTGTGGAAAACTTTTTTTTTTTTTTTAATCAACTGGTGCCAGAAAGTTAAACAGATTTGTAAATCACTTCTATTAAAAAATCTTAATCCTTCCAGTACTTAAGAGAAATCCAAAAAGAAATGCATTTCCTGTGATGTCCTGACCACAGTGCTCTCTGCTGACCTCTGCTGTCTATTTTAGGAACTGCCCAGAGCAGGAGAAAATCCCCATAGCTAACATATGCTGCTCTGGACAGTTCCTAAAATGGACAGCAGAGGTCAGCAGAGAGCACTGTGGTCAGGACATCACAGGAAATGCATTTCTTTTTGGATTTCTCTTAAGTACTGGAAGGATTAAGATTTTTTAATAGAAGTGATTTACAAATCTGTTTAACTTTCTGGCACCAGTTGATTTAAAAAAAAAAGTTTTCCACGGGAGTACCCCTTTAGGGATCTTTCATAAAACGTAATGGATTTTTGTCTTTTTTTAACAAACGACTATGGAATATGTGGGGTGGGGGAGGGAGAAGGGGGGCATTCTGCTCCTCAGCACGGCCTCTATGATACTTAAGCTTGGAAGGAAAGCATGATTTTATTACTTTAAAAACGGCCATCAGCTAAGAGACGGGCAGATTGCATAGAGGGGGATAAAACAAATGATACCTATGTCTGCACTTCTGGGCGTTATTTAGAGCGAACAGATTCCCTTTAAGGCCACGTTCATACACTCTAAGGGTGAGCATTTTTTTTTTAATGTAAATTCCTAAAACACTGATTTGTTTAGCTTTTTGGATATTTTAACAGTGTGTGAACATAGCCTAAACCTCTGCAGCCTGTTACTGGTCCAATAGTCTTATTGGGTTAGAAAGGTTTGCACTGTCATGGCAGCTATAGGCAATAAATGACACTCACCAGGACCCCCATCTTATTTTTAATGTAAGGACCCCATAGGAGCTTCCTACAGAATCCTTATCCTCTGATTTGGAGACTTGTGGGTGGACTAACAGCAGAGACACCTGCATTTTTAAGTTTTTACAATTTCTTTGTGAAATTGACCTTCAATGCTAAGAATCACCATGTGAACAGATTGTGAACCACCAAAATAACTTCACCAAGAATGTGACCACAGGCAAATCCTGTAAACCGCACTGATGTGATGCACAGGATCAGTCTATCCCCAGACTAGACAGACCAGCGCTTACTCCTGACAATGACATGTCTTCTGGCTATCCACACACAGAACGATCATCCTACCCCTCCAATGTCACTTCATATAGCGAAGACCCCCTATCCCACTAAGGTCATCTGCACACAGGACAATCATACCACCCCTCTAATGACACCTCATATAGGAAAGACCCCATATCCCTATGAGGTCATCTGCACACAGGACAACCATCCTACCCCTCCAATGTCACGTTATATAGGGCAGACCCCCTATCCCTATGAGGTCATCCACACACAGTATGATCATCCTACCCTTCCAATGTCATCTCATATAGGAAAGTCACCTTATCCCATTAAGGTCATCTGCACACAGGACAATCATCCTACCCCTCCAATGTCACCTTATATAGGGCAGACCCCCTATCCCTATGAGGTCATCCACAAACAGGACAATCATCCCACCCCTCTAATGTCCCCCTCATATAGGAAAGACCCCCTATCACACTAAGGTCATCCACACACAGAACAATCATCCTACCCCTCCAATGTCACCTCATATAGGAAAGTCACCCTATCCCACTGAGGTCATCTGCACACAGGACAATCATACCACCATTCCAATGTCATCTCATACAGGAAAGTCAACATCTCCCATTGAGATCATCCACACACAGGGCAATCATCCTGCTCTCCAATGTCCCTCTCATCTAAGACAGTCACCTTGTCCAACCATTGTCACCCACACACAGGGAAGACTATCTCACTATTGTTTCCATTGCTACCCATGCATAGGACACCACCCTATCCAACCATTGTCAGTCACACACATGCCCTATCCAATGCACATAAAAGTCACCGTATTCCACCATTGTCACCTACACATAAGACACTTAGGGCCCTATTTCATGGGGTAATTATTTTTATATAATAGAGGATGTGCGGCCTACAAATGACAACAGCAAGGGTCTCCAAGGTCGGAGAGCCATAGTGGTCTGATAACAAAGATATTAACAAAAACTGCAGAACTGAACCAGAGTGTCCTAAATTTAGGGCCAAACCTAGATACTCCCGGATGAAGATATGCACAGTGCCCCTTCAGGACAGAGTCAGTCACAGCATCCCCAGAGCCAGAGTGAGTAGGGTTCCTCTGAACAACACAGTTCAGTTGAACAATTTACTTGAACAATTGAAAAACTTTTTATAAGGGTTCGGTCACTTTAAACGGCTCCTCAATATAAATAGCAGCACTAAGACGTTCATCTCACTCAGGATGCTGAATACATGCAGGATACATTTTTTTTCACTGCTCTGCACACTCTGGGGGAGATTTATTAAAACCTGTCCAGAGGAAAAGTTGCTGAGTTGCCCATAGCAACCAATCAGATCGCTTCTTTCATTTTTGAAAAGGCCTCTGAAAAACAAAAGAAGCGATCTGATTGGTTGCTATGGGCAACTCAGCAACTTTTCCTCTGGACAGGTTTTGATAAATCTTCCCCTCTATCTCCAAACCGCCACCTTATCTCATGGTGGCTGTAGACAAAAACATGAAGCAGGCCCCTCTGACACTACACATGGTCACCACCACACTCTACTTTACCTTCTCTGAGCTAATACTAGTCCCTCCCTACACAGCAATGCCACAATGCGAGACTAAGCTCCAAGACATTGTCCCATGTGTCTTTGGGCAAGCATTGATGCCAGAGACCTCCTCTTGCATACTGCATTTTTTTTACCCAGCAACACTTGCAGAGTCTGGGACTGCCTCAGCATAAAGTCTCCCACTAGCTATAGTCAACATTAGATGAGGCATATAGGACAGGTAGGAGTAAATAAGGGGGACAAGCAGTGGGGACCACTCATAGTAACATAGTATGATTTAAAGAAGACACATCCATCAATGGGTGGAAGAAGTGAAGGAGTCAAGGAGGATGAAGGGAATGGTATGATGGATGAAGGGAAGGGGTATGATGGATGAAGGGAATGGTATGATGTATGAAGGGAAGGGGTATGATGGATGAAGGGAATGGTATGATTGATGAAGGAAATGGTATGAATGGATGAAGGGAATGGTATGATGGATGAAGGGAAGGGGTATGATGGATGGAAGAAATGGTATGATGTATGAAGGGAAGGGGTATGATGGATGAAGGGAATGGTATGAATGGATGAAGGGAATGGTATGATTGATGAAGGAAATGGTATGAATGGATGAAGGGAATGGTATGATTGATGAAAGGAATGGTATGAATGGATGAATGGTATGAGTTGATGAAGGGAATGATATGATGGATGAAAGGAATGGTATGATGGATGAAAGGAATGGTATGAGTGGATGAAGGGAATGGTATGAATGGATGAATGGAATGGTATGAGTTAATGAGGGGAATGGTATGATGGATGAAAGGAATGGTATGAGTGGATGAAGGGAATGGTATGATGGATGAAGGGAATGGTATGAGTGGATGAAGGGAATGGTATGATGGATGAAGGTAATGGTATGAGTGGATGAAGGGAATGGTATGATGGATGAAGGGAATGGTATGATGAATGAAGGGAATGGTATGATTGATGAAGGGAATGGTATGAATGGATGAAGGGAATGGTATGAATGGATGAATGGAATGGTATGAGTTAATGAGGGGAATGGTATGATGGATGAAAGGAATAGTATGATGGATGAAGGGAAGGGGTATGATGGATGAAGGGAATGGTATGATGGATGAAGGGAATGGTATGAGTGGATGAAGGGAATGGTATGATGGATGAAGGGAATGGTATGATGGATGAAGGGAATGGTATGATGGATGAAGGGAATGGTATGATTGATGAAGGGAATGGTATGAATGGATGAAGGGAATGGTATGAATGGATGAATGGAATGGTATGAGTTAATGAGGGGAATGGTATGATGGATGAAAGGAATAGTATGATGGATGAAGGGAAGGGGTATGAGTGGATACAGGAAAAGCTATGATGGATGAAGGGAAGCAGTATGGATGGAAGAAGGGAATGGTATGATGGATGAAGGAAAGGGGATATGGGAGGATGAAGAGAATGGGAATGAGTGGATACAAGAAAGGGTATGACGAATGAAGGGAAGCGGTATGGATGGAAGAAGGAAAGGGTATAAGTAAATGAAGAGGAGGGAAACATAAACAGGGGCAGTAGCAAAACAAGGGGAAAACACAAGACTACTGTAAAGGAAGAATGAGGGTTACCATGCTTTTATCCAGAGAGAGTACCCACAGAGTAGAGATAGTCAGAACTGGAGGAAATACAGTGCCCCAACGTCATTTTTATATGCTCCAAAACAGCTCTTTTATAGTAGATTGTTAAATAACATATTTAGAACTGTAACGGGCAAATGCTGACCCAGAAGGATTTCTGTATTATTATTACTAGTCAGAAATACTATGCCACATAGCTGGAGGGAGTCAATCTCAGAATATATGGGACATTTTCTGTATATGATCAAACAAAAAAAAATCAGACAAAATTGAGACCTAATGCCTATAGGCTCAGGCCCGAACTGTTCTGTATTTGGAATCTGTCAGACCAGTATAATATTTTGAGTCTGACAGATTCCAGTTCTTCCTTTCCATTAACATTTGCCCCAGTAGATAGTCAGATGCCCCCCATACAACATAAATTTGTTATCAGTGCCTTTACTCAACTGTGAGTACCCGAGAAAGCAAATCTTAGGAGCATCACCAAAAATAGCTCCACACCTGTCTACAGGCTGTGAATGCTTTAACAGCTCTGTCCCATTTACCTGTATTTTCTGGCGTATAAGACTACTTTTTAACCCAGGAAAATGTTCTCAATAGTCGGGGGTCATCTTATACGCCGGGTGTCGTCTTATAGGGCGGGTGCTGCAGACGGCCAGGACACCCTGGGTATGGATAGAGATAGAGCGGGCCACCCGGGGTATGGATAGAGAGAGAGTGGCACTGTTCCCAGAAAAACAAGCATCTTTCAACCGTCCGGCCCACCCTTGTATGTATCCTTTTACCTTACCTTTCTCTTCCTCTCAGATCTCGCTCCTGAGGACTGCAGTGAAGCGGCGCACATGTGCGAGATCTGAGGTGGCGCAGGCGTGAATGTGCAAGATCTGAGAGGTGGCGCAGGTGTGCATGTGCAAAATGTGACAGGTGTGCATTTGTGAGATCTGAGAGGCAGAAAAGGAGGTACGGTAATGGGATACAAGGGCAGGCCAGACGGGTGAAAGAGGCATGTACCGCTTTGATAGTCTTGGAGACAGGGAGGGCTGGGCAAACAGGGAGAGCTGACCAATCCAAGCAGACTTTGTATATAGCAACCAGCCAATCACTGGTAAGGTACAGTACATCACGGTAGAGGGGTAGTCTTATATGGCGAGTATATCCCAAACTCCATATTTTAACTGTAAAAGTTGGGGGTCGTTTTATAAGCCCAGTCGTCTTATACACCGGAAAATACAGTACTTTAATGGAATGGAGCCGCAATACTAGACATGACCCCATGGACAGGTGTGGAATTGTTGTCGGAAGAAAGCAGTCATGTTTTTTTAATTTTGTAGACCCTTTTTAATATTATCTCCCAGGTAAAAGCTGAAAATGCAACTTTGCCAAAAGAAAAGGTGCCCACCCTATTATACTTTCCTGAGATCCATCTGGGTTTTAATAAAAAAAATAGTTGATTCATCGTAACTTTTGTTCGGGTCCCAAGTGATCATAATCTGCCTGGTAATAACTCTCTACATCTACAAACAACAACCTCTGCTTGAGACCTGCACAGACAGCTGTGATGACAGCAATGCATCATGCCGCAATGTCGGTGCTTCGGCTAAACTTGGCCTGTGCCCAGGTGGTAGCCAAGAGCATTTTTGATCCTCCCTAAGCTTCAGGGAAGGATCCTGAAACCTTGCAGGTGCCTTCCAGCCTGGAGGGTAAGGAAAGGCTTGCGGGGGGCCTCTATCCTTTTGGAGAAGGGCTTGGAAAGACCACATCCGTGTGCAAAATTTGTGTGAAATGTTTGCACTTTTTTTTGCATTGAGGTATAAGGGCACACTCCTCAGCTCCTTACTCACCTGTTCTATTCTTGCTGCTCCACTCCTCCCTGCAACCTTTGTTAACATTCCTAAAACAATGGTGTATGTGGACACCCTACAACCATAAAACTGGCCCCAGTGATCTCCTGTCAACTACTGTTGAAGCCATTGCTTTGCTGCAAGGTGCCCTGTTATTTCATCAAGGTATGACTCAAGCCACATCGTGCGGGAACAACCGGAGTAGTGAGACACAGCAAGGATAATAAAACTAGTCTGTACTCTGTAAAATAATGTTATATAATGCTCTCTCCCCCGGGAGTGGGACCCCCTCAATCAAAACTGGTTTGGTAATGGTTTGGAAAACGCCTTCAAGGATTTGTAAGAAGTAACTTTTTGACTTTTTTTCCGCCAGGTTTGTTTCAAAAAGGAGGTCATCATCTTATCCTGGGTGAGAAGGTTTCTGAGACCACCACAAATGAGCACCAACAGCAGCTGCCATCTTCTCAGCCATGTTCTGTACCTTAGCGGGTACTCGATAATATCAACCTTAGGGCTCATCATGAACATCATTGCCATCTATTTGTTTATTCATGTGAATCAGCTGAGGTCACCCACTATTGTCTACATGAAGAACCTTGCCATAGCTGACCTGCTACTGATCTGCACCGTTCCCCTGAAAATCTATTCCTACACAATAGAGCCATCAACTATTAACTCAAATTTACAGTTCTGGATATGTAACGTCTTCGGTTCATTCCTCCTTCTCAATATGTATAGCAGTATTTTTTTATTGACCTGTATTAGTTTTGACCGATATCTGGCCGTTTGCTTCCCTCTTCGATCTCGACGCCTCCGACAGAAGGCCCCTTGGATCTGTGTTGGTGTATGGTTCCTCAACGGAATATCCGTCATTGTGAATTCCATCATTTTTATAGAGGGGTCTAATACCAATCATTCTTGTTTGAATGGCCGTCCACCATTTGTTACTCAGAAAGGACCTACAATAGGGGCTATAGGCATAGGCTTTTTAGTTCCTCTCGTAGTCATGGTCATAAGCTCGGTGGCCATGTTGAAATCAATGAACCAAAGTCACGTTGTTCAAGAAGGACTAGTCAACAGGGTGAAGGTAATACGTATGCTGGCTACCAATACAGCTATATTTCTTCTTTGCTTCCTTCCGTATCATCTGGTATTACTTTTTTACCAATTCATGGATAACTGTTTTCTGGAAGAGGCCTACCAGTTCACGCTATTGACAGCCTGCTGTAACACAGTGCTTGACCCCTTCGCTTATTACTTCACCACTGATACCATCAGAAATGTGGTCAGAGAGGAGATCAAAGCAGGAAAGAAATTTCTGGAGCTGTCTGATCATTCATCTGAGAAAAATAGACCCATTATATCCTCTTAGCAGGCCACCAAGGATCTTTATTCTGCAACAAAACTCCACCAGATTGTTGACAGGTCAAGCATGAGACCTAGAGGTAAAGTTACCTGGAATATGAAATCACATTGGATTGATAAAGTTTTTATCTTCAGGTTTGACCTTACTAAATGGAAGACTATATTGTGGACCAAGAATGGCCCACCAACCCATTGCCAAATGGTATGGAAAGCTTTGCGATAATGATGGGAACTTATGGCATTAGACAATGTAGTTAATGTATCATTTATACTGTGAACTTTCTAAGTGCTGTCCAGACTGGTCTACCAAACAAAAAGACTGAGTGAATGACTGACTGAGTGTCGGTCCTACATCTCTCACTACGTAGCCAAAATAAACTGGATTATCAATTGTAGAAGAAATTTCTACACTTTTCTGCACTTTTCCAATGACGAAAGAATGTTATTGGCATCTCATGTTTTGCTTTACATGGAACTTACGAGCATCTTGTCCAAGTGGAACTCTTCCATCTTCCTATACTGGACTGATATTAGGACAAATCT
This sequence comes from Hyla sarda, assembly GCF_029499605.1. NCBI lineage: Eukaryota > Metazoa > Chordata > Amphibia > Anura > Hylidae > Hyla > Hyla sarda. Next base: position 22,584,601 of record NC_079192.1, on the reverse strand, counting down.
AGATGTTGACTATCAGACAGATCACTCCATGGTTTGATTCAGTGTGAGGCTACAAGGGTTATCGCTCAAGTTTTCCCAGTCCGTCTCTACGTAGACTTGTTTTGATGACCACCACCTGCTATTGTATGAGATGCAGTTTGGGTTCTACCAGGGACAGATTGGTGGAGGCCCTAAATATGTATCGGCCTTCCTCCATTTTTACGAATAAAAAAATAAGGAGTATATATGAAGTGTGTCATATTCTACCTAGTAAATACCACCAGTGCCAAATAAAAGTTCAGCAAGCTTAAAGAGGTACTCCCCTGGAAAAAAATTTTTTTTAAATCAACTGGTGCCAGAAAGTTAACAGTATTTGTAAATTACTTCTATTTAAAAATCTTAATCCTTCCAGTACTTATCAGCTGCTATATGCTCCAGAGGGAGTTCTTTTCTTTTTGAATTTCCTTTCTGTCTGACCACAGTGCTCTCTGCTGACACCTCTGTCCATTTTAGGAACTGTCCAGAGCAGGAGAGGTTAGCTATGGGGATTTGCTCCTACTCTGGACAATTCCTAAAATGGACAGAGGTGTCAGCAGAGAGCACTGTGGTCAGACATATGTGGAGCATATAGCAGCTGATAAGTACTGGAAGGATTAAGATTTTAAATAGAAATAATTTACAAATCTGTTTAACTTTCTGGCACCAGTTGATTTCAATAAAAAAGGTTTTCCAGTGGAGTACCCCTTTAATACATTATAGGGCCATACAAAGAGAATGTCATATACAACTCAAATAAAACCACAACCAAGACTTACACCCCCTCTAATTGTTAAATCCCATTAACCTTTCTATATTATTTGTATAGTGCCCAAACACCTGCAATAGCTGTATATGTTTTTTCCATGGACAGAGGAACAAGGCGATTGCCAGACTCTTCTTTGTGGCCATTATGTCTAGGGAAAACAACAAAAAATGGGTCAGGTGTTCAAATTCTGGTGATCCTTCCCAGAATTTGGCGGCCCCCATACACTTTAGATTGTTGGTTGTGTGGAAATTGTTGTCTAATACATATTAGGCACCACATAGGATTTAGAAGCAATCCATATAAGTATAGGCAGAACATGCAAACTCCAAATTGACTTTGCATGGGGGTGCAGCTATTAAAGGGGTTATCCAGGAGAAAACTTTTTTTTATATATCAACTGGCTCCAGGAAGTTAAACAGATTTGTAAATTACTTCTATTAAAAAATCTTAATCCTTTCAGTACTTATGAGCTTCTGAAGTTAAGGTTGTTCTTTTCTGTCTCAGTGCTCTCTGATGACACGTGTCTCGGGAACCGCCCAGTTTAGAAGCAAATCCTCATAGCTAATCTCTTCTAAACTGGGCGGTTCCCGAGACACGTGTCATCAGAGAGCACTTAGACAGAAAAGAACAACCTTAACTTCATAAGCTCATAAGTACTGAAAGGATTAAGATTTTTTAATAGAAGTAATTTACAATTCTGTTTAACTTTCTGGAGCCAGTTGATATATATATATATAAAAAAAAGTTTTTTTCTGGATAACCCCTTTAACATAGCTTCACTGTAGGCCTGGGGTCCAGGTTTCACATGTGACTAGAGAAGTGATATGGAGAAGAGGGGACACTAAGTTCACATATGGCAGATATGATGATATTGTATTTTAACATATTTTTGCCTAAGAAATATTGTTATTGAAGCTTTTATACATTATTTGTATTTAGACCAGTTTATATTGTATCACAGCTTATTTTATTTGGCATGTAGGACCTTATATCCTAGTGTACGCATTAAAAGGGTTTTCAGTTGTACAAAAATTACTATGGTGTAAAAAATGAAAAAAAAAAAAAAAATAAGACATACTTACCTAGTCCCCCAATGTCCCCACAGCTCCCGTAGCTTCCATCAGGTTACTCAATCTTCTGTCGCTTTCCTGTTTCGGAGGCAGTGCAGTATCTGCCTGGTCAGCCAATCACTGGCCGAAATGGGAAAACAGCTGGAGCCAGTGATTGGCTAAACCGGCAGGTCCTGTTTATCTTGGATGCAGGAAGAAGACAGAAGATCGGGGGAACCGGACAAAGCATAACTGGAGCTTTAACTCATAAAGAATTATATATTATTGTCATGTTCAGGAATTCGGCTCCTGTGTTCTTTCTCCTTGGTCGTGCTGATCCTCCATGGAAATAAGAGACAAGTTACTAACAAATTTCTGCAATGAAAATTATGTCAAATTTTAGTGCTGCTTTTATGCTGCCCAAGCCATTGGGGTGGTCCACAGTGTCTTCTCCCCCAACCCACCCGCTTTGATTGATAGATTGCTTCCTATACCCAAACAGTAATAGATCTATGAATCAAGGCCGGAGGGGCAGCTAGAAGCTTCTGGTGACCACCACGATGACTCATCGTTCATGCAACATGAAAGTTGGCAGGTTCCCTTTAAAGGGGTTCTCCGGCCCTAAGACATCTTATCCCCTATCCAAAGGGAGCTGGCATTCAGCACCCACCTCGCGGAGCTGCACCCACCTTGCGGAGCTGCCAGCGGCGCTGCCAGCTCAGAATTTGCCATGTGATGACCACGGGGCCGGAGTATCGTGACATCACACCTCACCGCCGCTATGCAAGTCTTCATATCCATAGACTTGCATAGCGGGGCCGGCCGTGATGTCACGATACTCCGGGCCCATGGTCATCACACGGCAGATTCTGAGCTGGCAGCGCGGCTTGCAGCTCCGCGAGGTGGGTGCTGAATGCTAGATTGCGGGGGGTCACCAGTGGGGGGACCCCCGTGGTCAGACATCTTATCCCCTATCCTTTGGATAGGGCATAAGATGTCTTAGGGCCGGAGTACCCCTTTAAGTCCAACATGTGAACATACATCACCCTCTCATTATGCCTCGTTGACCTTAATGGACATGTGTCTTGTTTTAGACGACTCGTAACTATGTTGGTGTCACGATCACACCCTATCGGTCCAGCTAAGACGCTAGAGAGAGCGTGATGGTGCAAGAGTTAAGGCCGCCAGACCTCTGGGTATCCACTACTAGTCCCAGCAAGTCACCAAATTAACCCTTAGATAAACGTGTTTCACCAGAGCCTCCTTCAGAAAGGTGAGCTCATATATTTAGAGATCAAAGACCACAGCTGATTAATTAAACATTTAATCTGATAAAAGGTATCACAGTGCTGACTATATAAAAATACAGAAACAAATGACATACAGGTACAAAAATATATAACAGAGTTTGGCAAGACAAGTTCAGAAAACAAAAGATGAAGTTCTTACAGCATGATGATATAGCAGTCCATGAGAGTGAGGTTCCAGCTGTTCTTAGGATGGTCTTGTCAGCTTATGGCACAGCCTTGAACAACAGTTGAGTCCAGCATTTTAGATCTTATTTCTGCTTCTTTGGAGGGAAACTCCATTCCCCCCCTCCCCTCCCCTCTGATTTAACCAGGTGGGGCATCTCTCTTCCTGACCCCTTATCTGTTTGATTATATGATGGGACCAGAGTGCACGACTTCAAAGGAGATACCAAACAGCCAGACCCCCAATAAAATACAATACACAAAAACAAAGGATACACCGTCTGAATGACCCCTCACCCATGTCTTGGATAATACATTACACACAGATACAATTATAATACACATGTAGGATTCAATAATCAGTTGGATACTTGATATGGATCAGGGCCGGATTGAGACCGGGTATATTAGAATATGCAGACAATTTTTTGGGTGGGGGTTCGCAGCAGTCAGACCCACATTCAAATAAAATGGGCCTCATAGTCTTAGAGCTTCAACGCTTCAGGCATGATGGGAGTTGTAGTTTTGTGACAGCTGGAGAGCCACATATGGGGGAACATTGTCACCCATCATTACTGCAGAAATGACGAGTGACCACAGCTCTGATGGGACCACATAGAGCAGTGGTCTGCAACCTGCGGACCTCCAGATGTTGCAAAACTACACCTCCCAGCATGCCCGGACAGCCGTTGGCTGTCCGGGCATGCTGGGAGGTGTAGTTTTGCAACATCTGGAGGTCCGCAGGTTGGAGACCACTGACGTAGAGTATCAAGAATGAATCAAATAACAGAAACCTTAAGAAAATAGAAAACATTCATGGACTGTGCTTAGGATAGGTCATCAATATGTGATCAGTGGGGGTCCAGGGATCAGCAGGATGAAGGTGCCATAGCGCTATCTGGAGGGGGGATGATTTGCAGATAAACCTGGGGGTCTGCCACCGATCATACATTAATGTCCTAAATATTATAAGTGAATGCGGAGCTGTAGCTTGTGTCTTTTATATCAGAGCATTTTATAAAGTGTACATTTTAATTGCTGTAAATTATTGGAATGTGTTTGTTCAATAAAGTTTTTTTTTTAGGAGAAGGAGCAGCTGAGGTTTGAGAAACTCTTCCTTGTATTCTATATGGAAATTATATGATCTCTAGTAGGGGAGATTTACCAAAACCTGTCCAGAGGAAAAGATGCTGAGTTTCCCATAGCAACCAATCAGACCTTATTAAAAATGAAAGAAGTGATCTGATTGGTTGCTATGGGCAACTCAGCAACTTTTCCTCAGGACAGGTTTTGGTAAATCTCCCCCATATATATCTCATATCTATCTATCTATCTCATATCTATCTATCTATATCTATCTATATATCTATCTCATATCTATCTATCTATCTCATATCTATCTATCTATATCATATATATCTATCTCATATCTATCTATCTATCTATCTATCTCATATCTATCTATCTATCTATCTATCTAATATCTATCTATCTATATCCTATCTATCTATCTATCTATCTCATATCTATCTATCTATCTATCTCATATCTATCTATCTATCTATCTATCTCATATTTATCTATCTATCTAATATCTATCTATCTATCTATATCATATCTATCTATCTATCTATCTATCTATCTCATATCTATCTATCTATCTATCTATATCATATCTATCTATCTCATATCTATCTATCTATCTATCTCATATCTATCTATCTATCTATCTCATATCTATCTATCTATCTATCTAATATCTATCTATCTATCTATCTCATATCTATCTATCTATCTATCTATATCATATCTATCTATCTATCTCATATCTATCTATTTCATATCTATCTATCATCTATCTATCTATCTATCTATCTCATATCTATCTATCTATCTATCTATCTCATATCTATCTATCTATCTATATCATATCTATCTATCTATCTATATCATATCTATCTATCTATCTCATATCTATCTATTTCATATCTATCTATCATCTATCTATCTCATATCTATCTATCTCATATCTATCTACCTATCTATATCAAATCTATCTATCTATCTCATATCTATCTATCTCATATCTATCTATCTCATATCTATCTATCTATCTCATATCTATCTGTCTATCTATATCATATCTATCTATCTATCTATCTCATATCTATCTATTTCATATCTATATCATCTATCTATCTCATATCTATCTATCTCATATCTATCTATCTATCTATCTCATATCTATCTATCTATCTATCTCATATCTATCTATATATCTATCCATCGATGTATCTCATATCTATCTATCTCATATCTATCTATCTATCTCATATCTATCTATCTATCTATGTATCTCATATCTATCTATTTCATATCTATCTATCTCATATCTTTCTATCTCATATCTATCTATTTCATATCTATCTATCTATCTATCTATCTACAGCAACAGGAGAATACAGCAGCAAACTGCTAACACAAAGATATAGATAAAACATGAATCATCTATCTATCTCATATCTATCTATCTATCTCATATTTATCTATCTATTTCATATCTATCTATCTCATATCTATCTATTTCATATCTATCATCTATCTATCTCATATCTATCTATCTATCTATCTATCTATCTCATATCTATCTATCTATGTATCTCATATCTATCTATTTCATATCTATCTATCTATCTATCTCATATCTTTCTATCTCATATCTATCTATTTCATATCTATCTATCTATCTATCTACAGCAACAGGAGAATACAGCAGCACACTGCTAGCACAAAGATATAGATAAAACATGAGTATATAGATAGAACATGAAAAGCTATACAGCTGTAGTGCAATAAATGAAAATATGAAACTATGAAATCATGAGGTATTTATCTATCTATCTCATATCTATCTCCTATCTATCTATCTATCTATCTCATATCTATCTATTTCATATCTATCTATCTCATATCTTTCTATCTCATATCTATCTCATATCTATCTATCTCATATCTATCTATCTCATATCTTTCTATCTCATATCTATCTCATATCTATCTATCTCATATCTATCTATCTCTCTCATATCTATCTCCTATCTATCTCCTATCTATCTATCTATCTATCTATCTCATATCTATCTCATATATATCTATCTCATATCTATCTCATATCTATCTATCTATCGCATATGTATCTATCTATCTCATATCTATCTATCTATCTATCTCATATCTATCTATCTCATATCTATCTCATATCTATCTATCTCATATCTATCTATCTATCTCATATGTATCTATCTATCTATCTATCTCATATCTATCTATCTATCTATCTCATATCTATCTATCTCATATCTATCTCATATCTATCTATCTCATATCTCTCTCATATCTATCTCATATCTATCTATCTATCTATCTATCTATCTATCTATCTCATATCTATCTATCTATCTATCTATCTATCTATCTATCTCATATCTATCTATCTCATATCTATCTATCTCATATCTATCTATCTCATATCTATCTATCTCATATCTATCTATCTATCTATCTATCTATCTCTTATCTATCTATCTCATATCTATCTATCTATCTATCTCATATCTATCTATCTCATATCTATCTATCTATCTATCTATCTATCTATCTATCTATCTCATATCTATCTATCTCATATCTATCTCATATCTATCTCATATCTATCTATCTAGATATAAATGTATGTAGGCAGCACACCAAAATGGGTGAAAAAATAAGTGCTTTTATTCCAAGGAAAATTGACAACGTTTCAGCGATCTCTCACCGCCATTTTCAAGAGATCGCTGAAACGTTGTCAATTTTCCTTGGAATAAAAGCACTTATTTTTTCACCCATTTTGGTGTGCTGCCTACATACATTTATATCTAAAGAGGACCGGAGCACCGAGGTTCAAGGGCTTGCACCCAATCACCTGTATACAAGGAGGTGCTGCTTTATATGATAATTGTTATCTATCTATCCATTCCATATCTATCTATCTATCTATTTAATATATATCTATCTATCTATCCATTCCATATCTATCTATCTATCTATCTATCTATCTATTTAATATATATCTATCTATCTATCTATCTATTTAATATCTATCTATCTATCTATCTATCTATCTATCTATCTATCTATCCATTCCATATCTATCTATCTATCTATCTATCTATTTAATATCTATCTATCTATCTATCTATTTAATATATATCTATCTATCTATCTATCTATTTAACCCCTACAGGACCCATGACGTAACGGTACGTCCCGACACCCTGGGTCTTAAGGACCAGGGACGTACATTTACGTCAAGGGCAGTTTTAGTCCCCGCCGTGCGCCGGGCGGGGATCGGAGCGGGATGGCTGCTGAAATCATTCAGCAGGCATCCCGTGCAAATGACCAGGGGGGTCATCAGACCCCCCCATGTCGGCGATCGCGGCAAATCGCAAGTGAATTCACACTTGCGATTTGCGCGATTCCGGGTCATTACGGGTCTATAGTGACCCGGTGACCCGCAATGTAAGGGGGATCGCGGGTGTCTAAGACACCCACGATCCCCCTGAAGCGATAGGAGTGAGGTGGCACGGGTGCCACCCCTCCTATCCCTGCTATTGGTGGTCTAGACGCGACCACCAATAGCAGATCGGGGGCGGGGGGGTTTACTTTCGTTTTCCCCGTCCTGCCCTCCCACAATAGGCGGGGCAGGACGGGGGAAACGACGGGGACCGGCGCCGAAGATCCACTTACCGATCCGGGCGGGCGTCGGAGGCTGCAGGCGACGGAGATCGGCGGGCGGCGATGACGTGCGGCTGGATCCGACGGAAGCCGGTGAGTTGCCTAGCAACATCTGGAGGGTACAGTTTGAGACCATTATACAGTGGTCTCTAACTGTAGCCCTCCAGATGTTGCAAAACTACAACTCCCAGCATGCCCAGACAGCTGTTTGGGCATGCTGGAATATGTAGTTTTGCAACAGCTGGAGGGCTACAGTTTGAGACCACTATATAGTGGTCCCTAAACTGTAGCCCTCCAGATCTTGCAAAACTACAACTCCTAGCATGCTCAAACAACTGTTTGCTGTCAGGGCATGCTGGGAATTGTAGTTTTGCAACAGCTGGAGGTCCACAGTTTGGAGATCACTTTGCAGTGGTCTCTAAAACTGTAGCCCAACAGATGCAAAACTGCAAATCCCAGCATGTCCAAACAGCAATCAGCTGTCTCGGCATGCTGGGAGTTGTAGTTGCGTACCTCCAGCTATTGCATAACTACATCTCCCAGCATGCCCTTCGGCGATCAGTACATGCTGGGAGTTGTAGTTTTGCAACAGCTGGAGGCACACTGGTTAGAAAATACTGAGTTAGGTAACAGAACCTAACTGAAGGTTTTCCAACCAGTGTGCCTCCTGCTGTTGCAAAAGTACAACTCCCAGCATGCACGGTCTGTCAGTACATGCTGGGAGTTGTAGTTTTGGAACAGCTGGAGGTTTGCCCCCCCCCCCCATGTGAACGTACAGGGTACATTCACACGGGCAGGCTTACAGTAAGTTTCCTGCTCCAAGTTTGGGCTGCGGCAAATTTTTCGCCGTATCTCAAACTTCTAGCGAGAAACTCACCGTAACCCGCCAGTGCGAATGTACCCTAAAAACACTACACTAACACCTAATAAAGAGTAAAACACTACATATACACCCCCTTACACTGTCCCCCCAATAAAAATGAAAAACGTATTGTATGGCAGTGTTTCCAAAACGGAGCCTCCAGCTGTTGCAAAACAACAACTCCCAGCATTTCCGGACAGCCACTGACTGTCCAGGCATGCTGGGAATTTAGCAACAGCTGGAGGCACCCTGTTTGGGAATCACTGGCGTATAATACCCCTATGCCCACCCCTGTGCAATCCCTAATTTAGTCCTCAAATGCGCATGGCGCTCTCTCACTTTGGAGCCCTGTCGTATTTCAAGGCAACAGTTTAGGGCCACATATGGGGTATCTCTGTACTCGGGAGAAATTGCACTACTAATTTTGGGGGGCTTTTTCTCCTTTTACCCCTTAGGAAAAGGAAAAGTTGGGGCTACACCAGCTTGTTAGTGTAAAAAAATAAAAAAAATTACACTAACATGCCGGTGTTGCCCTTTACTTTTTATTTTCACAAGCGTTAAAAGGAAAAAAAAGACACCCAAAATTTGTAACGCAATTTCTCCTGAGTATGGAAATACCCCATATGTGGGTGTAAAATGCTCTGCGGGCGCACAACAAGGCTCAGGAGTGAGAGCGCACCATGTACATTTGAGGTCTAAATTGGTGATTTGCACAGGGGTGGCTGATTTTACAGCGGTTCTGACATAAACCCCCCCAAAAAATACCCACATGTGACCCCATTTTGGAAACTACACCCCTCACGGAATGTAATAAGGGGTACAGTGAGCATTTACGCCCCACAGGTGTTTGACAGATTTTTGGAACAGTGGTCCGTGAAAATGAAAAATTTTATTTTTCATTTGCACAGCCCACTGTTCCAAAGATCTGTCAAACGCCAGTGGGGTGTAAATACTCACTGCACCCCTTATTAAATTCTGTGAGGGGTGTAGTTTCCAAAATAGGGTCACATGTGGGGGGTTCCACTGTTCTGGCACCACGGGGGGCTTTGTAAACGCAGATGGCCCCTGACTTCCATTCCAAACAATTTTTTTTCCCAAAAGCTCAACGGCGCTTCTTCTCTTCTGAGCATTGTAGTGCGCCAGCAGAGCACTTGACGTCCACACATGGGGTATTTCCATACTCAGAAGAGATGGGGTTACAAATTTTGGGGGGTCTTTTCTGCTATTAACCCTTGCAAAAATGTGAAATTTGGGGGGAAACACACATTTTAGTGAAAAAAAAAATTTTTTTTTTACATATGCAAAAGTCGTGAAACACCTGTGGGGTATTAAGGCTCACTTAATTTCTTGTTACGTTCCTCAAGGGGTCTAGTTTCCAAAATGGTATGCCATGTGAGGGTTTTTTGCTGTTCTGGCACCATAGGGGCTTCCTAAATGCAACATGCCCCCCAAAAACCATTTCAGAAAAACGTACTCTCCAAAATCCCCTTGTCGCTCCTTCGCTTCTGAGCCCTCTACTGCGCCCGCCGAACAATTTACATAGACATATGAGGTATGTACTTACTCGAGAGAAATTGGGCTACAAATACAAGTATAAATTTTCTCCTTTTACCCCTTGTAAAAATAAAAAAATTGGGTCTACAAGAACATGCGAGTGTAAAAAATGAAGATTGTGAATTTTCTCCTTCACTTTGTTGCTATTCCTGTGAAACACCTAAAGGGTTAAAACGCTGACTGAATGTCATTTTGAATACTTTGGGGGGTGCAGTTTTTATAATGGGGTCATTTGTGGGGTATTTCTAATATGAAGACCCTTCAAATCCACTTCAAACCTGAACTGGTCCCTGAAAAATAGTGAGTTTGAAAATTTTGTGGAAAATTGGAAAATTGCTGCTGAACTTTGAAGCCCTCTGGTGTCTTCCAAAAGTAAAAACACGTCAATTTTATGATGCAAACATAAAGTAGACATATTGTATATGTGAATCAAATTTTTTTTTATTTGGAATATCCATTTTCCTTACAAGCAGAGAGCTTCAAAGTTAGAAAAATGCAAATTTTTCAAATTTTTCATCAAATTTTGGGATTTTTCACCAAGAAAGGATGCAAGTTACCACAAAATTTTACCGCTATGTTAAAGTAGAATATGTCACGAAAAAACAATCTCGGAATCAGAATGATAACTAAAAGCATTCCAGAGTTATTAATGTTTAAAGTGACAGTGGTCAGATGTGCAAAAAACGCTCTGGTCCTGAGGTGTAAAATGGCCTGGTCCTTAAGGGGTTAATATATATCTATCTATCTATCTATCCATTCCATATCTATCTATCTATCTATCTATCTATCTATCTATTTAATATATATCTATCTATCTATCCATTCCATATCTATCTATTTAATATATATCTATCTATCTATTTAATATATATCTATCTATTTAATATGTCTATTTCTTATTTACTTATTTATTTATTATCTTAGGGGGAGATTTATCAAAATCTGTCCAGAGGAAAAGTTGCCCAGTTGCCCATAGCAACCAATCAGATCGCTTCTTTAATTTTCAACAAGGCCTCTGCAAAATGAAAGTAGTGATCTGATTGGTTGCTATGGGCAACTGGGCAGCTTTTCCTTTGCACAGGTTTTGATAAATCTCCCCCTTAATGTACTTTAAATGCTTTTATTTTCTCTTCTATTATTATTATGAATATGTTTCCATACTGCAGATGTAGAAACCACACGTATGTTATCAGGTAAGTCTTGTTTTCTGTCATGTACGAGTGGGTTTTTATAGACCGTGAGGTAGGTTACCCCTATAAACGAATACCTTCCACTTACTGGTACTAAAGCTACATGTAAATACACTCTGAGGTTACCGATAGGAAGTTCATGTCTCACAGGGCTATTACCTAATACGGCAACAATTCTGCATTTTGTCTGCATGTGTATGTTGATTTTAATAAAAACTCTGTGAAAATAAATAATTAATGATACTCAACTACCCTGATCCCCTAAAGCTTCCATTACGGAACCTTCTGGTGCCCCTCATAGCTCGTTCCTGCCATAGGCGTAGCTTGTAACTTCGGGGCCCCGATGAAAAATCTGCAACAGGGCCCCTAAATGCCAATTATTGCACTGCTCTCTTAGGCACCAGGGCCCCGATGCAACTGCTACCTCTGCTGCTTGTCCTGGTTCCTGCCGGCTCATCCAATCCCTGACATCAAGGTCTCATCTCAGAGGCAGGAACAAGTGGTGAGGACCAAGGGACTGGATGGCACTGGACCTGGAGCTGCACTTCCACAAAGGTTGGTTAAGGGGGTACTCCAACTCTAGACATCTTATCCCCTATCCCACCGGTGGGGACCCCCGCGATCTTTGTGCTGCACCCAGCATTCATTTAGAGTGCCGGATTTAGCACCGGAGGCTCGTGATGTCACGGCCGTGCCCCGCTCGTGACGTCACAACTTGCATGGCCGTGATGTCACAAGCGGGGCGTGACCGTGACGTCACAAGCCTCCGCCCCACATCGCCAGTCATCCGGCACGGAGCGATGTTCGCTCCATGCACCAGATGTCTGGGGTGTTGCAGCCAAGATAGCGGGGTTCCTAAGTGGTGGGACCCCCACAACCAGACATCTTATAGGGGATAAGAAGTCTAGGGGCGGAGTACCCTTTTAAATTCACACCAATTGCCTCTTTTTGGGTTTCCTAAGACATACAGTTCTTTTACAATGCCCAAACGGCAACATGTAGGCAACTATGGTGTAGCCATGACTAGGCCTGGCCTGAAGCCCAATAGGTCAGAGAATGAAGTAAGGTACTTGTTCAACCTATCCTTACTGGTTTGTAGATAGTGTGGCTCTCTCAGCCAGTGGCACTCTTAATAAGAAATATGTAAAAGATGTGGTACCTCTTGTCCACTAGTGCTCCTGAGCAATCTGTGGTCTTGGTTGGGCTATGGTCCCGTGCGACCTGGGGTGGTTTGTGAATACTATGCTCTAGTAGGAGAGTAAAAATACTCCTACTCCCAATAGGATTTCCTCTCTCAACTTGAAAGTGAACTGGACAAAGTGAAGACTTTCTACTGTCTAGTGGAGTGTTTTTTCCAATCAGTGTGGCTCCAGCTGTTGCAAAACTACAACTCCCAGCATGCCCGGACAGCCGTTGGCTGTCCGGGCATGCTGGGAATTGTAGTTTTGCAACAGCTGGAGGGACACTGGTTGGGAAACACTGCCCTAGGACTTTCCATCCTAGTGTGGGTGCCTTGTCTAGTGTATATCTTAAAGGGGATGTCCGGGGAAAGAAACAACCAGTGTATGGTGTCATTAACTGTAAAGCATCTTACTAATTTAATGTTAATAGCCATAGTGCAGAGATCTTCCATTATAAATTGAGCTGTCTGGCTAGTAGCTATGACATCTTGTCACACTGTGAGCTCCTTCCCCTGCTATCCCCTTCACTCCTGTCCTCTCAGGACCAAGCCATTGATTTGAGTAAGGGAGCTCATATTACTGCTCATAAGTTTTTAAGGTAATATTAAGCTTTCTTGGGTAAGGCAGCGGTGAGCCTGTTCTGATGTATACTACTATAATTTTAAAAGGCTTTCTGCTGCCTTATCTAATAAGCAATAATATGAGCTACCCTTCTTCACATCAATGGTCCGGTCCTCAGCCGACAGGAGGGGAGGGGGGAGAAAGAACAGGAACTCTGTTTTCAGAGAGTGTGATGTGATGTCACAGCTACAAGCCAGACAGCTTGGCTGATATAAAGAGATCTGTACACTATAGATAATAACATTAAACTAATAAGTTGCTTTATTATACTATTTGAGGCCATTAACAGGTTGTTTCTTTCACCTGACAACCCCTTTAAAGGGGTACTCTGGTGGAAAAAAAATATTTTTAAATTGTGGTATGGCGGCGGGGTGTGAGGTGCAGGGCAGATGTTGTTACCCTAGGGGCAGATGGTATTAACCCCTTGTGTTCGTGACGCCAGGGCGTGGTTTAGCCTTAACCACCCGAAGGTATACCGCTGGATTCTGGGCTAGGCACCGGGGCAATGAAGACACCGACGCCAAGTTACGGACAGCGGTAGCTTTACTGAGGGTAGACAATTGTTACAGTCTATGCAGTACAGCTGGGGCCCAAGAAGTGACACAGAGACCTCGCAGGTTTGCTGGGACTTGTAGTAGACAGGAGAATTTAGTGAAGACAGAAGACTTGACTGACAGGACTGTGACTTCAGATTACTTGCACTTGACTAGAGGCTGCAGGACTTGACTTGAGGCCTCCACTGCTCTGGACACACACTATAGGCCTGACTGACCTCAGCAAAGACTTGGAGCAAAAAGAGAGGCTAGCTCCTCCCAGGACTTAAATGGGGGGAGTCTAGCAGGTAGCCCATAGGTCACCTTGGGGGTCAGCTGGTCACTAGTACCTCCTGGGTAACAATCACATGGTACATTTATTAAAGGTACAATGCACAATATAATTCATAACCTATTTACATGGGGGGAACAACTGCAGGGGGCCCTGGGGACACTGAGGGACACTGCCTGACAGGACAGGAAAGGTACGGGGAAACACCATCCTGTATCGGGCCACAACAAAATCAACTGGTGCCAGAAAGTTCAACAGATTTGTAAATTACTTATATTTAAAAAAAATCAATCCTTCCAGTACTTATCAGCTGCTGTATGCTCCACAGGAAGTTCTTTTCTTTTTTTAATTTCTTTTCTTTCTGACTACAGTGCTCTCTGCTGACACCTCTGTCCATGTCAGGAACTGTCCAGAGCAGGATAGGCTTTCTATGGGGATTTGCTCCTGCTTTGGACAGTTCCTGACATGAACAGAGGTGTCAGTAGGGAGCACTGGGGTCAGACAGAAAAGAAATTCAAAAAAAAAAAGAACAGCATGCAGCAGCTGATAAGTGCTGGAAGGATTAAGATTTTTTAAATAGAAGTAATTTACAAATCTGTATAACTTTCTGGTACCAGTTGATTTAAAAAAATTAAAAAAAATTCCACCAAAGTACCCCTTTAACAAAAAGAATCCACTAGGTGGCAGAAATAATATATTATCAATAGAAATGAAAGGTATTCTGCAAAATGTCTAAAGTGCATCACAATAAAGTGCAACATTTTTTTTATCAGTTTATCAGTTTTTTTTATCGGTTGTTATCACTTTTATTTTGATGTGACCAAAAATTTACAATTTTGGCTTTTGGTACTTGGCCATACCAAATGTGTTGGTATATGTTTTTTTTTTTTTTTTCGCTTGTTTCGATCAGTTTCTATGGTAGACAGAGGCCTTAACTAGGCCTCCATGCCTGCCACAGGGTAATCTTTTAATAGAGTCTGCCTCAGGCAGACTCTACTAGCAGAGCACAGATTACACAGATCATTGCTATGCAATAGCATAGCAATGATCAGTATAAGCAATCCAAACATTTCTTATAAAAGTCTCCTAGAGGGACTTAAAAGGTTAAATGGGCAAAATACACATTGTTGTCAGGGTGGGTAAAAATACGGCACCAGAAAAGGTAGCTCCTAAATCAGGGTTTTCCTGTCACCAGATTTATGCTGCCCAAAGATAAGGGTCCATAGAGACAACATATCACCTGATCTAGCAGTGACATCATTAGTCCAGGCAGGGTCAAGTAATATCATACCAGAGTAAACAACTGATGGTTGTGATTGTGCATAGCAATGGTGCACTGGAACCGAAAACAATACATACTGCATTCATTTTGTTAGACTTTTTTAACCCCTTTCTGAGCTGACTTGCTAACTTTTTTTTCTAGGGGTCAATACGATTCCATTGGTACCACATTTAGATAATTTTTGTTAAGAAAAAATATATATATTTTTACCCCACCTCATTTTTTTTTCTACCTATGGAGCTATGTGAGGGCTATTTCTTTTTTTTTCACCATGAGCTGTAGTATTAACTTGTTCATCACTTTGTATTCCATTTTTTCTGTGATGTTATATGAGCAAAAATCTGCAATTCTTTTTCCATTTACGCCGTTGACCATGCCTGGTCAGGAATGTAATAATTCATGATTTTTTTTTTACAGTGTTTTATCTGGAAACTGGGAAAAGGGGAAATTTAAATTGGGAGGAGGGGGGGGGGGGGTAAAATATTTTTTTTTTTTTTTTTTTTTTTTTACACATTTATGGTGCCCCTAGGGGCCTTATCTAAGCAATCCGTTGATTTCTTATAATATATCAATGTGATGCCTTTGCATTACATTGATCTATCAGATCATAGGCATAGGCTGCATCAATAGCCAAGCCATGGAAGATGCCAAGGCCTTGCCAAGGCGATTACATCTGATGGGGCCAGTAGACACTAGGGATGTGCAACATTAACTGTTCAAATGGCGCAATCGCTATTGATCATGATGATATCTAAACAGTTAAATGATGGCTTGTTCCCTAATGTCTATTATTACCAGCAGATGTCAGCCGCTGATAGCAGGGTTTTGACACGAGAGACTCTTAAGACTGCGCCATAATCCTTCACCCGACCCAAGACGTACATGTACGTTACAGATCAGAAAGGAGTTAACATTTTTCTGGAAAACCCTTTCTATTCGGGATCTAATTAGTGTAGGATAATTTATGGGAATCACCTCCTCGTTCCCCCTCCTATTCCGGTCCCTAGTAAGAGTGACCGTCAGCTGGAAGCTGAGCCCTGTTTCTAAATCTCACACCTGCACACAAAATGTATGCTCCACTCAAGAACGAGATTTGGAAACAGGGCTCGACTTCCAGCTGTCTGTCAATCAAGGGCATCTAACAATGAAAGTCCAAAATATATATTTTTTGAGAATAATGGCAATAACAATAGTAATATAGAAAACACATTTATTACATTGTTAGATAAGTGCCAATATAAAGTAAAAATAACTTATGGTACAAAAAAAAACTCCTACTTCATTCTTGTAATAGATAAAATACAAGAAAATGCTAATGTCCAAATATAATCCCAATACAACATTCTAGTGGAGCCTGTAGACGTCTTCTGGGGTATTCACCGTACTGGAGACAGATGAAAGCTTCTTATTTTCCAGGAATCTATTGATTCTTAGGGGATGTCTTGCTCTTCTGTTTTGGAACCAAACCTGTAAAATTATTTTAAAAAAAAAGATTTTGTAAAAAATTACATCCAATTTTTTGTAAAAAAAAACTAATATACAAATGTAAAAAACAAAAAAAAAAACACCAATATGTTTACACAGTGTGAGTATAGCCTAAATGTAAGGCTGGGTAGACATTCAGAATGTAATTTGTGAAAGGTTTTACTATATAAATGCATATAAAAGTAAGGAAATAAGTTAATAAATAACTATTGTTGTTGTTGTCATTATCATGGTTATGATTTTTTATCGTAGTAAAATAATCAGAAAACTATACATATTAACTATATTATCAGAACAATTCTGAAAAAATTAAACAATGTATTCTGTTAATAATAATAATAATAATAATATATATATATATATCTATATATATATAGATATATATAGATATATACATAGTTCTTTTATTTTCAGAATTGTTCTTACGATATTGTAAAAATTCATAATTTTATGTTTTTTTGTTATAGTGCCCCAAAATGATAATAAAAAAATTGTATTATAATATTGAAAATAATAATTATAAATTTCACAATAAATAAATTATTTATTTTTAAAATGCACTTGTTATTTATAAAAATTCACCAGATATCCGTACTGAAAATTTTACATTGTGTAAACCCTATTTATACTAATGATAAATAAATACTATATTTTAAAACTTCAATAAAAGTTTTTACCACCATACAACCATTATATTCCTTAGTGGTAGTAGTAGTAGTAGCAGTAGTAGTAGTAGTAGCAGTAGTGATATAATCTCAAAATAATTATCATTGTTATTAATACTATCATTATTATTCTTATTATTATCATCATTGTAGTATTATTTTTTTATTATTATTGCTATGATTATTGCTATTATTATATAAAAATAATTATTTTATTGATAATAATATTCAAATTATTAATTAAAATAATAACAACAGCAACAATAATAAAAAGTTATCAATTCTAACATTAAACAATTATAAACATTATTTGAGTATTATTTTATACTACTAGAATTAAATTTGTGATAATAATAAGAATACTTGTATAATATTACAGTAAATATTGATTATTATTTCAGATCACTACTAGAAAAAAGTTACTAGCACTAATAATAAAACTTTCAATCTTTACCTGTATCCTGGGTTCGGGGATTCCTGTTATTTCAGAGATTCGACATCTATGTACGAAATCTGGATATGGGTTGGATTCAAACTGGTTCTGAAGGAAATTGGTCTGTTCATTACTAAAGATGGTTTTCTTCCTGGATCGGGCACTGGACGCCAATGTCGTATGGTTATAAATCTCCACTCTGGGCTTCTTACAGCCATCCAGATCATCATCAGAAGAAGAATATTTTCCTATAGGGAATATAACATAAATAAAATTAATTACACAAATGAAATACATAAATAAAATAATAATTATTATTATTATTATAATAAAAGGTCAAACAGTAGT
The DNA here is from genome assembly GCF_029499605.1 of Hyla sarda. Taxonomy (NCBI): domain Eukaryota; kingdom Metazoa; phylum Chordata; class Amphibia; order Anura; family Hylidae; genus Hyla; species Hyla sarda. Next base: position 22,566,077 of record NC_079192.1, on the reverse strand, counting down.
ATAAAAATTTCAAACATACCAAAATAAAAAAAAATGCATCCACCCCTTAGATCACTAATTCTCAACGGGTGCCTCCGGCTGTTGCAAAACTACAACTCCCAGCATGATCGGACAGCCTGGTTGGCATACAATGCCATATACTATCTGAAATTAAAATAGACATCAAATATAAAGAAAAAAACACCTACTTTTTAAAGGCTTGTTCTGTCTGTTTTCTCTAAGTTCCTCAGAGGTGGTCACACTTATGGGTGCATCATGGATCATATTTGGCCTGATCTGTGGTTCTTTCTGTAAACCTACCATAGAATATAGTCCACACGCTGCTTGTTGTAGAAAATCCAAGTGATGAAGACCTTCTGTAGCTTCCTTATTTGAACCTAAATCAAAAACAGTGTAGAAAGGGCTACACAGATGTTCTTGGTTCCTCATGGGAGGAGACAATGCTGGATAGTCTTCTTCTAGAGACAAGACAGTGCAGAGGACTTGGTCCAGCTCGGTATCCATGACTGTCCTCTTTAAATTCTTCGAGTCGAATGGCATCCCTAGTAGTTTGCAGTATCTTATTTATCCACCATAGTATGTGTATTAGAGAACAAAGGGGCAACCCCTTTTTGATGTCTTTGTAATATTGGGGGTGTCACCCATTTCTTTCATCCATTCATTCCATCTCTACTTCTCCACATATTTCACACCTTCCTCTACAGTAGACTTGATCTGTAATATGTAAATAGATTTCAGAACCCTGCCCCCTGGGATCAAACACATTCCTTTCAATAGGTGGTCCATTTTATCTTGTATCAAGTACATGTCAGTTTGGCCCTGTTTAGCTAAATACTAAAATATAGAAAAAATGGGAAAGAATATATTGTATAAAGTTGTTTTTTCATTAAAAATGTTTATATTTCATTAAAATAAATTGTATTTATTCATTGTTTAGATTAAGTAAAACTCCACAAAGATTGATATCTTTTTTCTATTCAGCACTTAGGGAATCAAGGAGGTGTCATCTTTAAGGATTATAGGAGATACCAAGATGTCCCTCTGATCTTCTTTTTATGTTATATTTTAATTATATTTTAAATAGGATATAAAGATATCTGAAGGTTTAATAGAGATAGATGTATAGATATGAGGTAAAAAGATATGAGACAGATAGATAGAATGATAGGAAACGATAGACAGATATGAGATAGATAGATAGATATGAGATAGATAGATAGATAGATAGATAGATATGAGATATGTAGATATGAGATAGATAGATAGATAGATAGATAGATAGATAGATAGGAAAATGATAGATAGATAGAAGATAGATTTGAGATAGATAGATTTGAGATAGATAGATAGGCAGACAGGCAGATAGATAGATGGATATGAGGTAAAAAGATAGGAGATAGATAGATAGGAAAATGATAGATAGATAGATTTGAGATAGATAGATAGACAGCCATACAGATAGATAGATAGATAGATAGATAGGCGATAAATAGAATATAATTCCTACAATGTCTCCTCTAGAATAATGTGATATAGAGCTTCATGTGGCTCCTACAGTAGAAACAAAATTAAAAAAATGACTTGTTAGATGTCCGTTGTTCCTCAAGGGCGGAGACAATGCTGAATAATCGTCTAGAGAGAGGACCGTAAAGATTATCTGGTCTAGCGCAACATCTATGGTATCCGAAAATATGGCTTAAATTTTCTGGGCAACCTGTGATATCTGTATCACAGCATGTTATGTAGGCTAAAGAACAAAGGCTGAACCCCTTTTTTGATGTTTTTGTAATATGGAGGTATCACCCATTTCTTTGATCCATTTAGCTTCCCCTTCACACCTTCCTACCCAGGAGGAGTGTGACCTTTGATATGGAAATTGACTTAAAAGCTTTGATGAAAAATATTTTTCCAATACTTTAGGGAGCATCAAGTGACCCACAACATATTTTGTTCTGCTGTATATTTTCTATTTGATATATATCTGTAACAAAATTTTTAAAAGTGTGAACATAATATGTATTTAGAAACATACATACACTTTTTAGGACATTTTTGTATGCATGGGTGTGGCCGAAAGCAATTTTTTTAAACTAAAGTTACACAAAAAACAACAACAAGCAAAACTTACATTTCTATGATTGAGACTTACTTTGATGCTTCAGTACTTCTTTCCCAGTTTCCTCTTTTTAAATCCTGAATGTATTAAGGAAGCTTCATGTCATAAATAAAGTCCAGACAAATCCGTATATTAATTGTAGAAAAAAGGAAAATATTGTATTAATAAATAAGCACCTAGAAACTCAACCTTACACTTTACATGTTGTTCCTTTAAGAACCATAATAGATATACTATAAATAAAATACTGAGGTCCTTATTGATACAATATCTCAGAATAGCCATATGTCCTCGTGGGAGGTGAACGGAAGCTTCTCACGACCACAAGGAGGGATTTGTGTTGTAGATTTCTTCTTTTCCGGGATTTGGCTGCTTCTTGGAAGGTATCTTGCTCTTCTGTTCTGGAACCAAACCTGTAAAAGATGAAAAGTTTAGTAGAAACATATTGTGAGATATATATATATATATATATATATATATATATATATATATATATATATAAATAATAAATGAATAAGTAAAAAAAAAATAGCAAAAATAATGATGAATCATTGTAAAAATGTGATAGCTGTAAAGGAAAAATACTATTAATTTTACAACTACTACCACTAATAATATCAATACTAATGATGATGGTGATTATTTATTATTATAAAACTTCAGCTGAAATAAAATAAAATAATGCAAATTATAATAAGCATAGTAATAAAAAATACACAAATTTAATAATAATCATCATCATAGTACTATTACATTTTGTATCATTACCTGTATCCTTGGTTCGGGGATTCCCGTGATCTGAGAAATACGACATCTTTTCACAAAATCTGGATAAGGATTACAGTCAAACTGGTTCTGAAGAAACTTGATCTGCTCACTGCTGTAGACGGTTTTCTTTCTGGATCGAGCACTGGAAGATACTGCCTGAAAGTTATCAATCACTATTTTGGGCTTCTTACATCCATATTGGCCATCATCAGAACTTTTTCCTGTAGGCAACAAAAAAAAATTGTGAGAACGTAGGAATATGGAAAGAAAACTGATAATAATAATGAAAAAAAAAAATATATATATATAGATAGATAGATATAACTGTATAATTATTTATAATTGTCCTTATCAAAAAATACATCATATAAAGTTAAATTGAAATACAACTATAATTAAAACAAACTATATCCTCTACAGCTGATCCATAAATCACTGATGTTTTATTGTACAGTATAGCACAATTTGTATTAAAATTATTTTATAAATGTATTTAACAATTTACACCTATAAATACACCTATAATATTCAATTATATTTAGTCTTTACAACATATATTTGAAAATGTTATTATAAAACAGACACTTACTTTTGAGTGGCTTCTTAATTTGGTTTTCATTGTTAGTCTTAGGAATTGTCCTGTCTCTTATGCTCTGTCCCATGTACTTCCCAGTTTGGGAATCATCACAGATTCCTAAAATAGAATATAATTCACATACTGTCTGTTGTAGAATAGTGGAGTTATGAAGCTTCTCCTGCGTCTCTTTCTGTGAAATAAATTCACTAAAAGTAAATAAGTTACTTGTCAGATGTTCCTGGCTCCTCAGGGGCGGAGACAATGCTGGATAGTCTTCTTCCAGAGAGAGGATAGTGTAGAGGACCTGGTCTAGCTCAGTATCCATGACTTGGCTCTTCCACTGCTCTTGGAGAAATGAGTTCAGTATTTTTGCGGAAACCTTTATAGCCAGGGCCCATGCATATTGGCAGACAAAAGGAAGAATCACTTTTTGATGATTTTGTAATATTGGGGAGGCACCACCATCTTTGATCCTTTCACCCATCTTTGCACTACTACACACCAGAGAGCTATGGGCTTTTATATGCAAATAGGCCTCTCAATTGTATATTAGGCATCAATTATTCTATACATATAGGAGAAAATTAAATAACTGACTTGTTAGATGTCCCTGGTTCCTCAAGGGCGGAGGCAATGCTGGATAATCGTCTAGAGAGAGGACCGTAAAGATTATCTGGTCTAGCGCAACATCTATGGTATCCGAAAATATGGCTTAAATTTTCTGGGCAACCTGTGATGTATGTATCACAGCATGTTATGTAGGTTAAAGAACAAAAGCTGAGCCCCTTTTTGATGTTTTTGTAATATGGAGGTATCACCCATTTCTTTGATCCATTTAGCTTGCCCTTCACACCTTCCTACCCAGGAGGAGTGTGATCTTTGATATGGAAATTGACTTTAAAGCTTTGATCTAAAATATTTTTCCAATACTTTAGGGAGCATCGAGTGACCCACAACATATTTTGTTCTGCTGTATATTTTATATTTGATATATATCTAAGTCTGTAACAACATTTTAAAAAGTCTGAACTTAATATGTATTTAGAAATGTACATACACTTTTTAGGAAATTTTGGTATACATGGGTGTGGCCGAAAGCAATTTTTTTAAATTAAAGTTACACAAAAAACAACAACATGCAAAACTTACTTTGATGCTTCAGTACTTGATTCCCAGTTTCCTCTTTTTAAATTCTGAATGTATTAAGGAAGCTTCATGTCATAAATAAAGTCCAGACAAATCTGTATATTAATTGTAGAAAAAAGGAAAATATTGTATTAATAAATAAGCACCTAGAAACTCAACCTTACACTTTACATGTTGTTCCTTTAAGAACCATAATAGATATACTATAAATAAAATACTGAGGTCCTTATTGATACAATATCTCAGAATAGCCATATGTCCTCGGGGGAGGTGAACAGAAGCTTCTCACGACCACAAGGAGGGATTTGTGTTGTAGATTTCTTCTTTTCCGGGATTTGGCTGCTTCTTGGAAGGTATCTTGCTCTTCTGTTCTGGAACCAAACCTGTAAAAGATGAAAAGTTTTGTAGAAACATATATACATATATATATATATATATATATATATATATATATATATATTAATAATAAATAAGTAAAAAAAAATAACAGCAAAAATAATGATGAATCATTGTAAAAATGTAATAACTGTAAAGGGAAAAAGCTATTAATTTTACAACTACTACCACTAATAATATCAATACTAATGAGGATGGTGATTATTTATTATTATAAAACTTCAGCTGAAATAAAATAAAATAATGCAAATTATAAGAAGCGTAGTAATAAAAAATACATACATTTTATAACAATTATCATCATAGTACTAATACATTTTGTATCATTACCTGTATCATTGGTTCGGGGATTCCTGTGATCTGAGAAATACGACATCTTTTCACAAAATCTGGATAAGGATTACAGTCAAACTGGTTCTGAAGAAACTTGATCTGCTCATTGCTGTAGACGGTTTTCTTTCTGGATCGAGCACTGGAAGATACTGTCTGAAAGTTATCAATCACTATTTTGGGCTTCTTGCATCCATATTGGCCATCATCAGAACTTTTTCCTGTAGGTACCAAAAAAAATTGTGAGAATGTAGGAATATGGAAAGAAAATTGATAATAATAATAAAAAATAATATATATATATATATATATATATATATATATATATAAAGATAGATAGATATTTATAACTATATAATTATTTATAATTGTCCTTATCAAAAAATACATCATATAAAATTTAATTTAAATACAACTATAATTAAAACAAACTATATCTTCTACAGCTGACCCATAAATCACATATGTTTTACTGTACAGTATAGCACAATTTGTATTAAAATTATTTTATAAATGTATTTTACAATTAAAATAGACCTATAATATTCATTTATATTTAGTCCTTACAACATATATTTGAAAATGTTAATATAAAACAGACACTTACTTTTGAGCAGCTTCTTAATTTGGTTTTCTTTGTTAGTCTCAGGAATTGTCCTGTCTCTTATGCTCTGTCCCATGTACTTCCCAGTTTGGGATTCATCACGGATTCCTAAAATAGAATATAATTCACATACTGTCTGTTGTAGAATAGTGGAGTGATGAAGCTTCTCCTGCGTCTCTTTCTGTGAAATAAATTCACTAATATTAAATAAGTTACTTGTCAGATGTTCCTGGCTCCTCAGGGGTGGAGACAATGCTGGATTGTCTTCTTCTAGAGAGAGGATAGTGCAGAGGACCTGGTCTAGCTCAGTATCCATGACTTGGCTCTTCCAGTGCTCTTGGAGAAATGTTGATTTCAGTATTTTTGGAGAAACCTTAATAGCCAGGGCCCAATGCGTATTGGCAGACAAAAGGAAGAATCACTTTTTGATAATTTTGTAATATTGGGGAGGCACCACCTTCTTTGATCCTTTTACCCATGTTTGCAGTCCTACACAACAGAGGGCTATGGGCTTTTATATGCAAATAGGCCTCTCAATTGTGTATTAGGCATCAATTATTCTATACATGTAGGAGAAAATTAAAGAAATGACTTGTTAGATGTCCCTGGTTCCTCAAGGGCGGATGCAATGCTGGATAATCGTCTAGAAAGAGGACAGTAAAGATTATCTGGTCTAGCTCAACATCTATGGCTGTTATCCGAATATATGGCTTACATTTCTGAGCAACCTGTGATGTATGTATCACAGCATGTTATGTAGGTTGAAGAACAAAGGCTGAACCCCTTTTTGATGTTTTTGTAATATGGAGGTATCACCCATTTCTTTGATCCATTTAGCTTGCCCTTCACACCTTCCTACCCAGGAGGAGTGTGATCTTTGATATGGAAATTGACTTTAAAGCTTTGATCTAAAATATTTTTCCAATACTTTAGGGAGCATCGAGTGACCCACAACATATTTTGTTCTGCTGTATATTTTATATTTGATATATATCTAAGTCTATAACAACATTTTTAAAAGTCTGAACATAATATGTATTTAGAAACATACATACACTTTTTAGGAAATTTTGGTATACATGGGTGTGGCCAAAAGCAATTTTTTAACTAAAGTTACACAAAAAACAACAAGCAAAACTTACATTTCTATTATTGGGACTTACTTTGATGCTTCAGTACTTCTTTCCCAGTTTCCTCTTTTTAAATCCTGAATGTATTAAGGAAGCTTCATGTCATAAATAAAGTCCAGACAAATCTGTATATTAATTGTAGAAAAAAGTAAAATATTGTATTAATAAATAAGCACCTAGAAACTCAACCTTACACTTTACATGTTGTTCCTTTAAGAACCATAATAGATATACTATAAATAAAATACTGAGGTCCTTATTGATACAATTTCTCAGAATAGCCATATGTCCTCGGGGGAGGTGAACGGAAGCTTCTCACGACCACAAGGAGGGATTTGTGTTGTAGATTTCTTCTTTTCCATGATTTGGCTGCTTCTTGGAAGGTATCTTGCTCTTCTGTTCTGGAACCAAACCTGTATAAATAAATAAATGTTAATAATAAATAAGTAAAAAAAACTAACAGCAAAAATAACGATGAATCATTGTAAAAATGTGATAACTGTAAAGGAAAAATACTATTAATTTTACAACTACTACCACTAATAATATCAATACTAATGATGATGGTGATTATTTATTATTATAAAATTTCAGATGAAATAAAATAAAATAATGCTAATTATAATAAGCAAGTAATAAAAAATACATAAATGTAATAATAATCATCATCATAGTACTAATACATGTTGTATCATTACCTGTATCCTTGGTTCGGGGATTCCCGTGATCTGAGAAATACGACATCTTTTCACAAAATCTGGATAAGGATTACAGTCAAACTGGTTCTGAAGAAACTTGATCTGCTCACTGCTGTAGACGGTTTTCTTTCTGGATCGAGCACTGGAAGATACTGTCTGAAAGTTATCAATCACTATTTTGGGCTTCTTACATCCATATTGGCCATCATCAGAACTTTTTCCTGTAGGTACCAAAAAAAAAATTTGTGAGAATGTAGGAATATGGAAAGAAAATTGATAATAATAATAATAATAATAAAAAAAAAAAAAAAATATATATATATATATATATATAAAAAGATAGATAGATATTTATAACTATATAATTATTTATAATTGTCCTTATCAAAAAATACATCATATAAAATTAAATTGAAATACAACTATAATTAAAACAAACTATATCCTCTACAGCTGACCCATAAATCACATATGTTTTACTGTACAGTATAGCACAATTTGTATTAAAATTATTTTATAAATGTATTTTACAATTAAAATAGACCTATAATATTCATTTATATTTAGTCTTTACAACACATATTTGAAAATGTTAATATAAAACAGACACTTACTTTTGAGCGGCTTCTTAATTTGGTTTTCTTTGTTAGTTTTAGGAATTGTCCTGTCTCTTATGCTCTGTCCCATGTACTTCCCAGTTTGGGATTCATCACAGATTCCTAAAATAGAATATAATTCACATACTGTCTGTTGTAGAATAGTGGAGTGATGAAGCTTCTCCTGCGTCTCTTTCTGTGAAATAAATTCACTAATAGTAAATAAGTTACTTGTCAGATGTTCCTGGCTCCTCAGGGGCGGAGACAATGCTGGATAGTCTTCTTCTAGAGAGAGGATAGTGCAGAGGACCTGGTCTAGCTCAGTATCCATGACTTGGCTCTTCCACTGCTCTTGGAGAAATGATGGTTTCAGTATTTTTGGAGAAACCTTTATAGCCAGGGCCCATGGGTATTGACAGACAAAAGGAAGGATCACTTTTTAATGATTTTGTAGTATTGGGGAGGCACCGCCTTCTTTGATCCTTTTACCCATGTTTGCACTGCTACACACCAGAGAGCTATGGGCTTTTATATGCAAATAGGCCTCTCAATTGTGTATTAGGCATCAATTATTCTTTACATATGGGAGAATCTAATATATATACATATATCTATCTTAATTTATTTATATATAATTGTACAGACATTATACAGACTGTCATCTATATATTAATGAATGAATTACACATAGAATATGAGCATATAATTCTTATGTTTTTTTTTGTTTGGTTCAGAAGATCTGTGGAAGGCCTTAGTATTGCATCTATAATATGAACCCTATAATGTGAGTCTCTCTCTCTCTTTCTCTCTCTCTCTCTCTCTCTCTCTCTCTCTCTCTCTCTCGTAAAGTCTCTATATGACACAACATTTTAACAAAAAAAAAAATTCAGAAAAAGAGCAGAATTCAATAAATTTTGAAGAAAAGTTAAATGGAAAATGTGTTGGGGAGAGGGTCAGTTGTACTTTGATGTTTCTATAAAAGACTCTGACCCTTCAGGACTCCTCCCGCTTGACACCTCACTGTGACCTAGGAACAGTAATATGGGTTTTGTTTGTAAAATGATGTATATTAGGGTTCTCTTTGATGTTCGTTTAATGTTTAATGTGATAAATAACATATAGTATGAAATTCTCATCTCTAAGGGAAAGTTTAATTTAGTATGTGACCAGTGTTTTAAGTTAAATAAATCAAATGTCATATGTGTCAGATTACACATTCATATGCTAGGGAGGACTGACCATGAAGGCCGATTGATAAATCTGGGCCAATGTTTAAGTTTTAATATACAGTGCGCTACATAAAAATGAAAGCTGACAACATTTGCACAATTGCAGGGGTTTTCTCAATTTCTCCCCACGAATAAGATTTTTATAGAATAAAAGGTGTCATGATAAAAAACAAGCCCCAATATGGGTCTGTGAATGTAAAAATTTATGTCATGGCTCTTAAAAGGCGAGGAGGAAAAAGCGAAAATACCAAAATGAAAATTGGCCCAGTTATAAAGGCCAAAACAGGCTGCTTGATTAAAGGGTTAAAGCGTCGCTGACATTTAGAAAATACCTTTTGACAAGTTGTCCAGGCATTTCATAAGCTTAGATTGCAACTGGAGTTGGACTGATAACACTCAGGGCTCCTGGTGCGAGGGTCCCGCCGCTGAGACCCCCCGCGATCTCCATGCAGCACCCGACATTCTGTGAACAGGTGTGGTGCTGTTTTTGACATGACGCCAACATGTCTGTGGGCAGAATACCCCTTTAAGGAAGCTGCCTGTTTTTACCTTAAAGGGGTTATCCACCATATTTTAGTACGTACCTGGCAGACAGTAATGGACATGCTTGGGAAGGATCTGCGTGTGTCTTGGGGCTAAATGGCTATGTTGTGAAATTACCATAATGTTGAGGCTATCTTTTTTTGAACTGGCTATTTCCTGTTTGACTTTCCTTCATTACCTACAAATTTCATAATTCCATTTTCCTCCCTCCCACACATCAGCCACCCCACCCATTGAAATATAAGTGAGCTGCATCCATTCAAAAGACCTATGGTTTTTAATCAGGGTTCCTACAGCTGTTGCATTAATTGCAAATTGATCTCCCTCCCACCAAGCGATCCCTCACCCATTGAAGCAGACAGGCTCCCTGTCATCAGCTGACTAGTGAGTCAGGTCTCGGCCGCATTGCAACCTGGGGAAAATCTGAGACAACATTCATTTTGTATGCTGGTAAAAAAAATATTGGGGTGAAAATCATAGAAGAATTGTGAGAAAACCGTCACACACAGGTACAGACACTATATTATGGACTACACTAACTTTACAGCCCCTGTAGCATAGTTAAATAAAAAAATATCCTATCGTGAAACGTACCGGCGGACAAGACATACCCATACATTCTATAGTGGGAAGGATTATACAGGATTTCAAAAACAGAGCTGATTTCTTCCAAAAACAGCACCACATGGTTGCGCATGGCATTGCAGCTCTTAAGCGAATGGAGCCAAGTTGTAATAACACAAACAGCCTGAGGACAGGTGTGGTGCTGTTTTTCTGGAAAACCCTTTTACTATCTGAATTCACTAATATGGTATAAAGCCTAGGTCTCCGAACTGTGGACCTCCAGGAGTTGCAAAAGGTCCTCGGTTTGGAGAACACTGGTATAAAGTAGAGGTTTTTATAGTATATATTTTTTTTCACTTTGGTATTTCCCTTACACGTTATAATAAAAGAAACAATACAATTCAAATAATCCACAGAAAATATATAATTTTTATTAAAGATGAATTAATGGAAAAATCAGTTACAGTATTTACTTGAATCACAAACATTGTGAATAAATAATCTCCGGCTCTGCCCCCACTAAGTGCCTGTACAGGAGTATGATATCTCGGTTATAAAGCTAATGCTTCAATATAACATGACAAATTCAATGGAGTCCAGATGTAAAGGGTATCAATTTTTATTGACACAAAATACAAAAGGACATTACAAAGTACAAGTACAAGACGCGTTTCGGGAGTAAACTCTCCCCTTGTCAATTGTGGGCAATAGCTGTATGACAGCCATTGTCCACAATTGACAAAAGGGAGAGTTTACTCCCAAAACGCGTCTTATACTTGTACTTTGTAATGTAATGTCCTTTTGTATTTTGTGTCAATAAAAATTGATACCCTGACAAATTCGTGTCAATAAAAATTGATACATGACAAATTCAACGGAGTCCAAATGTAAAGGGTATCAATTTTAATTGACACAAAATACAAAAGGACAGGACATTACAAAGTACAAGTACAAGACGCGTTTCGGGAGTAAACTCTCCCTTTGTCAATTGTGGACAATGGCTGTCTGAGAGTTTACTCCCGAAACGTGTCAATAAAAATTGATACCCTTTACATCTAGTATTCAATAGTAGAGAGAACAAACTCGGCACTGCTTACTTAATTGTTAGCACCTGACATCCAATGCCTCTGCTGGCTCAACCACGTCTGATGGTGCTCACTGGTAATAGCAAAGTCCAATGCAAACAATCCGTGGAAAAGAGAAAAGAAAACCAGGGCAACTCACCAAATACGTAAACTTCAAGCTTCTTTATTGATCCATGAAGGGTATAAACAGTGCAAGACACGGGTGGACAAAAAACAGGGGGACGTTCGTTCGGGGCTACGGTGCCGTTTCGCAAGATATGCTTCAACTGGCCCACTGGGCCAGTTGAAGCATATCTTGCGAAACGGCACCGTAGCCCCGAACAAACGTCCCCCTGTTTTTTGTCCACCCGTGTCTTGCACTGTTTATACCCTTCATGGATCAATAAAGAAGCTTGAAGTTTACGTATTTGGTGAGTTGCCCTGGTTTTCTTTTCTCTTTTCCACGGACCCTTTACATCTAGACTACGTGGAATTTGGCCTAATCGAGCAGCGCCATCGCCTTTTTCTTCACGCATATTTCTACTGCACTTGCCGACCCCCTCGAGGACATAGGCCGTATCAGCGGGCTGCAGCTCCGGATGACACATCTGTACCCCAACACGGAGGGGTTATATGCATGAACCCAAGGTTCACCTAAGGTGAGCACACTTCCACCCTAATATCTAGGGACCCATTAGTCCCACGGAATTACACGAGGCACTGTCCTCTTTTTTTCTCTTTTTCCCGTCTTACATTTCTTCAATATAAAATGGGCCCCATATCTGGAAGCATCCATGTAGTGTCCTCATACAGCTGCGGATTGGGGGGATTCTCATTGTAACCTGCACAGATCTTTTCGGTAGTTGTGAAATTCCAGTGTTGGGCGTCGTCTTCAGATTTGCTTGGTTTTAGTAGATGTCTCGCTCTTCGGTTCTGAAACCAAACCTGGAGAAAAATAAAATCAAAATATTCTGAATTAATAAACAAATAAAATGTCATAACAGAGCGAATAAAGAGAAGCACAAACAATATTCTAACAATTCCAATATGTGTGATAAAAGAAGAATTATAAGTAAATAATAATAGTATAAATTAGGATTAAGTATCATAATATCAATAATAGTGGAAAAAGTCAGAATTATCATTATTTATAGTTCTTACCAGAATGATTTACTATTATTATTAGTATTATAATATAAATATTATTGTTTCATTTATTTTTATTCACAATTTTTTTTATTATATTATAACTTCTTTATTATCATCAGCTTATAGTACTCTAATAACAATAAGAACAATAAGGATAATAATAATAAATAGAGATGAAAAATAACAAATATGGCTAATAATAATAATACCAAATTGAGATGAAAAATTACAAATAAGGCTAATAATAATACTAAAATAATAATACTAAAAAGAGATGAAAAATAATAAATAAGGCTAGAAATAATACTAAAATAATAATACTAAAAAGAGATGAAAAATAATACGGCTATGTATATAAATTTTGTGAGCCTCATTTTAAGCCACACATGGCTGAGAAAAAAACAAAAAAAAAAAAAAAAAAAACAGGCCAAAAGCTAAAAAAAAACTTCCGATAAAAACTGTGAACACAAAAACAGCTAAAAATAAGGTTATATAGGAATGGAAAAACAGCACCACACATGATCTCAGGTTGTGTGTAGCATTACAACTTGTCTCTATTTACTTCAGTTTATCTGAGCTGCAATACCACACACAACCTGAGAACATGGGTGACGCTGTTTTTGGAAGAATTCAGCTCTGTTTTTCTAATTCTAGATAGCCCCAAAAAGTTCAAAAAACTGTATGTAAACTAATTCTAATAATAAGTTGTACCAATTATCATTATTAACAATACCATTTTTATTATTATTATGTATTTATTATTCCTATTATCATTATGACATTTTATCTAACTATAAGGTTGGGTTTATACATAGTATTTTGATCAGTATTTTTAGCCACAGAAGAAGGTGCACATCTTTCCATTATAATTCTTCTTTGTGTTGGTTCCGCTCCTGGTTTTGTCTACAAATACTGATCCAATATCCTACGTGTGTGAACACAGCCTGAAATCACTCCTTACCTGTATTCTTGGCTCTGAAATCCCAGTTATCTTGCCGATCCGGTTTCTGTTGGTAAAATCTGGATATGGGTTGCGGTCAAACTCCCTCATGAGGACGTGGATCTGCTCCTTACTGTAGTTCGTCCTCTTTCGACATCTGGTATTCGTGGCCGTCGTCTTCGTCTCGTCCTTCTCCCCCCTGGCCTTCTTACAGACTTCATTCTCTTGTTCGTGGGATTTTCCTGGGGACACAAGATGGAGGACATATTCAAACGCAACTCCATAACTTACATTCTTATACTCAAAACACAATAGGATGTAAAGAAATCCAACTTCTTAACTTTTTTTTTTGCTATTCTAGAAAATTCTAATATAAAAATTCTAATCAATGACATATTTCAGGCATGAATAATAACATAAAGTATTGACTAACGTTTAGATGTGCCACGAAGACCTCCATTGGATACGTTGTCCAAGGTTGATGAAGATGACACCGGTGTCTTCTCTGTCTTTAGGGGATTCTTTAGATTCATGTTCTTCCACATTTGGGCCTGTTGTTGGATTCCCAGCAGATTGTAGACCTCCAATAGAGATTGCTTCAGGGTAAGAGAGTTCTGTAGATCTTGTTGGGTCTCCATGGAGGAGAAGAGACCATGAAATACGTTGATAGCTTTGAGTGAAGTTTCCTGATCCACCAGGGTAGGAGACAATGTTGGATAGTCTTCTTCTAAAGAAAGTATGGTGCAGACGACCTGGTCCAGCTCTGAGTCCATGACTAGTCACTGAGGAGAATGATGGATCCAGGACTCTCAACCATCTTATATATATGAAATGGATGAAGGATCGTCCGGGAGAACAAAGTGGACCTTCCCTTGATGTTTTCTTAAGAGTGACAAAAATGATGCCTCCTCCCTTGATCTCCCCTACAGACCGCCGACCATTGACGCCTCATAGAGCAGAACAATACACAAATGTATTATGTAAATTATTGTCTTTAGCAGAACCTTTGATTCTGGAGAATTTCTCTTCACACGTCTAATGTGACCACAAAAGAATCAGACATATATAAATATACTGCAAATGGCTTGCTAAAGATAGATAGATATCAAGGTGATAGATAGGAGATAGATAGATAGATATGAGATAGATATGAGATAGATAGATAGATATGAGATAGATATGAGATAGATAGATATGAGATAGATAGATAGAAAGATAGATAGATATGAGATAGATAGATAGATATCAAGGTGATAGATATGAGATAGATAGATAGATATGAGATAGATAGATAGATATGAGATAGATATGAGATAGATAGATATGAGATAGATATGAGATAGATAGATATGAGATAGATAGATAGAAAGATAGATAGATATGAGATAGATAGATAGATAGATAGATATCAAGGTGATAGATATGAGATAGATAGATATGAGATAGATAGATAGATATGAGATAGATAGATAGATAGATAGATAGATATGAGATAGGTAGATAGATATGAGATAAATAGACAGACACAAAGATAGATATGAGATAGATAGATAGATAGATAGATAGATAGAAGATAAATAAACAGACACATAGATAGACAGATATGAGATAGATAGATAGATATGAGATAGATAGATAGACAGATATGAGATAGATAGATATGAGATAGATATGAAATAGATAGATAGAAATGAGATAGATAGATATGAGATAGATAGATAGATAGATATGAGATAAATAAACAGGCACATAAATAGACAGATATGAGATAGATAGATATGAGATAGATATATAGATAGATATGAGATAGATAGATATGAGATAGATATATAGATAGATAGATAGAGAGATAGATAGATATGAGATAGATAGATATTAGATAGATTTTAAAATACAGTATATAAATGGGGGAAATTCATCAAGATCTGCGCTGAGGAAAAGTTGCTCATAGCAGCCAATCACGTCGCTTCTTTTATTTTTTAGAGGCCTTTTTAAAAATATAAGAAGCCATCTGATTGGTTGCAACTGGTTGACCTTTCCTCTGTACAGGTTTGATGAATCTCCCTCATTGTGTTTCTATAGAGATATTTTAGTGTCAGATTGGATTTAATACTAAACATCATTGGGGTGATACCACATTATTACCTCCTGTCTGACCAGGCCGCCCATCTCTTTGATGTCCCCTCTTGTGTATTGAGGTGGGGTCATTATTGGTTATTTATTATACCATAATGGCCATTAGAATCCTAAAGACTTGAATTACTGCAGCCAGCGAGCGTCTGATCTACTTACAGGGGGCAATGCCCAGCTGTCTATGGTAATGTGATTACATGGCACACCCGGGCCCCTGCTGTCTGAGGGGGATCCTATGCCACAAGACACCAGGATCGGTACATGGTTGTTGGAGGGGGACCCACATGACCACAATAAAAATTCAATAAAAACCCCTCTTTTTTTATTTGTATTGGGTTCAAGGGGGTCCCTACTTGTACAGTGCCACAATTAAGATTATCATAGTTCTCAGAGGAAAAAAGCACTAGGGGGGAGGGGGCAGTACCATTACGGATCAGACTTGAAGATTAAAGGGGAATTCCGGCCCAAAACATCTTATCCCCTACCCAAAGGATAGGGGATAAGATGTCTGATCGTGGGGGGACCCCCGCGATCTCCCTTCAGTACCCGCATTCTATGCGGGGCTGCATCTCCAGTTTCGGAAACCTCTGGGTTCCCAGACTGGGGACATATCGTCCCGTCACACCCCCCTCCATTCATGTCTATGGGAGGGGGCGTGATGGCCGTCACATGACATGAATGAAGGGGGTGTGGCGTGACGTCACGTCCCCGAAACCCGGAGGTTTCCGAAACTGGAGACGCAGCCTAGAATGCGGGTGCTGCAGGGAGATCGCGGGGGATAGGGAATAAGATGTTTTTTGGCCGGAATACCCCTTTAAGAGTATCAACTAATTTTATTGACACATCATATTAAAAAACAATAAATAGTGCACCTTTAGGTGCACTATTTATTGTTTTTTTTATATGATGTGTCAATAAAATTTGTTGATACTCTTAATCTTCAAGTCTGATCCGTGACGGTAGCGCAATCGCAGTGCTTCTTTCCTCCGAGAACCATTGTTACTATACAGGATCCCGACCTCAGAATTCCAGTCATACGAGCAACCTATGATCGCCACTAGAGATGAGCGAACTTACAGTAAATTCGATTCGTGACAAACTTCTCGGCTCGGCAGTTGATGACTTTTCCTGCGTAAATTAGTTCAGCTTTCCGGTGCTCCGGTGGGCTGGAAAAGGTGGATACAGTCCTAGGAGACTCTTTCCTAGGACTGTATCCACCTTTTCCAACCCACCGGAGCACCTGAAGGCTGAACTAATTTACGCAGGATAAGTCATCAACTGCCGAGCCGAGAAGTTCGTGACAAATCGAATTTACTGTAAGTTCGCTCATCTCTAATCGCCACTGTACCCCTGATACATAGGGGTGATACGCCCACCCAAGTCCTACTCCAGGTGAGAGGCATTACTTAAAGGGGTACTCCGGTGGAAAACAATTTTTTTTTTCCAAATCAACTGGCGCCAGAAAGTTATACAGATTTGTAAATTATTTCTATAAAGAATCTTAATTCTTCCAGTACTTATCAGCTGCTGTATGCTCCACAGGAAGTTGTATAGTTCTTTTCTGTCTGACCACAGTGCTCTCTGCTGACACCTCTGTTTGTGTCAGGAACTGTCCAGAGCAGGAGATGTTTGCTATGGGGATTTGCTCCTGCTCTGGACAGTTTCTGACATGGACAGAGGTGTCAGCAGAGAGCACTGTGGTCATACTGGAAAGAACGACTCAACTTCCTCTGGAGCATACAGCAGCTGATAAGTCCTGGAAGGATTAAGATTTTTTTTTTTTTTAATACAAGTCATTTACAAATCTGTTTAACTTTTCATGAAAACATTTTTTTTTTCAACTGGAGTACCCCTGTAAGAGGGTCTCTAAGGGACACTTTCTCCATCGGAATTACGCGAGGCGCGGTCCTCCCCTTTTTTCTTCCTTTCTTTTTTGCAAAGATTATCATTAGGACGTTCAAAATAATCTTTTTGACCATTTGATGGCCTAACTTTTTTATTTGTTGAGCTTATTAGGGTTGGCCATGTGCAGGGGGGCACCTGGTGATCCCTACTAATCCATTCCCATAAAGACAGTGGTATTGCCTCTATAAGCCCTGTATTGCTGACTGCTATTGAGACGATATGTAACAAACAAAAAGTATGACAAAAATTTTCAACAAATAATCAAAATACTATATTTATTTATTTATTTATTTATTTTTTTACAGAAGGTAATGTTATCTGTCAATTTTAGGACATACCGTATTTTTCACCCTATAGGATGCTATAAGACGCACCCAATTTATAGGTGCAAAATGTAAAAAAATTAAGATTTTGAACCCAATAGTAGTCTTCAACCTGCGGACCTCCAGATGTTGCAAAACTACAACTCCCATCATGCCCGGACAGCCGTTGGCTGTCCGGGCATGCTGAAAGTTGTAGTTTTGCAACATCTGGAGGTCCGCAGATTGAAGACCACTGCAGGAGATGGTAATACTCATGTGTCCCCGCCGCTCCGGACCCGTCACCGCTGCGCTGGATGTCGCGCTGTCGCCGTGTCCCCGTCACTCCGGAACGTCTCTGCTGCCGGCCGGGTATCCTCGCTCTCCGCCACCGCCATCACATCGTTACGCACGCCGATGCACGTACGCGACAACGTGATGACGAGGAAGGAGAGCGCCGGCCATACAGGGGATCCCTGAACGGAGAAGACACCGAGGAGGCAGGTAAGGTCCCTCCCGGTGTCCTGTAAGCACTAACCCGGCTATTCAGTCGGGCTGTTTGGGACGCCATGGTGAAATCGCGGCGGTCCCGAACAGCCCGACTGAACTGCCGGGTTAGTGTCACTTTCCCCTTCAGACGCAGCGGTCAGCTTTGATCGCCGCGTCTGAAGGGTTAATACAGGGCATCACCGCGATCGGTGATGTCCTGTATTAGCCGCGGGTCCCGGCCGTTGATGGCCGCAGGGACCGCCGCGATAGGTGTGTATTCGCCGTATAAGACGCACCGACTTTTTCCCCCCCGTTTTGGGGAAGAAAAAGTGCGTCTTATACGGCGGAAAATACGATAGTTAAAAAGTTAAAACAATATTATGTCACTATTTATGTTATTTTTAATTCTATTTATAATACATTTAGTATTTAGTTACTTTTCTTTTTATTTACATGTTGTTCGTTTTACATTTTACTTTATTTTGGTATCATTTATTTAGTAAGGCTATGTTCACAGTGCGTAAAAAATAAGAACATATTTTTTACACATGTTTTTGCAGGCTTTTTTCACCCATAATTGAACATTTTGTTACGATTAGATCAAAAATGTGACCGCAAAAACACGTTAACAAAGTATGCCAGTATTTTTCATGTCATTTGAACATAGCCGAAATGTTTTATTTCTTTATTTTCTAGATTTTATCTTGTTCAATTTTTTTTATTTGTAATTCCATTTTTTTTATTTTGTTATTGCTAATTTTATCTTTTAGCAATTTTTTTTATGTATTTGGTTTTTTACGTATAATTTTGCTGGTTTTTCATTTATTTTCATTTTCTTAGTATTTTATTTTTTGGTTTTATAACATTCTTTTATTTGTTAGTCTTTTTTGTTTTGTAATTTTATAATTTAATGTTCCATTTCGTTCCTTATTTTATTTATATATATATATATATATATATAGATATATATATATATATATATATATAGATATATATATATAGATATATATAGATATATATATAGATATATAGATATATATATATATATATATATATATATATATATAGCAACAGGAGAATACAGCAATATTCTTTGGTTTTATATATATATATATATATATATATATATATATTTCTTTTTTTTATTTTGTCCTTTTTTTTTTATGTTATGTTTTATTTTGTTTTTGTTTTTTACCCTGAAACTTACAGGTAAAGGTTAGGTCAATATCAAAGCAAATTTTTTACATAATAATTTATTTTGCCTTCTTTCATGTCCCCCTAAATGTTGATTCAATCTATTTGTAGTTTATGTTTCATTGTTTTTATGTAACACTTTCTTATTCATATTTGTTGTGGACCACCACTTCTTCTTTTGGTCCAAAAACGAAAGTGTGAACTGGGTAGACATGTCCACGTAGGATCAAGGCCTAAAGGTGTCATTGCCTCTTTAAAGTCAGATGAAAGTTATGTCTTCTTTTGTGTCCCAAAATACATTTTTGGTGTCTCCAAGTATCATGTGGTTATTTAAGACCTGGAAAGTCCAGTATGTCCTCAAATCTAAACAGAGGAGCCCCAAAGACAAGCACACATGGAGGACCCAGAGCTGGATCAAGTCATCCACAATGCTCTCTCTCTACAGGATGACTACCCAGAACTCTACCTTCCACCAAATGACAAGGACACCAACGTCTCATTTCCTAGAATTTCCTTGGAGACAGGAAAACCGAAATCTCTAAATGATCCAAGTCGACTTCAGGACACCCTGGTTGAGCTTTATTCCATTCTCGGGATCCCACAGGACCTTCCCGTAACCAGACCATTCAACTTATGGAGAGACCAGTCAACACCATCCATTATTGATCACGATGAGCACCAGTCAACCAGGCAGCAAGCAAAAGGAATTAAAAGTAAGTACATTTTTATAAAGTTTTTAGAATTTGATTTTGGCTGTCCACATGTAGCACTGTGTTTTACCACCATTGGTGGAGTAGTACTGCATTTTAATATGTATTCTTCTAGTCCTGAAAAGGTAAATCATGGCTGAGCCTTAGGCTTTGTTCACATCACAATTTGTCTGATATATCTGCCATCGAGGCGTGGATGATTTGGGAAAATGTCCAAATGACATGCTGATATATCTGGGCTTAGACGGGCACAAGCCTTATTCAATTCAATGACTGAACGTAGTCGGCTAGTGACTACGTCTGTGTCATTTTTCAAGCATATACAAGTTTTGGCTCAGACTGGGAAGGGTGGCTTTAGCTGGATACCTATCTGACTAAGTTCAGGTCATAGAATTGAATAGGGTCCATGCCTGTCAAACATGGATATGACAGCTTGTTACTTGGGCATTTTCCTGACATATATGTGCCTCAGAGCCACATTCCTGATGTTAAAGGGGTATTCCAGGAAAAAAAAATATTTTCATATATCACCTGGCTCCAGAAATTTAAACAGATTTGTAAATTATGTAGCGTGTAGATGAGTAGTTCGGCACTGCTAACTTCTGTTGAAGCACTACTAAGTGCGAAACACAGGTGTCGCCTCTCTGTGGTACCCCCCTTGTACCATCCGTCGTCTCCCCGAGAATTGTACTACGGCTGTGAGTAATGTGCAATAAAATCTGCTGCATTGGAAATCCGGTGAGTGCCGACTTTTCTTTGTTTTCTCATGCACTGAAGATTTGTAAATTACTTCTATTAAAAAATCTTAATCCTTCTAATAATTATCAGCTGCTGAAGTCGAGTTGTTTTCTGTCCGACAACAGTGCTCTCTGCTGACATCTCTGTCTGTCTCGGGAACTGCACAGAGCAGGACAGGTTTGCTATGGGGATTTCCTTCTACTCTGGACAGTTCCCGAGACACGTGTCATCAGAGAGCACTTAGACAGAAAAGAACAACTCAACTTCAGCAGCTCATAAGTACTGAAAGGATTAAAAAATAACAAAAAAATAGAAGTAATTTACAAATCTGTTTAACTTTCTGGAGCCAGTTGATATATATATATATATATATATATATATATATATATATAAAAGTTTTTTCCTGGATAACCCCTTTAACCTAGCCCAAGTGAAGTTGACTTTGACTCCTTTAGACCGTATGACCAGTGTTTTCCTCAAACGTCCTGTTTTTAGTTGGGTTCTCTGGGTTTCTCAACTCCATGAATTATCTCTATCCATCTTGTTTCTGGTTAGCCTTCAACTCTTCCAAAATGGAACAAACTAAGAGACGTTCCATGCCTGAATGGATAGCGCTCTTGTCTTTGTGTTGCTCGTTGTCCTGATATTGGATTCGTGAGGTCTTCGTGAGGTGTTTTTCTTACCATTAACATCATCCGCTTGGTCACTTTTCAGGGGTGATGCCTGAAGAAGATACAGAAATATCTAGGCTAGGAGAGGAAGAGAAAGAAGATCAAGTCCCATCAACATCAGCTCAAAAGTGTAGAAAGAGGACGCTCTACAACAAGCAGCAAACCCTCTTCCTACAGAAGCAGTTTGACATCAATCCCTACCCCGACTATGTCAGCAGATGCTGCTTCGCTCAGGTGACTGGGATCCCGGAGCCCAGGATCCAGGTAATCAGTTTTTTGCCTCTGTGACAAATTCTTTAAATTGCAGTAACATTTAGTTGCAATACTAGACACAACCTGAAGACAGGTGTGGTGGTGTTTTTGGAAAAAAAAAAAAAAGCCATGTTTTCCTTACCCCGTTTTACTGCTTAAAGGGGTAATGCAGGCCAAATTTATATATATATATATATATATATATATATATATATATATATATATATATATATATATCAACTGACTCCGGAAAGTTAAACAGATTTGTAAATTACTTCTATTAAAAAATCTTAATCCTTCCAATAGTTATTAGCTTCTGAAGTTGAGTTGTTGTATTCTGTCTAACTGCTTTCTGATGACTCACGTCCCGGGAGTTGTGCAGCTCCTATGGGGATATTCTCCAATCATGCACAGCTCCCGGGACGTGACATCATCATTGAGCAGTTAGACAGAAAACTTAAGAAGCTAATAACTATTGGAAGGATTAAGCTTTTTTAATAGAAATAATTTACAAATCTGTTTAACTTTCCGGAGCCAGTTGATATATATATATATATATATATATATATATATATAAAAAAGGTTTTGCCTGGAATACCCCTTTAACCCCTTAACCTCTTCAGGACACAGGGCGTATGGATACGCCCTGCATTCCGAGTCCTTAAGGACTGAGGGCGTATCCATACGCCCGTGGGAAATCCGGTCCCCATCGCTAGCCGGTTAGGGACCGGAGCCGGATGCCTGCTGAAATCATTCAGCAGGCACCCCGGCACATCACCCAGGGGGGTCCTGAGACCCCCCCCATGTCGGCAATCGGAGAAAATCGCATGTCAATTCAGGCATGCGATTTTCTCCAATTCCGGGCTGATCGGGTCTCTGGTGACCCGATCACCCGGAAAATAGGGCTGATCGGAGCTGTAAGCAACAGCCCCGATCAGCCTAAAGGATTGGAGTGAGGTCGCAAAGCTGCGATCTACTCCTATCCCCTGCCATTAGCAGGGGATGTCGAGGGGATCTGGGAAGAAGATGGAGGCCGTACCTGCAGGAGAAGATGCCTGGGGACCTGGGATCTTCGCTGGAGCCTACTGGATCCTTGCTCAGGTAGGGAATCGACGGTGGGGGGGGGGGGGAATTGAAAGTGAAAGCAAAACGTTTTTTACTGTGGCAACCACTAGGAAGGCCAAACTGCAACTCCAAGCATGCCCAGACAGCCAAAGGCTGTCTGGGCATCCTGGGAGTTGTAGTTTTGCAACATCTGGAGGGTCACAGTTTGGAGACCACTGTTACAGTGGTGCCCAAACGGTAGCCCTCCAGATGTTGCCAAACTACAACTCTCAGCATGCCTCGACTGCCCAGGCATGCTGGGAGTTGTAGTTCTGTAACATCTGTCCCTTCAGATTTAGCAATTTTCATGACATATTTGAAAATTGCTGCTCTACTTTGAAGCCCTTTAATTTTTTCCAAAAACAAAAATATGTCCATTTTATGAAGCCAACATAAAGGAGACATATTGTGTTTGTGAAGAAAAATAAAATGTATTTGGCATATCCATTTTCCTTACAATTAGAGAGCTTCAAAGTTAGAAATTTTGAAATTTTTCACCAAAAAAGGATGCAATTAACGCCGCAAATTTACCACCAAAATAAGGTAGAATATGTCACGAAAAAACAATCTCAGAATCAGAATATTCGGTAAAAGTGTTTTCGCGTTATTTATTCGTAAAGTGACGGTGGTCAGAATTGCGAAAAAGGGCTCAGTCCTTAAGGTGAAAAAGGGCTGCGTCCTTAAGGGGTTAAGGACTGAGCCCGTTTTTGCAATTCTGACTAGAGATGAGCGAACTTACAGTAAATTCGATTCGTCACGAACTTCTCGGCTCGGCAGTTGATGATTTTTCCTGCATAAATTAGTTCAGCTTTCCGGTGCTCCGGTGGGCTGGAAAAGGTGGATACAGTCCTAGGAGACTCTTTCCTAGGAATGTATCCACCTTTTCCAGCCACCGGAGCACCGGAAAGCTGAACTAATTTACGCAGGAAAAGTCATCAACTGCCGAGCTGAGAAGTTCGTGACGAATCGAATTTACTGTAAGTTCGCTCATCTCTAATTCTGACCACTGTCACTTTATAACTCTAAGATGCTTTTACCGATAATTCTGATTCTGAGATTGTTTTTTCGTGACATATTCTACTTTATTTTAGTGGTAAATTTTAATCGTTACTTGCATCATTTCTTGGTGAAAAATCCCTAAATGTCATGAAAATTTTGAAAATTTGGCATTTTTCTAACTTTGAAGCTCTCTACTTATAAGGAAAATGGATATTCCAAATAAATGTTATATTGATTCACAAATACAATATGTCTGCTTTATGTTGGCATTATAAAATGGACATATTTTTTCTTTTTGAAAACATTAGAGGGCTTCAAAGTAGAGCAGCAATTTTCAAAATTTTCATGAAAATTGCAAAATCTGAAGGGACAGATGTTACAGAACTACAACTCCCAGCATGCCTGGGCAGTCTAAGCATGCTGAGAGTTGTAGTTTTGCAACATCTGGAGGGGTACCGTTTGGGCACCACTGTAATAGTGGTCTCCAAACTGTGACCGTGCAGATGTTGCAAAACTACAACTCCCAGCATGCCCAGACAGCCGTTGGCTGTCTGGGCATGCTGGGAGTTGCAGTTTGGCAACCACTAGGAAGGCAGCAGTAAAGATCGCTTTACTGCCACCTTCCTTGATGCTCCACGCTGTCGCCTCCCTACCTGCACCGCTGATCTCTGCTGATGCCACCGCTGATCGCCGGTCCCCACCGCATCTTCTTTACAGGTACCGGCCGCCATCTTCTCCCCCGTTCTGCCCGACATCCAGGGGTGGACAGAGCAGGGGGATTCCATGGTAACCCCCCCCCCCCCCTGTCTTCAACTGCCATTGGTCAGTACTCATTGCTGACTAATGGCAGGGGATAAGAGGAGATTGCACCGCTGCAACCTCGCTCCTATCCCTTAGGATGATCACTGACAGCTCCAATCATCCCTATTTTCCAGGCAATCGGGTTACCAGAGACCCGATCAGCCCAGAATAGCCGAAAATTTGCGATTTCTTGTGATCGCCGACATGGGAGGTCTCAGGACCCCCCTCGGCGATGTGCCGGGATGCCTGCTGAATGATTTCAGCAGGCATCCCAGTGTGGTCCCCGACCGACTAGCGGCGGGGACCGGAAATCCCATGGGCGTATCCATACGCCGTCAGTCCTTATGGACTGTAAAATGGGGGCGTATGGATGCGCCCGATGTCCTTAAGAGGTTAAAAGGGATACCCCATAGGGAATATAACATTTTTTTTAAATCAACAGGTGCCAGACAAGTTAAACAAATTTGTAAATTACTTTTATTAAAAAATCTTAATCCTTCCAGTACTTATCAGCCGCTGTATATTACAGAGGAAGTTGTGTAGTTCTTTCCCGTCTGACCATAGTGCTCTCTACTGACACATCTATCCGTGTCAGGAACTGTCCAGAGTAGGAGCAAATCCTCATAGCAAACCTCTCCTGCTCTGGACAGTGCCTGACATGGACAGAGGTGGCAGCAGAGAGCACCATTGGTGTCATAATGCCCATTACTCATTTATGGTATTTCAATTTTTTTTTTTTTTTTGGGTAAATTTTTTTTATTTATGCCCTGTGCAATATTATATTCTATGGTAAAATTTATGAAAATAAATGTTATGCTTCAAATAAAAAAGATACAGTATGTAATGCATTTATATTGTTGTCTGGATTTTTTCAGACTGGAAAGATCTACACAACTACCTGTGGAGAACACAGCAGCTGATAAGTACTGGAAGGATTAACATTTTTAAATAGAAGAAATTTAGAAATCTGTTTAACTTTCTGGCACCAGTTGATGTAAAATATTTTTTTCCCTCTGGAGTGCCCTTTTAAAGGGGTACTCCGGCGCTTAGACATCTTATCCCCTATCCAAAGGATAGACGATAAGATGCCTGATCACGGGGGTCCTGCCGCTGGGAACCCCCGTGATCTTGCACGCCGCACCCTGTTTATAATCAGTCCCCGCAGCGTGTTCGCTCCGGGTCTGATTACTGTTGATCACGGGGCCGAAGCGTTGTGACGTCAAGGCTCCGCCCTGTGTGACATCACGCTCCGCCCCCTCAATGCAAGCCTATGGGAGGGGGCGTGACAGCTGTCACGCCCCCTCCCATAGGCTTGCATTGAGGGGGCGGAGCGTGACGTCACACAGGGTGGAGCCTTGATGTGCACCTAAATATAAGTCTGATGCAGCAGGAAGCCACCCCTCCTTTATGGATCTCCACCCATTTGACACTAAGCCCCACCCACCTAGACATGGAGGAAAGTTGTGAAAAGTTTTCGTGGTAAAACAAATCTTTTCTACCCCCCCCCCCCCCCCTTCACATTGTGTTTCTATTTGTACAATGAACTTTTAAACACTCACATCAGGCCAAAGTCTTCCATACGGTCTATTATTATTCTATCCATTTTAAAGGGGTACTCCGCCCCTTAGATGTCTAGGGGTGGAGCACCCCTTTAATGTCAATTTTAACTATTTATGTGTATTTTTTTTAATTCTCCAGTGAAGTAACATCTTCATTATTTTCTCAGGTCTGGTTTCAAAACCGAAGAGCGAGATACCCCAGTAAATCCTCCACATCTAAAGAAGCAGAGGACCCCGGGGTGAAGCCGATCATAGCATGTGAGGTGTCCCCGAACCCCAAATTCTGCACGAACATCTCCGCCATCCACCAGATAGGACCCCAGGCACAGAGGAGCAAGAGCAGTGGACACCTCAGTTGAAAATGAAGAATAGTCCCAGAACCGGCATTTTCAGCACTTTCCAGCCCCATTGGTGACATAATGCCCCTTACTCATTTATAGTATTTAATTTTTTTTAATTTTTTTGATTTTATTTTTAATTTATGCCCTGTGCAATATTATATTCTATGGTATAAAATAAATTTTATGTTTAAAATAAAAAAAAGATATATAATGTATTTATATTGATGATTTTTTATTTATTTAAGAAAATAATCATACAAAAGCAATAGTGATATTCATAATGATACAGAAATCAGATAGCAGTAATAATAATAATACCCACAATAATAATAAAAATAATAATAATATTGAGGGGCATTTATGAAAGTTTGCTTAGTTATGGTTTTTTTTATTTATTTATTCATTTATTTATTTTTTCACTTCCATTCTGCTTACGCGCGACAAATTTACTATATTGTTGCGCGGCTATAATACATTTTTCGCAGGTAAGCAAAAGCGGGAGTTTTTTCTCACCAAAGCGAAAACAATAGTCAGTTTCTGTTAGTTAAAGGGGTATTCCAGGAAAAACTTTTTTTCATATATATATATATATATATATATATATATATATATATATATCTCAACTGGCTCCAGAAAGTTAAACAGATTTGTAAATTACTTCTATTAAAAAATCTTAATCCTTTCAGTACTTATGAGCTTCTGAAGTTAAGGTTGTCCTTTTCTGTCTAAATCCTCTCTGATGACACCTGTCTCGGGAAACGCCAAGTTTAGAAGCAAATCCCCATAGCAAACCTCTTCTAAACTGGGCGTTTCCCGAGACACGTGCCATCAGAGAGGATTTAGACAGAAAAGAGCAACCTTAACTTCAGAAGCTCGTAAGTACTGAAAGGATTAAGATTTTTTAATAGAAGTAATTTACAAATCTGTTTAACTTTCTGGAGCCAGTTGATATATATAAAAAAAGTTTTTTTCCTGGAATACCCCTTTAAGCCAAGGTTCGGCCTGAGTATATTTAGTAGGTTTTTAAAGCCTTAGCGACTTGATAAATTTGATAAATTTCTGACTATGGCAAGTTAAAATTGTAAAAACGCTTATGTACGCCGATTCGAAAAAAAAATGCTCTTGTGGCAGATTGTCGCACGAAAAAAGACGGTGGCGCAACTGCGAATTTTTTGCCACAATTTTATGCAAAAAGACTTGGGTAAATCGGTTGATAAATGTCTGTGATTGTCAATAATGCTGTTACTGCTATAATGTGATAATTTAATTCTCAAATGATAACAATAATATTAATAATCATAATAGGTAAATTAAGGTGAGAACAAAAAGTAGCTGCAAAGAGCATCTTCCTTTCTGGAGGACCCTACAAGCCTAAGTAATACATGGCAGACCATTCATTTCAATGAACAGAGTGTAATATTTTATTTCACCTGTGGAGGCACTGCAGGAAAATTAAATAATTGCTGTTATACTTCCCCCATATTACAGCTAATCTCTGGTTGGAGACCCTCCAACACAAAGGAGTTGTCCAAAGCAGAGAACCCCTTTAATGTTGTCAATGGGTGCCCACATTCCCCCGGCGCAGGTTTGGCAGGGAAATGGCAGCGGACAGTTTTTAAATCGCGCCCCTCCCGGTGTGAATGCACCCTAAACATCATATGAACAGAGTCATGGTACTTCAGCTAACCCTTGCTAGAAGGAGCCACACAGTGAGAGTACGAAAAATCTGGCTGCTGATCTCACTAGGAATACCCATTTAAAGGGTTACTCCATGCCCTGGCGTCCGGAACATTTAGTTCCGAATGCTGGGTGCAGGCTGTGGGTGTCGTGATGTCACAGTCACATCTCCTCATGACATCACGGCCACGCCCCCTCAATGAAAGTCTATGGGAGGGGGCGTGACTGTCACGCCCCCTCCCATAGACTTGCATTGAGGGGGCGTGGGTGTCGTGATGTCATGGCCACGCCCCTCGTGACATCACGCTACGCCCCCCTCAAAGCATAGACTTGCATTGAGGGGGCTCGGCGTGACGTCACGAGGGGCATGGTCATGACGTCACGACTCCCACAGCCCGCACCCAGCGTTCGGAACTAAATGTTCAGGACACTGGGGCAGTTGAGTACCCCTTTAAATGGGTATTCCTAGTGAGATCAGCAGCCAGATTTTTTGTACTCTCACTGTGTGGCTCCTTCTATCGAGGGTAAGCTGACCAGTTGACCCCCTATTAGTCAAGGTCCATGATTGCAGTGCCTCCGATAGTAAATCCTGATGGTAGCCCCAAAATCGATATTCTTCACAAAGACAACACCAATATGTTTACTAATGTTGTGTTTCCTATGGATATGGAAAGTCCTGTGTAGATGTATGCCATCCATTAAGTAGGGTACTTCATCGTGGCCTCCAAAATTGGCATACTGACTGCCCCCATGCTGAACGTGCCTAAACCTATTGACTAGAGGTTGTGACAGGTTCCATAATGTAGAGTAAAATCCCTTTTAGACGGGCCGTCTGGGGAGGATAAGGAGTGTCGATCTCTATTACATTCATCATTGTCAGCCATACATCCCCCTATTTACCCATATGGAGCTAAAAACAATAATTTAAAAGGCCGCTCAAAAAATCCAACCGGCCGACAAGTGAACATTTGGTCCTTTGTTTTCTGATCACTGGTCCGTATACATGGGAAGATTATTGGGGACGAGAATCTCTAGGAACGTCCATTTAGCCGATAATTGTCCCCTGTAAAAGGATCATAACTGGTTTTATGGTAGAGGAATTGTAAATAGGAACGAGGATCATTTCCATCTGGAGTATATCAGTTACCCATAGACCTCTTTTACCCCATCCGTCTGCACTTCAAACTCCTCTCTGTTCAATATCCTATAGTTGAATTTTCGAAATTCTAAAAGGTTTGAGCTTCTGCATTCTCGAGCCGCGTCATACAACTTTTCTAGCACAGGGGCCAGTGGCTCAAACCCTGCAGTGTCTGCCAACCACCGGTTATACTTGAACTGGTCTGGTCCTAGGAGGTGAAGGTATTTGAGGGGTAAACCTGAGTTTCGGTGCTCTATATACTCTTTACGAGATTCAGAAAGCATTTGTTCCACAGGTGGTAGTGGGCATTTGCCCTCCAGTGTTAAAAGGAAAAACTGGGCCTGGCAATCGACAAATGGGAATGGGAGCACAATTTTACAGGCCCCAATAAAGCACAAGGTGGGGTATCGGGCATGGAATAAGTGTTTATAGATTGGCAGAAGGTGACCTTCCCCTCGATCAGGTCTATCCATGTCTTCACCCTCCAAAAATCCCCAGTCCAATACATCCTCATATTCCACCTCTTCACTATCAGTGAGGCCATCACCAGCCCTTCTTGGGGTCTTAGGTAAAAAGAATGGGTAGTTGTATTGGTAACCAGTACAGAAAATCAATGTATCTGCCTCAACCTTTGTTCCATCCTCAAAAATGAGTCCATTACGAGTAGCACTGACCACTGGAGGTGCCTCTGAGACATTCCCTGGTGGGGTCCATTTTAGGGGAGGCCCGCGGTGGCTCAAAATGACATATTTGGCATGTGCAGAAAGTTCCATGGCTATGTCTACACCTGAAGGTCCTGAGCCTAAAAGGACTATGGAACGTGAGGAGAAGACCTCCGGATAGCGATAAAAATGGCTGTGTAATATTTCTCCTGAAAAAGTAATGAAAATAATTATAATGTAACAAAGTCCAGGACCTGAGATGAATGTACAAGTGTAGTCATTTATTAAAGCTGGAAACCCCCTTAAAGGGGTACTCCGGCGCTTAGACATCATATCCCCTATCCATAAGACCCCCGTGATCTTGCGCGTCGCACCCCGTTAAAATCAGTCCCCGGAGTGTGTTCGCTCAGGGTCTGATTACTGCAGATCACGGGGCTGGAGCGTTGTGATGTCACGCTCCGCCCCCTCAATGCAAGCCTATGGGAGGGGGCGTGACAGCTGTCACGCCCCCTCCCATAGGCTTGCATTGAGGGGGCGAAGTGTGATGTCACATGAGGCGGAGCCTTGACGTCACAACGCTCCGGCCCTGTGATCGGCAGTAATCAGACCCCGAGCGAACACACTCCGGGGACTGATTTTAACGGGGTGCAAGATTACGGGGGTCCCCAGCGGCGGGACCCCCGCGATCAGGCATCTTATCCCCTATCCTTTGGATAGGGGATAAGATGTCTAAGCGCCGGATTACCCCTTTAAAGGGGTTCTCTGTTGGAAAACAATTTTTTTCATATCAACTGGTTCCAGAAAGTTAAAAAGATTAGTCAATTCCTACAATCAAAAATCTAAATCCTTCCAATACTTATCAGCAGCTGTATGCTCCAAAGGAAGTTGTGTAGTTCTTTTCTATCTCACCACAGTGCTCTCTGCTGACACCTCTGTCTGTGTCAGGAACTGTCCAGAGTAGGAGCAAATCCCCATAGCGAACCTCTCCTGCTCTGGACAGTTCCTGACATGGACAGAGGTGTCAGCACTGTGGTCAGACAGAAAAAAACTACACAACTTCCTCTGAAGCATACAGCAGCTGATAAGTACTGGAAGGATTAAGATTTTTTTTTATATAGAAGTAATTTACAAATCTATAGAACTTTCTGCCACCAGTTGATTTAAAAAAAAATGTTTTCCCCCGGAGTACCCCTTTAATGTCCTGGATTATTTCAGACATTGTATGCTGATACTTTTGAGTTTTCCACCATATTTGGAGCCAGTCTTTAAAGGGGTACTCCACTGGCCAGCATTCGGAACATTTAGTTCCGAACACTGTGTGTACGTGCTCTGCGGGGGTAGACCACGCCCCCCTCGTGACATTACGTCCTGCCCCCTCAATGCAAGTCTATGGTAGGGGGCATGGCATGGCCAACCCCCACAGAGCGCACACAGTGTTCGGAAATAAATGTTCCGATCGCTGGCCTTTGAGTACCCCTTTAAACCTTCTCATCTATCTTTTTGGGAAAAGCAGTAAAGAACCAAGTCATTAAAGGGGTACCCAGGTGAAACATTTTTCTTTTTTTAAATCAACTGGTGCCGGAACTTTAGACAGATTTGTAAATTACTTCTATTTAAAAATCTTAACCCTTCCGGTACTTATCAGCTGCTGTATGCGCCACAGGAAGTTCATTTCTTTTTTAATTTCCTTTCTGTCTGACCACAGTGCTGACACCTCTGTCTGTATCAGGAACTGTCCAGAGCAGGATAGGTTTGCTATGGGGATTTTCTCCTGCTCTGGACAGTTCCTGACATGGACAGAGGTGTCAGCAGAGAGCACTATGGTCAGACAGAAAATAAATTTAAAAAGAAAAGAACTTCCTGTGAAGCATATAGCAGCTGATAAGTACTGAAAGGATTAAGATTTTTAAATAGAAGTAATTTACAAATCTGTTTAACGTTCTGGCACCAGTTGATTTAAAAAAAATAGTTTTTCACAATTTAAGTACCCTTTTAACTTGTTTTCTCACCTTGAAAGTCCTTGATGCCATCAATGTCAGGGATGTAGGGGTGAGAGTAATGTCTGCAGAGAATGGGACACAACAGTAGTGTGAACGAGAGAGGTCTTTAACATTGATGAAATTAATGAATGAAAGTAGAAGAGAAGACAGAGACTGGAGAGAGGTCAACAAGAAACTGAAGAGAAGCTCATGGTGGACCAATCATGGATGTCTGCTGTACTCTAGTTTCCCCCAGGACACCAGTTCCAAAGTTAAAGGGGTATTCCAGGAAAAAAATTTTTTTTATATCAACTGGCTCCAGAAAGTTAAACAGATTTGTAAATTACTTCTATTAAAAAATATTAATCTTTCCAATAATTATCAGCTGCTGAAGTTGAGTTGTTCTTTTCTGTCTGGCAACAGTGCTCTCTGCTGACATCTCTGCTTGTCTCGGGAACTGCACAGAGTAGAAGAGGTTTGCTATGGGGATTTGCTTCTACTCTGGACAGTTCCCGAGACACGTGTCATCAGAGAACATTCAGACAGAAAAGAACAACTCAACTTCAGCAGCTCATAAGTACTGAAAGGATTAAGATTTTTTAATAGAAGTAAATTACAAATCTGTTTAACTTTCTGGAGCCATTTGATATTTAAAAAAAAAAAGTTTTTTCCTGGATAACCCCTTTAAATAAGCCATAGGACCTTTTGCCGGGTAAATCAAGTACTTGGAAGATCCATTGGACTGATGCCAGATATCAAACGACTCCTTGCAAATCCTGACTGGCACCATGATCTACATCTAGAATGCTTCCGCTCTGGAGCAAGAGGCTCCATTCTCCAGATTAGGACCCATATCCACAAGAGAGATCCCATGCCATGAGCGAATCCTGAGAAAATGGGTATTGGAAATATCAAGATAGCAAGGACAATGGAGAGAGGTTTTTTTGGACTCCATATTAGGCCATGTTCACACGATGGAATGTCCCTACGGAAAATCTCTGTGCAGACATTCCACAGACTGCGGAGCTCCAGGAGAAAATGCCGGCGCCCGGACCGATCAGAAATGCGCTGTCTCATACACATTTTTTTTATTAATTAATTAATTAATTTTTTTATTACTTTTTGGATTTCTCTGTTAATAATTCTTTCGATCTGCCCTCTTTTGTATATTCATAGCTTTTTACATATGTCGATCCTTTTGAACATGAATTGTGGTCTATTAAAATATTATAGTGTCGTTTCTGTTAGCAGCCAGTTAGGTGCATTATCATATACAACCTATAAGTATTTAGACTATATTCCTGTAGTACTGGTCTGTGTATATGGTAAGAGGTATAGTCTATTCTATGCCGAGTTAGGAATAGTAGGCATATTGTAGTGAATGTCCCAGTACAGGACATGGTACTGCACTACACTTAGGCCCTGTCAGGATGAGTCCCTCAATGACCTGGGGGCTCTCCTGCTCTTTCTATAATGTTATTTATGTTAGTTACCTTATGTGTAGACAGTGTCCTATTGTATAGATAGTTTAAAGGACCTGCGAGTTGTCTAAAGGACCTGTGAGATTGTCACATGCTATGTTATGTTGTCACATGATGTTACCCAGAGAGCACCAGCTTAACCTATGACCCGCAGCTTGACCAATGGGCCTTAGTTCAGCCCCCCACTATATAAAGGGGCGGGCATTCACTCTCTTCTCTTGCTTTACTGAGAACCAGCAACCACCAGAGATCTCAGTGCTAGTGACCAGCGTCTGGAAGACCACAAAGCTACAGTCATTCCAGTAAGTCAAAAGTCTATGTCTGCTGTCACTACAAATAGTCAAGTCTTGCATATAGTCAAGCCTCAAGATAATTGTCTCAAGTCTATTACAAGTATAATTGGCCCCAGAAAGCTGCAAGGTCCTTCTGGGTTCCTGGCCACCTCTCTGGGAATCTGGCCTAGATGTGAAGATAATAACACCTGTCTTATACTCAGTAAAGCCTTCGTTCAACCATAACTGGTTGTGGACTCTCCTTTCCTTAAAGGAGATATCCAGTGGGGAAAAACTTATCCCCTATCCTAAGGCTAGGGGATAAGTTTCAGATTCCGGGGGGTCCGACCGCTGGGGCCCCCTGCGATCTCCTGTACGGGGCCCTGACAGCCTGCGGGAAGGAGGCGTGTTGACCACCTGCACGAAGCGGCAGCCTACATGCCCCCTCAATACAGGTCTGTGGCACAGCCGGAGCGCTGCCTTTGGCAATCTCCGGCTCTGCCATGGAGTTCTATTGAGGGGGCGTGTTGGCCGCCGCTTTGTGCAGTGGTCGACACCCGCTATCTGGCCAGCGAGCCTGGCCCCAGTACAGAGAGATCACGAGGGGCCCCAGCGGTCGGACCCCCGGCGATCTGAAACTTATCCCCTATCCTTAGGATAGGGGTTAAGTTTTTCACCACTGGACTACCCCTTTAACTAGCCATTGGAAAAGCGTAGATACTGTTCATGTGGTTCTGGTACCAAAAACCGCTATGGCGTCTGGGGGTTAGCAACATCTTGCCCCAGGAGTTAATATCATCTGGCCCCACCACCTACACCGCTACACCCGTGGTCCCGCCATACACCTTGGGACACCACAATAGCATTATTTATACATTCTTTGTGTGTTTTTTTCTTTCTTTTCTGTAGACAATGTTTTGTAATATTCTTTATGCAAGAGGTGAAGCCACTTACCCTTTACTTGTAATGAATAGTTCCATTGGTCTGTGTTTTTGGGAAACCATTCCGGTTTTTATGCATGAGTTTAGAGAAATCACTAATGTGACTTGTTTTTTTTGTACATATAAAGCTTGTTGAAACTGCATTGTTTTATGCCATGTTTAAAGGGGTACTCCGCTGCTCAGCGTTTGGAAAAAACTGTTCTGAACGCTGGAGCAGGCGCCGGGAGCTTGTGACATCATAGCTACACCCCTCATGATGTCACGCCCCCTCCCATAGACTTGCATTGAGGGGGTGGGGCGGGTGTGGCATCATGAGGGGGGCAGGGCTATGATGTCACGAGCTCCCAGCGCCGGCTCCAGCGTTAGGAACAGTTTGTTCCAAACGTTGAGCAGCGGAGTACCCCTTTAAGGGCTAACTACCCGAAACGCGTTGGCGTTATGTGTTCTGTCTGCACAATGTTTTAATAAAGAGTTCCTGATTGCAGTGCAACCTTGGATGCCGAGATTTCTTTCCTTTTTTATGTCTCATAGACATAGTCCATGTGGACTCCACCAAAAAAGTAGACATGTCTTTCTGCGGACACCGGAATCGGAATTTCTGCACCAGATATTTCTGGCGTGTGAACAGAGCAGCAGAATCCCATTCAAATCAATGGAACTCTGCTGCTGCGGAATGTCCGTGCAGAATTCTAATGCAGAATGCCACACGGAAATGTCATCGTGTGAACATACCCTTAACCTCAGGAGAGAGTTGGGCAAAGGTGCCAACAGGTGACACTTACCCCACACACACCATGACCGCATCAAATTTTTCCAGCACTTCTTCTCCTTGGCTGCTGGATATGACCCTCCAGGAGATCTGACCTTGGTCTTCAAGGACAGGATAGACGGACACCACAGGGGTGTTAAACTGCAGAGTATAGAGGATGTGGTCAGGCTTAAATTAAAGAAGCACTCCAGGGTTTGTTTGTTCTTTGCCCATATCATGCACACACAACCTCACTGGTCATTCAGCGCCATCTGTTTCTTTCCTGCACAGCTGCCTCCATGCACTTCATTACGCTTACTTGGTCATGTGATCAGAAGTTTGACAAAAAAAAAAAAGCTACTGTGCTTTTTGTGGGGGGCAGGATGTCATACCTGGTTTCTGATTTCCTGTGGACTGCAGGATGACATCATCACCTACCAGATACCTCCCAGCTCCATCTGCTATCTTTATGGCATCAGGATATATAGTAGTTATACACCTCCCATCCAGCTCTATCTGTATACTGCTGCTATCTTTATGGCATCAGGATATATTGTAGTAATACATCTCCCCTCCAGCTCTATCTGTATACTGCTTCTGCTATCTCTATGTGATCAGGATATATAGTAGTTATACACCTCCCATCCAGCTCTATCTGTATACTGCTGTTTCTTTCTCTATGGGATCAGGATATACAGTAGTTATACACCTCCCCTCCAACTCTATCTGTATACTGCTGCTATCATTATGACATCAGGATATATAGTAGTTAAACACCTCCCATCCAGCTCTATCTGTTTACTGCTGCTTCTCTCTCTATGGGCTCAGGAAATATAGTAGTTATACACCTCTCCTCCAGCTCTATCTGTATACTGCTGTTTATTTCTCTATGGAATCAGGATATACAGTAGTTATACACTCCCCTACAGCTCTTTATGTATACTGCTGCTGCTATCATTATGACATCAGGATATATAGTAGTTAAACACCTCCCCTCCAGCTCTGTCTGTATACTGCTGCTTCTATCTCTATGGGATCAGGATATATAACAGTTATACACCTCCCCTCCAGCTCTATCTGTATACTGCTGCTATCACTATGGGATCAGGATATATAGTAGTTATACACCTCTCCTCCAGCTCTATCTGTATACTGCTGCTTCTTTCTCTATGGGATCAGGATATACAGTAGTTATACACCTCCCCTCCAACTCTATCTGTATACTGCTGCTATCTCTATGGGATCAGGATATATAGTAGTTATACACCTCCCCTCCAACTCTATCTGTATACTGCTGCTATCATTTTGACATTAGGATATATAGTAGTTAAACACCTCCCATCCAGCTCTATCTGTATACTGTTGCTTCTATCTCTATGGGATCAGGATATATAGTAGTTATACACCTCCCCTCCAGATCTATCTGTATACTGCTGCTTCTTTCTCTATGGGATCAGGATATAAAGTAGTTATACACCTCCCCTCCAACTCTATCTGTATACTGCTGCTATCATTATGACATCAGGATATATAGTAGTTAAACACCTCCCCTCCAACTCTATCTGTATACTGCTGCTATCATTTTGACATTAGGATATATAGTAGTTAAACACCTCCCATCCAGCTCTATCTGTATACTGCTGCTTCTATCTCTATGGGATCAGGATATATAGTAGTTATACACCTCCCCTCCAGCTCTATCTGTATACTGCTGCTTCTATCTCTATGGGATCAGGATATATAGTAGTTATACACCTCCCCTCCAGCTCTATCTGTATACTGCTGCTTCTATCTCTATGGGATCAGGATATATAGTAGTTATACACCTCCCCTCCAGCTCTATCTGTATACTGCTGCTTCTATCTCTATGGGATCAGGATATATAGTAGTTATACACCTCCCCTGAGGCTGTGTTTCTTGCTGACTTGTATAAAGCTAAATGTTAGTTCAAAAGCCACAAAATATTTAAGCCCAGACCCATGAACAGAGGTTATGGTCCAGGCCTGAGATGGACTCACCCTGATGTGTGGCCGGATGGAAAATGTATCTGTGTAATCCTCCAGGTATTTCAGCACTTCAGAATGATGGAGGAAGGATGGCAGGGAGGGATCGAAGGGAAAGTCTGGAAATTCCATAATCTCTTTAGGAAGATTTGTCCTAAAAGAGCGAGAGATAAAAATGATCCTTCAATGATAAATCTTAAAGGGGTATTCCGCTGCCCCAGTGTTCAGAACATTTTGTTCCGAATGCTTGGAGCAGGCGGCAGGGGTCGTGACTTCATGGCCACGCCCTCTTGATGTCACACCACGCCCCCTCAACGCAAGTCTATGGGAGGGGGCGTGGTGTTGAGGGGGTGTGGTGTGATGTCACAAGGGGTGTGGCTGTAACATAACGACCCCCGCCGCCAGCACCCAGCGCTTCGGGACCCCTGAGATCAGACATCTTAATCCCTTTCCTTTGGATAGGGGATACGATGTTTAGGGGCGGATTACCCCTTTTAAGGTAAAATCTACATCCGTCATAACAATGTTAGTCTAGAATATGATAATGAAGAATAAAATAATAGGGGGGGGGGGGTGTCTTATTGAACCTTTTCTGACCCCATAGCCATTGACGTTTAATCAAAGGTTCAAGAGAAAATTTAGAATTGGTGTGGGGGGGGGGGGGGGGGGGGATTCCAGACTCACAAAGTTATCCCCTATCTACAGGACCCCCACCGATCACAAGAATTGAGAAAAACTGTTCCCTAAATGAAGGGAGCGCTGAGATCGGCCATCTTCATAATGAATGGAGGAGTGATGGTTGTGCAAGTACTCCTCTGTTCTTCTGATCAGTGGGGATCCTAGTGTTTGGACCCCCCACTTATCGTGGCCGGAGCCGGAGTCGGAGTATCGTGACATCAAGGTTCCGCCCCCTCATGACATCATGCCCCCTCCCATTGAGTATCGGGAGTCATCAGCCACAGAGCAAACACTTAGCTCCGTACAGCTGATGACTCGTGGGGCTGCAGGAGAGATTGCGGGGGTTCTCAGCAGCGGGACCCCCGCGATCAGACATCTTATCCCCTACTTCATATAGCAAAATACAGGATATTGTAAGGCTAATCCTAAGCCTAGTAGAGTTACTTCTTGGCAAATCAAAAAGAATATAAAGATAAAGAAGTGCCGAAAATAAAAAATCACCACAAAAAAAAAAAAAAAAGAAAATGTGCCCCCTCAATGTGTGAAATAATAAGCAAAGTAAAGTGCCTTAAATGCTCCAAACAGACCCCCAGCTTGTTGCTATAGGAGTCTATATATACAAGATCCTATCTCCCAACGTGTTTCTGCTGACTATAACGTCAGTGTCCTCAGGAGGTGACTCAGTGGTGAACAACTTATCCCCCATCTTAAGGATAGGGGATAAGTTGCAGATCGCGGGGGGGTCCGACCGCTGGGGCCCCCTGCGATCTTCTGTACGGAGCCCCGACAGCCTGCGGGAAGGGGGCGTGTCGACCTCCGCACGAAGCAGCGGCCGACACGCCCCCTCAATACAACTCTATGGCAGAGCCGAAGCGCTGTCTTCGGCAATCTCCGGCTCTGCCATTGAGATGTATTGAGGGGGCGTGTCGGCCGCCGCTTCGTGCGGGGGTCGAAACCCGCTATCTGGGCTGAGAGCCTGGCCCCCGTATAGAGAGATCGCAGGGGGCCCCAGCGGTCGGACCCCCCGCAATCTCAAACTTATCCCCTATCCTTAGGATAGGGGATAAGTTTTTCACCACTGGACTACCCCTTTAATGGCACCAAGTCGTCTGCTGTTTCACAGATAGCCTGTTTGTGGGGTCACTTCTAGGTGACCCTAATACTTAGGGGTATACCGTGGAAGGGGATTATGTTATAGATCATTGGTCTTCAAACTGTGGCCCTCCAGCTGTTACAAAACTACAATTCCCAGCATGCCCGGACAGCCATTGGCTGTCCGGGCATGCTGGGAGTTGTAGTTTTGCAACATCTGGAGGGCCACAGTTTGAAGACTGCTGTTATAGATTATGAAAGATTGCACAAAGCCCATGTAAACATGTGATAAAATGTAAACAAAGAAAGATATTGCACTTCTGTAATACGTATTGCACATATCCCTGTGCTAATCAGATACCATAATCTTAGATTGCACATAACCCCAATTACCTCTATTGCGCTCAGTAACACGGGCCACTCACGGTCCCTACAGTATGGAGCTCTGAAGTCTGGTGTCTCCAGTCCGCGCTGTGTCAGCTCATGGATACACTGCGGCGCGCGCTCTTCATGCGCGCTGCCGCCGCCCGGCGTCTTACCTCATCAGGTCGCGATCCCCGTATGCGCTCTTCCGGTGACAACTTCCGGTTTTCGCGCTGGGATCAGCTGACCTGGCCAGCGCCGTCAGCGCTACAGACGCGCCCGACGCCGCTCCACGGACGTGTCCTGGCAACCACTGTCAACAATTACCTGCTGCCAAACTGCGCATGCGTATATAGCTCTGGCGTTCCACACTTACTGTCCTATGCCTTGATAAAGCTGGGTCTCTCCAGCGAAACGTCGGGGGGGATGCTAGGGAGCAACAAATTTTAATAAGCAATAATAGGAATTGGTAGATAAAATAGAGGAGGTTATATGTTATGTGGACCGTTAAAATTGGAGTCTCAGGACCCAGAATAATGGAATAAAAGAGTCACTAACATAGAAGCCTGAGTTGAAATAGAATTAGTGGAACCATTATTGGACCAATCCAATTCCTATATATTGTGTTTTTAAACACCTTCTTTTGTATTATTTTTACACTATAATTAGATTTTAACAAATAATAAATAAAAGTGAAGTTTTAAAAGGGTAACCCTAGTTGGGGGTCTTAGTCCCGGATGGGTTTTCGACCCTGAAGGGAATTGGAATTTATTTATTATTACCACAGTTACTTTCGGCCGAATTTCTGCTATAGGACTTAACTCTTGCGTGGCTAGTGCACAGCAAGCGATGTCTATAGAGGCGTACACAGTAAAGAAACAATTTACAACGTTAGTTCCGTACACACCTATGGTACCCTACAGATGGAGATATATTCATTTTAATGGATAAAGGATAGTATACATAAAATAATAGAGATAGGCATATTCCACACTAATGGGGTGACGTATACGGGTGCGCTAACAATAGCACCACCTCCCTAACTGACCTCCCTAGTCCTAGGTGGCAGAAAGGTGACAGGGCAGTAGCGTAGGGGAAGGGGCTTGTCTATTACACCCTGGTGAGTCCTAGTTACTGGGGCCCTATACCTAGGTGGGGTGGCCGTCCTAAAAAGAACGGTCCCACACTGGAACCTATGCCCTATTACTCCATTAAATCCCTATTTATAAATTCTTACTGACTCCTTAAAAGCCCTGTACGGCTTCCCTGTCTTCCTATAGCGTTCCATCTAACGTCCCCCATAGTAGGCTAGCCTGGCTAGATGAAACACGTGAAATTAATATTTTCATTGATGCCCTTTGGGGCTAAACTATCCAATTCGTAGATCCATTTCATCTCCTTCTGTAATAACAATTTATCCAGGTTCCCTCCCCCCTTTCTAATTTTTAGCGGTTTCAATACCCTGGAATTTCAACCTTTTTGGATCTCCTCCATGGTATCTCACTATATGCTTGGCCAGAGGCTTATCTCTATTATTTCTGACGTGTTCCAGAATGCGTCTCTTTAGTTCACGGATCGTCTTTCCAACGTATTGACGGAGTCATGGACATGTAGCTACATAGACAACAGCTTTGGTGTTGCAGTTAATGAAGTGCTGGATTGGGTAATTCCTTCCTGTTTGGATATTAGAGACTGTTTTCGTCTTGCACATAAACTCGCCTGCTCTGCAAAAATGACCCTTGACTTCACGTCTTCCTAGCCAAGTATTGGTGTTACCAGGGAGTCTCTCTAAGGGGGCCAAGTGGCTCTCCATTAATCTGTCCCCAAGATTTCTCCCCCTTCTATAGGTTATCATGGGGTGCGGTTCTAAGCAGTCTTCAAGGTCACTATCCACGTTGCACATTATGTGCAATATAAGATTATGGTTTGTTTACATTTTATCACATGTTTACATGGGTTTTGTGCAATCTTTAATAATCTATAACATAATTCCCTTCCACGGTATACCCCTAAGTATTAGGGTAACCTAGAAGTGACCCCACAAACAGGCTATCTGTGAAACAGCAGACGACTTGGATCGACTTCATAGACATGAATGGAGGGTGCGTGGCGTGACATCACGAGGGGGAGTGGTGTCACGTGGTCTGTTTACGGTGCTGCGCGGAGATCACGGAGGCTCCCAGCCCAGATGCCTTATTCCCTATCCTTTGGATGTCTGTGGGCAGAGTACCCCTTTAAAGTGTCCCAAAGTTATCAGCACATAAAGTGAGGAAGGTCAGATTTGAACATTGGGCCTTGGCCCTGAAGGCCAAAATTGGCCGCATCATTAAGGGGTTAAAGAATAAATGTACAAATAATACATAAAACCAGAACCTTAAAAGATCCTATGAAATACCTAAAAACATGGAAGGTGCAGACCAAGTGGCTACAGAATATTATAGGGGAGATTTCTCAAAACCTGTGAAAAGGAAAAGCTGCAAGTTGCCCATAGCAACCAATCAGATTGGTTGTTATGGGCAACTGGGCAACTTTTCCTCTGCACATTATAATAAATCTCCCCCATAGTTAGGCCTCCAGAGTCAGGGCCGGATCATCATTGGCGCCCATGGAGCGCCTGCTCCGGGCCCGCAGGGGGCCCCCGTCACATTCGGGACATCCCTGTGTCCCGAAAAATCTTTTCGGGACACAAGGATGTCCCAGCGGTCACCTCTCTGCGGCGGCCCCCGCGTTAACTTTAAAAACGCAGAGGCTGCCGGGAGGGGGAGCACGCAGGGACGTCACTGACGTCCCGTGTGTGCACCCATAGATGAAAAGCGGAGCATCGAGGAGGACGCGCGCGCATGGTAAGTGACCAGCGGTGCATCATCTTCAGTGTTCCGACCTCCGCTCCTACGGTCCCGGGACCTACTGCTATGGCCCATAGGCTATAGCAGTAGATCATGACCCCGGTCCCTGGAGTCCCAGAACGGTGGGGCGGTGGTTGGAACACTGAAGTGGGGCAGTAAACAGGCATACAGTCTCCAGCCATACACTGTATATGGCTGAAGGCTGTATGTCTGTGGGGGGAACTGTACTGCACCTAATGTGGGGAACTATACTGTACCTAATGTGGGGGAACTGTACTGCACCTAATGTGGGGAGCTATACTGCACCTAATGTGGGGAACTATACTGTACCTAATGTGGGGGAAATGTACTGCACCTAATGTGGGGGAACTGTGCTGCACCTAATGTGGGGGAACTGTATTGCACCTAATGTGGGGGAACTGTACTGCATCTAATGAGGGGAACTATACTGCACCCAATGTGGGGAGCTATACTGCACCTAATGTGGGGGAACTATACTGCACCTAATGTGGGGATCTATACTGCACCTAATGTGGGGGAACTATACTGCACTTAATGTGGGGAACTATACTACACCTAATGTGGGGGGAACTATACTGCACCTAATGTGGGGGAACTATACTGCACCTAATGTGGGGGACTATACTGCACCTAATGTGGGGGACTATACTGCACCTAATGTGGAGGAACTATACTGCACCTAACATGGGGCACTATACTGCACCTAATGTGGGGAACTATACTGCACCTAAGGTGGGGAACTATACTGCACCTTATGTGGGGTAACTATACTGCACCTAATGTGGGGGAACTATACTGCACCTAATGTGGGGGAACTATACTGCACC
This sequence comes from Hyla sarda, assembly GCF_029499605.1. Lineage (NCBI taxonomy): Eukaryota > Metazoa > Chordata > Amphibia > Anura > Hylidae > Hyla > Hyla sarda. The sequence continues at coordinate 22,522,304 of NC_079192.1, read as the reverse complement.
TAATGTGGGGGAACTGTACTGCACCTAATGTGGGGAACTATACTGCACCTAATGTGGGGAACTATACTGCACCTAATGGGGGGAGAACTATACTGCACCTAATGTGGGGGAACTGTACTGCACCTAATGTGGAGAACTATACTGCACCTAATGTGGGGAACTATACTGCACCTAATGTGGGGAACTATACGGCACCTAATGTGGGGGGAACTATACTGCACCTAATGTGGGGGGAAAATACTGCTCCTAATGTGGGGGAACTATACTGCATCTAATGTGGGGGAACTGTACTGCACCTAATGTGGGGGGAACTATCCTGCACCTAATGTTGGGGAACTGTACTGCACCTAATGTGGGGAACTTTACTGCACCTAATGTGGGGGAACTATACTGCACCTAATGTGGGGGAACTATACTGCACCTAATGTGGGGAACTATACTGCACCTAATGTGGGGAAACTATACTGCACCTAATGTGGGGAAACTATACTGCACCTAATGTGGGGAACTATACTCCACCTAATGTGGGGGAACTATACTGCACCTAATGTGGGGGAACTATACTGCACCTAATGTGGGGAACTATACTGCACCTAATGTGGGGGAACTATACTGCACCTAATGTGGGGGAACTATACTGCACCTAATGTGGGGAACTATACTGCACCTAATGTGGGGGAACTGTACTGCACCTAATGTGGGGGAACTGTACTGCACCTAATGTGGGGGAACTGTACAGCACCTAATGTGGGGGAACTGTACAGCACTTAATGGGGGGAACTGTACTGCACCTAATGTGGGGGAACTGTACTGCACCTTATGTGGGGAACTGTACTGCACCTAATGCGGGGAACTGTACTGCACCTAATGTTGGGGAACTGTACTGCACCTAATGTGGGGGAACTATACTGCACCTAATGTGGGGGAACTATACTGCACCTAATGTGGGGAACTATACTGCACCTAATGTGGGGAAACTATACTGCACCTAATGTGGGGAAACTATACTGCACCTAATGTGGGGAACTATACTCCACCTAATGTGGGGGAACTATACTGCACCTAATGTGGGGGAACTATATTGCACCTAATGTGGGGAACTATACTGCACCTAATGTGGGGGAACTATACTGCACCTAATGTGGGGGAACTATACTGCACCTAATGTGGGGAACTATACTGCACCTAATGTGGGGGAACTGTACTGCACCTAATGTGGGGGAACTGTACTGCACCTAATGTGGGGGAACTATACTGCACCTAATGTGGGGGAACTATACTGCACCTAATGTGGGGAACTATACTGCACCTAATGTGGGGGAACTGTACTGCACCTAATGTGGGGGAACTGTACTGCACCTAATGTGGGGGAACTGTACAGCACCTAATGTGGGGGAACTGTACAGCACTTAATGGGGGGAACTGTACTGCACCTAATGTGGGGGAACTGTACTGCACCTTATGTGGGGAACTGTACTGCACCTAATGCGGGGAACTGTACTGCACCTAATGTTGGGGAACTGTACTGCACCTAATGTGGGGGAACTACACTGCACCTAATGTGGGGGAACTGTACTGCACCTAATGTGGGGGAACTATACTGCACCTAATGTTGGGGAACTATACTGCACCTAATGTGGGGAACTATACTGCACCTAATGTTGGGGAACTATACTGCACCTAATGTGAGGGAACTGTCGGGAGCGGGAGGGAGGCATCATAATGAAGTGCTTCGTCTTCCAGGCAGCCTTAATCTGGCCCTGTCCAGAGTTACAGTATATAACAAATGACAATGGAATATAAACTAACCAAAGAAAGAGCATAAATCCCATAGCCATACAACAGCCCTATGACCATGAAGAGTGACCTGCCCGAGGGATAACAGGACTATATTAGAGGCATAGTGACCAGAACCATATTATCCAAAGATGATGTCACATGACATGATTATATTATTGTGACTTTATCAACTTACTTCAGATCTCTGTACATACTGGAATGTATATTCCCAGCATTTCCCAGGTCTTCCATATAAACCCAGGTTCCCCCCACTTGACCTGTCATCTCGAACACCACTGGAGGTTCAAAGTTCATAGATCTTGAAAGGATGTGACGTGCACTGCCAAGTCCAGCTGCCCCGGCTCCGATCACCGCCACCCGTAGCCGGCTAGATGCCATAGTGGAAAATAATGCTGTTAAAGGACAAACAAAAGGTTTAAATTACTGACCTCTATATGACTGCCCCTTATGTATATGAATTTAACTTCTATAAAACTGCCCCATATGTAAACAACATAACTACTATAATACTGCTCGTATGTACAAGAATATAACTACTATAATACTGCCCATATATACTAGAATATAACTACTATAATACTGCCCAATATATACAATAATGTAACTACTATAATACTACCTCCTATATACAAGAATATAACTACTATAAAACTGCTCCCTATATACAAGAATATAACTACTATAATACTGCCCATATATACTAGAATATAACTACTATAATACTGCTCCTATATACAAGAATATAACTACTATAATACTGCTCCTATATACAAGAATATATCTACTATAATACTGCACCTATGTACAAGAATATCACTACTATAATACTGCTCCTATATACAAGAATATAACTACTATAATACTGCTCCTATACACAAGAATATAACTACTATAATACTGCTCCCTATATACAACAATATAACTACTATAATACTGCTCTTATATACAACAATATAACTACTATAATACTGATCCTATATACAAGAATATAACTACTATAATACTGCTCCTATATACAAGAATATATCTACTATAATACTGCCTCCTATATACAAGAATATAACTATTATAATACTGTCTCCTATATACAAGAATATAACTACTATAATACTGTCTCCTATATACAAGAATATAACTACTATAATACTGCTCCTATATACAAGAATATAACTACTATAATACTGCCCCTATATACAAGAATATAACTACTATAATACTGCTCCTATATACAAGAATATAACTACTATAATACTGCTCCTATCTACAAGAATATAACTACTATAATACTGTCTCCTATATACAAGAATATAACTACTATAATACTGCTCCTATATACAAGAATATAACTACTATAATACTGCCCCTATATACAAGAATATAACTACTATAATACTGCTCCTATATACAAGAATATAACTACTATAATACTGCTCCTATCTACAAGAATATAACTACTAGTGTTGAGCAGCATAGGCCATATTCGAATTCGCGAATATTCGCGAATATATGGACGAATATTCGTCATATATTCGCGAATATTCGCATATTCGTTATACCCTCGGTTTATTTTCGCATATGCGAAAATACACATATGCGAAAATTATCATATGTGAAAATTAGCATATGCGAAAATTAGCATATGCGAATTTTCGCATATGTGAATTTTCGCACGTCAGTCTCACACAGTAGTATTAGAGCCTTCTTTACACCACACAAGCTGGAAGCAGAGAGGGATGATCACTGTGATGTGTACTGTGAAGAAAAAAAAAAAAAAAACGAATATTCGTAATTACGAATATATAGCGCTATATTCGCGAAATTCGCGAATTCGCGAATATGCTATATTCGCGAATAATATTCGAATTGCGAATATTCGCGAGCAACACTAATAACTACTATAATAATGCTCCTATATACAAGAATATAACTACTATAATACTGCTCCTATATACAAGAATATATCTACTATAATACTGTTCCTATATACAAGAATATAACTACTATAATACTGCGCCTATATACAAGAATATAACTACTATAATACTGCTCCTATATACAAGAATATAACTACTATAATACTGCTCCTATATACAAGAATATAACTACTATAATACTGCTCCTATATACAAGAATATAACTACTATAATACTGCCCCTATATACAAGAATATAACTACTATAATACTGCCTCCTACGTACAAGAATATAACTACTATAATACTGCTCCTATATACCAGAATATAACTACTATAATACTGCTCCTATATACAAGAATATAACTACTATAATACTGCTCCTATATACAAGAATATATCTACTATAATACTGATCCTATATACAAGAATATATCTACTATAATACTGCCTCCTATATACAAGAATATAACTACTATAATACTGCTCCTATATACAAGAATATAACAACTATAATACTGCTCCTATATACAAGAATATAACTACTATAATACTGCTCCTATATACAAGAATATAACTACTATAATACTGCTCCTATATACAAGAATATAACTACTATAATACTGTCTCCTATATACAAGAATATAACTACTATAATACTGCTTCTATATACAAGAATATAACTACTTTCTTCTACGACATCCAGCAGCACAGAAGGGATATTCCCGGCCTCTTTTATTCCTGGTAGGACCGCCCACCTAAAAGAAACTCAAACATGAATCAGCCAATGGCAGACGGACATACCTCATAAGTACTCAGCACACCTGCACGCAATTGTGTTTTTTTCTGTCCTCTTTTCTTCTTGGTAAGTGGTGTTTCCACACCTTCTACCCACCTTCATGGATAACATAAAGTCTGCCACAAACATCATCCAAAAAGACGACTAGATCTCTCTGGATCTGATGGATGCGTTTCTGCACATTTCTATAAATGTAGAATCAAGAAGATATCTCAGTAGTTATATTCATCAAGGAAGGATAGAGCACTTCCAGTTTCGGGCACTACCCTTCGGCCTTTCATCATCTCCAAGGGTGTTTACAAAGGTAGCAGTGGCGATTGTGGCAGCCCTGAGGCTTCAGGGAATTCAAATTATACCCGATTTAGACGACTGGCTGCTGAGCGCAGCTGTCACGATGCCGGCTGGCGGGTAGTGGATCCTCTGTGCCAGAGAGGGATTGGCGTGGACCGTGCTAGTGGATCGGTTCTAAGTCACTACTGGTTTTCACCAGAGCCCGCCGCAAAGCGGGATGGTCTTGCTGCGGCGGTAGTGACCAGGTCGTATCCACTAGCAACGGCTCAACCTCTCTGACTGCTGAAGATAGGCGCGGTACAAGGGAGTAGACAAGAGCAAGGTCGGACGTAGCAGAAGGTCGGGGCAGGCAGCAAGGATCGTAGTCAGGGGCAACGGCAGGAGGTCTGGAACACAGGCTAGGAACATACAAGGAACGCTTTCACTGGCACAATGGCAACAAGATCCGGCAGGGAAGTGCAGGGGAAGTGAGGTGATATAGGGAAGTGCACAGGTGAAGACACTAATTGGAATCACTGCGCCAATCAGCGGCGCAGTGGCCCTTTAAATCGCAAAGACCCGGCGCGCGCGCGCCCTAGGGAGCGGGGCCGCGCGCGCCGGGACAGGACCGAGGGAGAGCGAGTCAGGTACGGGAGCCGGGGTGCGCATCGCGAGCGGGCGCTACCCGCATCGCGAATCGCATCCCGGCTGGAAGCAGAATCGCAGCGCCCCGGGTCAGTGGATCTGACCGGAGCGCTGCAGCGGAGAGAGTGTAGCGAGCGCTCCGGGGAGGAGCGGGGACCCGGAGCGCTCGGCGTAACAGCAGCCTCTCAAGATCTTCTGGAACAGCAGCTGCAGACCACCTTAAAGGGGTACTCCGGTGAAAACCTTTTTTCTTTTAAATCATCTGGTGCCAGAAAGTTAAAGGGTACCTCTCATCAAAAAAACTTTTGATATATTATAGATTAATGTATGCAGAATAACTTTACAATTGCATGTTATTAAAAAAATATGCTTCTTTCTATTTAATTTTCCACTTTGAAGAAATGACCACTAGGGGTCTCCCTACCAGTCCTGGCAGGAAGCATTTCAGACTCATGCTGGAGTCCTAAACACTACGAGCTGCCAGTCTGCTTTGTTCACAAAGGAGAACACTCAGAGCTGCCAGCCTGCTTTGTTCACAGCCTGTTTGGCTGTGAACAAAGCAGGCTGGCAGCTCTGAGTATTTAGGACTCCAGCATGAGTCAGTAATGCTTGCTGACATGACTGATCGGGAAAAATACAATAGAAAGAAGCATATTTTTCATTAACATGCTATTGGAAAGTTATTCAACATTCATTAATCTAAAATATATCAAAAGTTTATTTGATGAGAGGTACCTTTTAAACAGATTTGTAAATCACTTCTATTAAAAAATCTTAATCCTTCCTGTACTTATTAGCTGCTGAATATTACAGAGGAAATTCTTTTCTTTTTGGAATTCTCTCTGATGACATCACGAGCACAGTGCTCTTTGCTGACGTTATTATAATAATAATAACTCTTTATTGTTGTCCTTAGTGGGATTTGAACCCAAGGCCCCGGAACTGTCCTCAGTGGGACATGATGGACACCAAGAACAGAAAGCTTCAGAGGTTTTGTTCTCTTCACAGCGAGGATCAACCAGACCACCTGGACTCCCTCACTATGAGTTGGAGAGGTCTTTATATTTACCTGTTTCCACCAATTCCTCTGATGAGTCGGATCTTGAACAAGATGATTCTGGACAAGCCATCTGTCTTGCTAAGAGCTCCATTTTGGCGGCGCAGAGACTACTTTCCACTCTTGTTCCGCCTGTCCAATGGTAATTTTTGGAAGATACCACAACACGAAGATCTTCTTCTCTAGAGAAGTCTCTACCATTAACATCTCGATCGCCTGCATTTAACAGTGTGGATTTTGAGAGGGTTAAGTTCAGAGCCAAGGGATTGTCTGTAGAAGTCATAGACACCTTATTGTCTACCCGTAAACAGTCCACAAATCTACTCTATTCCAAGTTGTGGGAAAATGGTGATCCAGAAGTCTCTCTGCCAGTGGTGCTCCAATTTTTGCAGGATGGCTACTTGAAAGGGTTGAAGCCTAACATGCTTAGAGTGCATGTCACAGCCATTAATGCTGTCACGATGCCGGCTGGCAGGTAGTGGATCCTCTGTGCCAAAGAGGGATTGGCGTGGACCGTGCTAGTGGATCGGTTCTAAGTCACTACTGGTTTTCACCAGAGCCCGCCGCAAAGCGGGATGGTCTTGCTGCGGCGGTAGTGACCAGGTCGTATCCACTAGCAACGGCTCAACCTCTCTGGCTGCTGAAGATAGGCGCGGTACAAGGGAGTAGACAGAAGCAAGGTCGGACGTAGCAGAAGGTCGGGGCAGGCAGCAAGGATCGTAGTCAGGGGCAACGGCAGGAGGTCTGGAACACAGGCTAGGAACATACAAGGAACGCTTTCACTGGCACAATGGCAACAAGATCCGGCAAGGGAGTGCAAGGGAGGAGACTAGATAAAGGCAGGGAGCAGGTGGGAGCCAATTAAGCTAATTGGGCCAGGCACCAATCATTGGTGCACTGGCCCTTTAAGTCTCAGAGAGCTGGCGCGCGCGCGCCCTAGAGAGCGGAGCCGCGCGCGCCAGCACATGACAGCAGGGGACCGGGACGGGTAAGTGACCTGGGATGCGATTCGCGAGCGGGCGCGTCCCGCTGTGCGAATCGCATCCCCAACGGCCAAAACAGTGCAGCGCTCCCGGTCAGCGGGACTGACCGGGGCGCTGCAGGGAGAAAGACGCCGTGAGCGCTCCGGGGAGGAGCGGGGACCCGGAGCGCTAGGCGTAACAGTACCCCCCCCCTTAGGTCTCCCCTTCTCTTTGTCCGGTAACTGCCTCCCCTGGGATGAGGACACCGGGAAAGAATGGAGGGTTTCCTCAACGGCAGGCAGTACAGCAGGAGTGGGAATGGGGAGGGAGGGCAGAGGGCGAGGCCTGGCACGGGGCAGTGTGACACCAGGACGGGGGCCATGGGGAGGCACAGAGGCTTGCCTGATGGGACTGGGAGGGGGGGAGAGGCACTTCCTGTGGCAGGCAGAGTCCCAGTTCCTGATCTCCCCGGTGGTCCAATCAATGGTGGGGGAATGAAGCCGGAGCCAAGGCAGACCGAGGAGGACCTCAGAGGTACAGTTGGGGAGAATGAAGAACTCAATCCTTTCGTGGTGGGGTCCGATAGACATCAGGAGGGGTTCTGTGCGGTAACGCACGGTGCAGTCCAATCTGGCTCCGTTGACCGCGGAAATGTAGAGCGGTTTGACGAGACAGGTCACCGGGATGCTGAATCTATTAACAAAGGACTCCAACATAAAATTCCCGGAGGCACCAGAGTCCAAGCAGGCCACGGCTGAGAGGGAGGAGTTGGTTGTAGGAGAAATCCGCACGGGCACCGTGAGACGTGGAGAAGAAGACTTAGAACCAAAAGATGCAACACCCACGTGAGCTGGGTGCGTGCGTGCGTTTCCCAGGCGTGGAGGACGGATAGGGCAATCCACCAAGAAATGTTCAGTACTGGCACAGTACAGACAGAGATTTTCTTCTCTACGGCGATTCCTCTCTTCCTGGGTCAGGCGAGACCGATCCACTTGCATGGCCTCCTCGGCGGGAGGCCCAGGCGAAGACTGCAAAGGATGCTGTGGGAGAGGTGCCCAGAGATCTAAGTCTTTTTCCTGGCGGAGCTCTTGGTGTCGTTCAGAAAAACGCATGTCAATGCGGGTAGCCAAATGGATGAGTTCTTGGAGGTTGGCAGGAATCTCTCGTGCGGCCAGCACATCCTTGATGCGACTGGATAGGCCTTTTTTAAAGGTCGCGCAGAGAGCCTCATTATTCCAGGATAGTTCAGAAGCAAAAGTACGGAATTGGATGGCGTACTCGCCAACGGAAGAATTACCCTGGACCAGGTTCAACAGGGCAGTCTCGGCAGAAGAAGCTCGGGCTGGCTCCTCGAAGACACTCCGGAGTTCAGCGAAGAAGGCCTGGACTGTGGCTGTGGCAGGATCATTGCGGTCCCAGAGCGGTGTGGCCCAAGACAAGGCCTTTCCTGAAAGAAGGCTTACTACGAACGCCACCTTAGACCGTTCTGAAGGAAACAAGTCCGACAACATCTCCATATGCAGGGAACACTGAGACAAAAATCCACGGCAGAGTTTAGAGTCCCCATCAAATTTGTCCGGCAGGGACAAGCGGAGGTTAGGAGCGGCCACTCGCTGCGGAGGAGGTGCAGGAGCTGGCGGAGGAGATGGTTGCTGCTGTAGCAGAGGCAGAAGTTGCTGTAACATGGCGGTCAACTGCGACAGCTGCTGTCCTTGTTGGGCAATCTGCTGCGATTGCTGAGCGACCACCGTGGGAAGATCAGCGAGACTTGGCAGCGGCACCTCAGCGGGATCCATGGCCGGATCTACTGTCACGATGCCGGCTGGCAGGTAGTGGATCCTCTGTGCCAAAGAGGGATTGGCGTGGACCGTGCTAGTGGATCGGTTCTAAGTCACTACTGGTTTTCACCAGAGCCCGCCGCAAAGCGGGATGGTCTTGCTGCGGCGGTAGTGACCAGGTCGTATCCACTAGCAACGGCTCAACCTCTCTGGCTGCTGAAGATAGGCGCGGTACAAGGGAGTAGACAGAAGCAAGGTCGGACGTAGCAGAAGGTCGGGGCAGGCAGCAAGGATCGTAGTCAGGGGCAACGGCAGGAGGTCTGGAACACAGGCTAGGAACATACAAGGAACGCTTTCACTGGCACAATGGCAACAAGATCCGGCAAGGGAGTGCAAGGGAGGAGACTAGATAAAGGCAGGGAGCAGGTGGGAGCCAATTAAGCTAATTGGGCCAGGCACCAATCATTGGTGCACTGGCCCTTTAAGTCTCAGAGAGCTGGCGCGCGCGCGCCCTAGAGAGCGGAGCCGCGCGCGCCAGCACATGACAGCAGGGGACCGGGACGGGTAAGTGACCTGGGATGCGATTCGCGAGCGGGCGCGTCCCGCTGTGCGAATCGCATCCCCAACGGCCAAAACAGTGCAGCGCTCCCGGTCAGCGGGACTGACCGGGGCGCTGCAGGGAGAAAGACGCCGTGAGCGCTCCGGGGAGGAGCGGGGACCCGGAGCGCTAGGCGTAACAAATGCATTCACAGATGGAAGATTTGCTGGTCAGCTATTAATTGCCAGATTTTTCAAAACTCTTAAAAATCTTAGACCAACGGTCAAACCTCCAGTTGCCTCCTGGGATCTAGTATTGGTCCTGAAGAACCTCAAACAGCCTCCATTTGAACCAATGGAAGAAGCCAATATTAAGTGGGTCTCATGTAAAGCCTTGTTCATTGTAGCGGTCACTTCTACTAAGAGTTTGGAAGAATTGCAAGCTCTGTTGTCTAGATCCCCATATGCAAAATTTACGCAAGACTGAGTCCTACTCAGAACTGTCCCTTCCTTTGTTCCCAAAGTGGCATCTGATGTAAAGGTCAATAAAGACATTTTTTTGCCACATTTTTTGCCCCACTGAAAATGGAGGAACCAATCTTCAATCACTGGATGTGAAAAGAGTTTTGTTAAATTATCTTGCAAGAGTGGAGAATTTCCGAGTAGATGAAGATCTCTTCGTGCAGTTTGTGGGACCAAGGAGGAAGGCAGCCAAAGAGACACTGGCAAGGTAGATCAAGACGACCATCATTGAAGCTTACACACTGGAAGCAGTAGATCCTCCATTACCTTTAAAGGGTCACTCTCATTAAAGCTAATTTTTGCTATTGCACTCCTTATGGTAAAGGAAAAATATTTCTAATATACTTTGTTAAAAAAAATGAAGTTTTCTATGTTTTATTTGTGCTTAAAAAAGCTCAAGAGCACATTTCCCCCCAACTCATACACAGACTTTGGACCAAAATCCAAACACAGGAAGTGCCGCCTGGAGTGCCGAGGGGGGGGGGGGGGGGTGTCCAGCCACATCCAATCGTAGCTCCTCTCACACATAACTGCCATATGCTGTTGGTTGGACAGCCCCCCCCCTCAGGACTCCAGGTGGCACTCCCTGTGTTTGGACTTTGGTCCAAGGTCTGTGTATGAGTTGGGGGAAAATGTGCTCTTGAGCTTTTTTAAGCACAAATAAAACATAGAAAACTTCATTTTTTTTAAACAAAGTATATTAGAAATATTTTTTCATTTACCATAAGGAGTGCAATAGCAAAAATTAGTTTTAATGAGAGTGCCCATTTAAGAGCCCATTCGACACGTGCTACAGCTACTTCCTGGGCAAGTGCCTTTAAGTGACATCTGCTACGCAGCATCCTGGACGACTTCTTCTACGTTCATCAACCACTATCGGCTCAACATCCAGGCAAGAGGTCCAGCCTTCAGTATCAGGGTTTTGCCTGCTGCTTTTCAAGTTTAAACCCTCCCTTTGTTAGCTGCTAGCGAGCATCCCTTCTGTGCTGCCGGATGTCGTAGAAGAAAGTGAAAATTGTTACTTACCGTAATTTTGCTTTCTTCGAGACAGAAGGCAGCACATATAACCCACCCAATAGAATTATTTTTTTGCAAATCAGAAAAGAGTCTAGTTATTAACACAATTGTGTGCTGAGTACTTATGAGGTATGTCCCTCTGCCATTGGCTGATTCATGTTTGAGTTTCTTTTAGGTGGGCGGTCCTACCAGAAAAGAGGCCGGGAATATCCCTTCTGTGCTGCCTTCTCTCTCGAAGAAAGCAAAATTACGGTAAGTAACAATTTGTACTATAATACTGCTCCTATATAGAAGAATATAACTACTATAATACTGCTCCTATATACAGGAATATAACTACTATAATACTGCTCCTATATACAAGAATATAACTACTATAATACTGCTCCTATATACAAGACTATAACTACTATAATACTGCCTCCTATATACAAGAATATAACTACTATAATACTGCTCCTATATACAAGAATAGAACTACTGTAATACTGCCTCCTATATATACAAGAATATAACTACTATAATACTGCTCCTATATACAAGAATATAACTACTATAATACTGCTCCTATATACAAGAATATAACTACTATAATACCGCTCCTATATACAAGAATATAACTGCTATAATACTGCTCCTATATACAAGACTCTAACTACTATAATACTGCCTCTATATACAAGACTCTAACTACTATAATACGGCTCCTATGTACAAGAATATAACTACCATATTACAGCCTCCTATATACTAGAATATAACTACTATAATACTGCTCCCATATACAAGAATATAACTACTATAATACTACCTCCTATATACAAGAATATAACTACTATAATACTGCTCCTATATACAAGAATATAACTACTATAATACTGTTCCTATATACAAGAATATAACTACTATAATACTGTTCCTATGTACAAGAATATAACTACTGTAATACTGCCTCCTATATACAAGAATATAACTACTATAATACTACTCCTATATACAGGAATATAACTACTATAATATTGCCTCCTATGGACAAGAATATAACTACTATAATACTTCTATATACAAGAATATAACTACTAAAATACTTCTATATACAAGAATATAACTACTATAATACTTCTATATACAAGAATATAACTACTATAATACTGCTCCTATGTACACGAATATAACTACTGTAATACTGTTCCTATATACAAGAATATAACTACTGTAATACTGCCTCCTATATACAAGAATATAACTACTATAATACTACTCCTATATACAGGAATATAACTACTATAATATTGCCTCCTATGGACAAGAATATAACTACCATAATACTTCTATATACAAGAATATAACTACTAAAATACTTCTATATACAAGAATATAACTACTATAATACTTCTATATACAAGAATATAACTACTATAATACTGCTCCTATATACAAGAATATAACTACTATAATACTTCTATATACAAGAATATAACTACTATAATACTGCCTCCTATATACAATGATATAATACTGCTCCTATGGCCAATAGGCAGTAGAATTGTTATATCTTGACAAGGCAGTATACAGGATCATTAATAAGTCATCACTGTGGTGCCACTACATGGCCTGTATAAATATGGATGTACATCCATATCAGTGACCTTCCCCTTTACATACAGATGCTCAGGAGAAGAATCCATGTACTTACATTCTGTAGGTTTCTCCTCTAGTGAATCCTAAGAGATCGACCTTTGCTTTGTGTTAAGTTACTCATTGTCATTCTGTGTCCGCTCCATTGCCCAGATTTACCAATTTGTCTTAGGACAGAAACTGTCTGGTTTTCCAATAACAACCAATCACAGCTCATGTTTCATATCTTTAGGAGCTCTGGTAAAATAAAAGCTGAGCTGTGATTGGCTACTATGGGAAAACCAGACAGTGTCTGTCCTCAGACATATTGGTAAATCTGGGCCTATGCGTCAATGCTGGTGTGGTGTCCCAGTACAGCATGTCCAGCTGCTACCCATTACAGTGGCGGGGTGGCTGAGATGCATAAGGTGTCTGTAAGGTACTGGATAGTTTTGCCTTAGTTTTTATTTGCACCACATGTCTTGTGTATACACTGAGGTTTACAGAATACAGAGGGTTAACTTTCTTACATTGCCTTGCATTTGATGGAGAGCTGAATGGTTGATTTGGTCACATGTAGCCTCCTAGCCAAAAGATGCAAGAGAGTTCAGTATCTAACCCTCTTCTCCTGAGGAAAAGAAGGTGACCTAAAACCAGCTTTAGGTAGTTTATGCCTTGCTATTTCCAGTGCCACATGTTTGGCATTAGCTAGACCTACCTCTGTACAGGACATAGGTGTATGTAAAAGTTGCCGCTCATGTCCCAAGTTCGAGTCCGCGCTGCGAGGATTTAACTTCTGCATTGTCTTAAGCCTCAACATAAACAGTAGATTTCAAGAAAGGATAGAGCTGAACAAGGACCTCCAGTCAGGTAAGTGCCAGCCTGTCTGCCAAGTAGGGGGGGAGGACTTTCCTGTATATACTTCTCTGAGTGTTGTGTCACAGAGTACTACCCAAAAAATTTTACGAATGACTGTGGTGTTTTTTTACTCCTTTTTTACTCCTTTTTTTCATGGGTGGCTTTTTAACTCACTGCACCGAATTTACAAAAAGGCACAAGTCGGGTTATAAATTTGGTGCAATTTCAGAAATTACATATGTTAAATGTGTGAATTTACCCACCTTTCAGGTGACTTTGTGTGTGTACCTGCAGGGCAGTCTAGTAACTTCATTGTGAATGTCCTTTATTTTACATTTCATTTTACATCTTTTCATTAGCTCACAGTTATATATCTGATGAGGAGAAGTGGGCGTGTCCCTACCTTGTAGTAGTGGGAGGTGACTGGTGCACCTGCTCATGCAGCCTTGTCCATGAGTTATCTGTTGTCCATGACCCATGGACAAGCCTGAGGCTGCTGCACGGCTGGTAAGTTGTTAGGATTTGGCAGGCTGGATGTGGATCCTCTGTGTCAGCGAGGGATTGGCGTGGACCGTGTCGGTGGACCGGTTCTAGGTTGCTACTGGTATTCACCAGAGCCCGCCGCAAAGCGGGATGGTCTTGCTGCGGCGGTAGCAACCAGGTCGTATCCGCCGGCAACGGCTCAACCTCGCTGACTGCTGAGAAGGCGTGGGACAGAAGGGCTAGGCAGAGGAAAGGTCAGACGTAGCAGAAGGTCGGGGCAGGCGGCAAGGTTCGTAGTCAATGGAGATAGCAAGAGGTCAGGAACACTGGTAAGGCAAACACTGTAACGCTTTCACTAGGCACAAGGGCAACAAAATCCGGCAAGGAAGGGAAGGGGAAGTGAGGTTATATAGACAGGTGCACAGGTGGAAGCTAATAGACTGATTGGGCCAGGCACCAATCATTGGTGCACTGGCCCTTTAAATCTTAGAGAGCTGGCACGCACGCGCCCAAAAAAGAAATTAAAAAAGAAAAGAATTTCCTCTGTAGCATACAGCTGCTAAAAAGTACTGGAAGGGTAAAGGTTTTTTTTAATAGAAGTCATTTACAAATCTGTTTAACTTTCTGGCACCAGTTGATAAAAAAAATAAAATGTTTTCCACCAGAGTACCCCGTTAAGTAGGTCCACCCATTGTATCAGACACGTACCAGCAGCAGCATATTCATGGTGTCGCAGATAGGTGACGATGCTGTACGTTTCTCAGGCTGTTGGAATGGACAATTATGATAACCTAGCAGTATTGAGGCTATCTATTTGCAGGGAGATGCCTTATAGCTTAAACATCACTTACTAAGAAGCTATAAATACCCCTACAAGACCAGGAAGTGGAAGCCATTGCCTTTAAGCCCCCTGATGACGCTGAGATCACGGCGAAACAAATTGAGGAGGGTATGCTGATATATATGTTATCATAGTGCTATAGTTCTGCAGCCTATACTCATATATCAATGTTCTACTACAGGGAATGGTCCCCATTTGATATATACATAGGTGGTGTCCCTGGATACTAACATACTTTAGCACCTTATTTATATACTTCCTTTGGAGGTCTCTCCATGAAAAGTTAAATTTTAGGGGTGGGTAGGTTATTAGAGTTTTTTTTTTGTTTTTTTACCCGTTGCTCCTTGTGCTAAAAAAATAATAAAAATAATCAAGTTTCTCCCATTATTCTTCCCCAATCCCCCATAATGACAAAGTGATAACAGAATGTTAGAAATCTTTGCTAATTTATTTAAAAAAAAATAAAAAATAATCTTGCATTGAGATTCAATTCAGACTCTTTATTCAGGACTTAGTTGAAGCCCCTTTAGCAGCGATTCCAGTCTCCAGGCTCCTTGGTCTCACTAGAGATGTTCCATGGGGTCCGAGCTCTTGCTTGGCCCCTCAAGGACTTTCACTGAGTTTTCTCTAAGTATTGGGCAGGTGATGGGCAGTGCCTGGTGTCCTCCAGACATGATGCTGCCCCCACCATGATCACTGTAGGGATGGTATTGAGCAGGTGATGGGCAGTACCTGGTTTCCTCCAGACATGATGCTGCCCCCACCATGATCACTGTAGGGATGGTATTGAGCAGGTGATGGGCAGTACCTGGTTTCCTCCAGACATCATGCTGCCCCACCATGATCACTGTAGGGATGGTATTGGGCAGGTAATGGGCAGTGCCTGGTTTTCTCCAGACATGATGCTGCCCCCACCATGATCACTGTAGGGATGGTATTGGGCAGGTGATGGGCAGTACCTGGTTTCCTCCAGACATCATGCTGCCCCACCATGATCACTGTAGGGATGGTATTGGGCAGGTGATGGGCAGTGCCTGGTTTCCTCCAGACATGATGCTGCCCCCACCATGATCACTGTAGGGATGGTATTGGGCAGGTGATGGGCAGTGCCTGGTTTCCTCCAGACATGATGCTGCCCCCACCATGATCACTGTAGGGATGGTATTGGGCAGGTGATGGGCAGTGCCTGGTTTCCTCCGGACATGATGCTGCCCCCACCATGATCACTGTAGGGATGGTATTGGGCAGGTGATGGGCAGTGCCTGGTTTCCTCCAGACATGATGCTGCCCCCACCATGATCACTGTAGGGATGGTATTGGGCAGGTGATGGGCAGTGCCTGGTTTCCTCCAGACATCATGCTGCCCCACCATGATCACTGTAGGGATGGTATTGGGCAGGTGATGGGCAGTGCCTGGTTTCCTCCAGACATGATGCTGCCCCCACCATGATCACTGTAGGGATGGTATTGGGCAGGGGATGGGCAGTACCTGGTTTCCTCCAGACATGATGCTGCCCCCACCATGGTCACTGTAGGGATGGTATTGGGCAGGTGATGGGCAGTGCCTGGTTTCCTCCAGACATGATGCTGCCCCCACCATGGTCACTGTAGGGATGGTATTGGGCAGGTGATGGGCAGTGCCTGGTTTTCTCTAGACATGATGCTGCCCCCACCATGCTTCATTGTAGGGATGGTATTGGGCAGGTGATGGGCAGTGCCTGGTTTCCTCCGGACAGAATGCTTAGAATCAAGGCCAAAAAGTTCAATCTTTTTTTCTCACAGTCTGAGAGTCCCTAAGGTGATTTTTGGAAACTCCAGGTGGCTTCCATGTGTCTCTTACTGTGGATAGGTTTCTTTCTGGCCACTCAGCCCAGATTGTGGAGGCTGCAGTCATGGTTCTGGACCTTCTTGGAGTTTCACCCGTTTCCACACAGGATCTTTGGAGCTTAGCCAGAGTGACCATTGGGTTCTTGGTCGCCTTTCTTACCAAGGCCCTTCTCATAGGCCTCCTCTGTCCCATCTGTCTGCACTTCAAACTCCTCTCTGTTCAGTATCTTGAAGTTGAGTTTTCGATATACTAAAGGGTTTGAGCTTCTGAATTCCCGAGTTAGATCATACAACTTTTCTAGCACAGGGGCCAGTGGCTCAATCCCCGCAGTGTCTGCCAACCACTGGTTATAATTCCACTGGTTCAGTCCTAGGAGGTGAAGGTATTTGAGGGGTAACCCTGAGTTTCGGTGCTCTATATACTCTTTGCGAGATTCAGAAAGCATTTGTTCCACAGGGGGTAGTGGGCATTTGCCCTCCAGTGTTAAAAGGAAAAACTGGGCCTGACAGTGAAAAAGTGGGAATGGGACCACAATTTTACAGGCCCCAATGAAGCACAAGGTGGGGTATCGGGCATGGATTAAGTGTTTATAGAGTGGCAGGAGGTGACCTTCCCCTCGGTCAGGTCTTTCTATATCTTCACCCTCCAAAAATCCCCAGTCCAATACATCCTCATATTCCACCTCTTCACTATCAGTGAGGCCATCACCAGCCCTTCTTTGGTTCCTAGGCAAAAAGAATGGGTAGTTGTATTTGTAACCAGTACAGAAAATCAATGTATCTGCCTCAACCTGTGTTCCATTCTCAAAAATGAGTTCATTACGAGTAGCACTGACCACCGGAGGTGCCAGGGAGACATTTTCTGGTGGGGTCCACTTTAGGGGAGGCCCGCGGTGGCTCAAAATGACATATTTGGCATGTGCAGAAAGTTCCATGGCTATGTCTACACCTGAAGGTCCTGAGCCTAAAAGGACTATGGAACGTGAAGAGAAGACCTCCGGATAGCGATAAAAATGGCTGTGTAATATTTCTCCTGCAAAAGTAATGAAAATAATTATAATTTAGCAAGGTCCAGGACCTCAGATGAATGTACAAATGTAGTCATTTATTAAAGCATACACATATTAAAATAGCCAACCCCCAAAAAAATTATTTTAGGAAATACCAACCTTTAAAAACCATGGGGGAGATTTATCAAAACCTGTCCAGAGGAAAAGTAGCCCATAGCCACCAATCAGATCACTTCTTTCATTGTTCACGGGCCTTTTCAAAAGTGAAAGAAGCAATTTGATTGGTTGCTATGGGCAACTCAGCATATCGACATCCCTGCCCCCTTCCCACCTGCTCCGATATGCCCACCTACCTTGCAAATATTCACGGAGGACCGTTCATCCATGCGAGTGAGAGGCTGGCGGACATATAGCAGCAGAGGCAAAAATGCTGGGTATGCCGGTCCCACCTCTATTGCGCAAAACCAGCAACTAACATATTGGCAATGGAGGCTAATAACTGGTCTATCTGTGGAACTGGACCACAGCTCTGGGTATTTTACATCTCATTTTAATGCGATTCACCCGCACTATAACCCTGCATATTGGGTTTAGTGTGAGGGAACTGGCTGTCAGTTTCACTCTGGGATGCAGTTGTTGTTTTTTAAACTACCCAGAATGCCAGCATTTAAAAAAAAAAAAAACTTGACAAACCTTCCGCCGCTCCCCCGATGCTACCGTTATCCCTCCCCCGGCCTCAACTGTAGTCTAGCAAAATGAGACTCAGCTAATCTCCGCCATATCGACGTTCCACCACGGCCAGTCATAGGCTGAGCAGTGGTGTGATTAATTAAGTCCCGGCACCAGACAGAAGACCAAAACCAGGGCCCAATACGTTACACTGCCGCTCAGCCATCCCCGGCTTAGGTGGTACACCTTTTAGCCGGTGTGACAATTCAATCACAAAAAGAAGACTGCAGAGGATGCAGGGAGTGAGCACTTGAACTTATGCAAATGTCCCCAATACCTGTAGAACATAAAAAACAATAAAAATCCCTCTTACGTTCCTCTCCGCTCCAGCACTGAGGCCTCTTCATCGTTCACCTTGTAGTGAAGGACCTGCCACAAAATGGAATTACGTCATTGCGCAGGGTGCAGGTGGACGCCCTGCACCACTAACAGAGCAGAGGATGCAGAGGCCTTAAGGGAGGACTGCAGCCAGAGACACGAAGGATAGGGGATAGGTGTCTGATCGCAGGGGGGTCTGACTGCTAGGACCCCCATGATCTCCTGAACAGGGACCCAGCACTACTGCGGATCTGCGTGGCTAATGCTCGTGTCGTCTACCTCCCTAAGAGGTCCACAGACATACCTCCTCCATTCATCTCTCTGGGAGAGGTGGGATGCACGAATGCTGCATCTACACCTCTCCCATAGAGATACATGGTGGTGGGGGGTGTTGTCCGTGGCAGAGTTAGGGTCCCAGTGTTTGGACCCCATTGCAATCAGACAGGATAGGGGATAAGTTGTATAAGGCTGCAGTACTCCTTTAAGGCAGGAGCAGAGGAAAGGTAAATGGAATTTTTATTTAGGGGGAGAGGACTTTTTGGGGGTTCCTTACCTACCTGACTATCTAAATATTGGGGGCTACTACCTAACAGGAGATTCCCTACCTTGCTAACTACTTGGGGCCTCTACCTAATAAGAGGTTTCCTACCTACCTGACTGCCTAAATATTGGGGGCTTCTCCCTAATAGGTATCCTTATGGGGGAATTCCCTAGTTACCTATCTTCTGTGGGCTTCTACATAAAAGAGGAGGATTCTTTACCTAACTATTGGGGCTTATAATAATAGGGGGGATTACCTACCTTACTACTGGGGGCAAATCCTAATTCTGAGTGTCAGTGAGGGCAAAGTCTAGAGTCACCTCTTCTGTCACGTGATATTACAAAAAAAAGGTATTGGTATCGGGGTGTACATGAAAAAAGTATCAGTACCCATACTCAGTAATGGTATCGGGACATCTGAGCGTTATTGGCCCTACACAGTGAGCACCATAAAAGAAAAAAAGATCCATGCCAAAAAGTCACAGCACTTGCTGAGCAAATTTTTCTTACCTTGAAAGTCCTTTATGCCACGAATATCAGGGATGTAGGGATAAGAGTAATGTCTGCAGAGAATGGGACACAACATCAGTCACTGAGATACAGCAGTCAGAAAGTGGAAGACGAGACAGATAGACCAGAGATCAGTCAACAAGAAAATGAAGAGGAGCTTATGGTGGACCAACCATGGAAAAACATCTAATATTGAGGTCCAGTTTCTACCCAGGGCACCAGATCCAAAGAGGAACAAGGTGGACCTCATTCCAGGTATGTCAAGTACATAAAAGCAAAGACTGACACCTCATTGGATAGATGTTCATGGCCAGCCATTTGCATTCCCAGTATCAATACTTCCCACAGCTTATAACGGAGCATGGACACCAGATATGAAGAGACTACATGTTCTAGTTCTAGCATGCTTCTTCTCTGGAGAAAGAAGCTTCTTTCCCTGGAGACTACTTTCTCCAGACTAGAACCCATATCGGCAATGGGATCGAGAGAGTTCCCAAGCCATGAGTTAAAGTAACAGGGACAATGCAGAGATGTTTTTAGGAGTACATAAACTGTTGACCTCTTTAGTTTGGCCCAGTGATTCGCCCCTCCCTGATCACAGATTGTAATGCATTGTTTTTTACTTTATTCCTCTGATAATAAGTAATGAGGGGAATGTTAGTGCAGCATGTGGTATAGTGTATAGCATAGGGAACCTGTGCTGTAGATTGTACTGTCATGCTATGTATGATTGTAATGTATTGTATGATTTGTAATGACGACTTAATGGTTACCCAAGAGCTTTTAAAAAAAAAAAAATTGCAGAATGAGTGATGGAGTGGAATGTTAGTGCAGCATGTGGTATAGTGTATAGCGTAGGGAACCTGTGCTGTAGATTGTACTGTCATGCTATGTATGATTGTAATTTATTGTATGATTTGTAATGATGACTGAATGGTTACCCAAGCTCTTTAAAAAAAACTTGTAGAATGAGTGATGGAGCGGAATGTTAGTGCAGCATGTGGTAAAGTGTACAGATTAGGGAACCTGTGCTGTATATTGTACGTTCATGCTATGAATGATTGCAATTTATTGTATGATTTGTAATGACGACTGAATTGTTACCCGAGCTCTTTCAACAAACTTTTACAATGAGTGCGGAATGTTAGTGCAGCATGTGGTATAGTGTACAGCGTAGGGAACCTGTGCTGTATATTGTACTGTCATGCTATGTATGATTGTAATGTATTGTATGATTTGTAATGACGACTGAATGGTTACCCAAGTTCTTTCAATAATCTTTTACAATTAGTGATGTAGCGGAATGTTAGTGCAGCATGAGGTATAGTGTATAGCTTAGGGAAACTGTGCTGTATATTGTACTGTCAGGCTCTGAATGATTGTAATTTATTGTATGACTTGTAATGACGACTGAATGATCACCCAAGCTCTTTCGGTAGAAATTAGGTGGAGGTGGTAACAGGTGACACTTACCCCACACACACCATAACGGCATCAAATTTTTCCAACACTTCTTCTCCTTGGGAGCTGGATATGACCCTCCAGGAGATCCGCTCTTGGTCTTCAAGGACAGGATAGACGGACACCACAGGGGTGTTAAACTGCAGAGTATGGAGCAGTGGTCTCATACTGTGGCCCTTCAGACGTTGCAAAACTTCAACTCCCAGCATGTCCGGACAGCCAACGGCTGTCCGGGCATGCTGGGAGTTTAAGTTTTGCAACATCTAGAGGGCCACAGTTTGAGACCACTGGTATGGAGACTATGGGAAGGTTAAGGTTAACATGGACAATGTTTTAAAGGGATTTTAGACTAACAGCATATCTAGTGTTGTCCCCATGGTTGTCCCAATGGTTGGATCCCATTCCTAGTAGAGAAGCGGCCAAAAATGTGATCCCCCCCGCCCCCGCAGCTTTCTTTTTTATAGAACTACAACAGGCTTATGGCTTGGACTATGGATAGGTCTAAACTACAGTGATCAGACCACCCGTCATACCGCGCTGGTAAATAAGACCTTATGGGGGAGATTTATCAAAAAGTTGCCCATAGCAACCAATCAGATCGCTTCTTTCATTTTTCAGAGCCCTTGTTAAAAATGAAAGAAGCGATTTGATTGGTTGCTATGGGCAACTTGGCGACTTTTCCTCTGCACAGGTTTTGATAAATCTCCTCCATATATGTCTGCAGTTCAGGACTAAAGACATTTATAAAGCTAAATTTTAGACAAATATTTAAAGGAGTACTCTGGTGGAAAACATTTATTTATTTTTTATTTTTTTAATCAACTGGTGCCAGAAAGTTAAACAGATTTGTAAATTACTTTTATTAAAAAAATCTTTACCCTTCCAGTACTTTTTAGCAGCTGTATGCTACAGAAGAAATTATTTTATTTTTGAATTTCTTTTTTGTCTTGTCCACAGTGCTCTCTGCTGACACCTCTGTCCGTGTCAGGAACTGTCCAGAGCAGCATTGGTTTGCAATGGGGATTTTCAGCTGCTTTGGACAGTTCCTGGTACGGGCATCAGATGTCAGCAGAGAGCACTGTTGACAAGACAAAAAAGAAATTCAAAAAGAAAAGAATTTACTCTGTAGCATACAGCTGCTAAAAGATACTGGAAGGGTAACGATTTTTTAATAGAAGTCATTTACAAATCTGTTTAACTTTCTGGCACCAGTTGATTTAAAAAAAATGTTTTCCACCGGAGTACCCCTTTAAGCCCAGACGCATGAACAGAGGTTATGGTCCAGGCCCGAGATGGACTCACCCTGATGTGTGGCCGGATAAAGAATGTATCTGTGTAATCCTCCAGGTATTTCAGCACTTCAGAATGATGGAGGAAGGATGGCAGGGAGGGATCGAATGGAAAGTCTGGAAATTCCATAATCTCTTTAGGAAGATTTGTCCTAAAAAAGGAAAAAGGACCAAAATATGTATCAGTAACCCCTTCAATGAGTTAAAGGGGTACTCTGGTGGTAAACATTTTTTTTTTTATAAACTGGTGCCAGAAAAGTAAACAGATTTGTAAATGACTTATATTTTAAAATCTTAATCCTTCCAGTACTTATCAGCTGCTGTATACTACAGAATAAGCTCTTTTCTTTTGGTATTTCCTTTCTGTCTGACCACAGTGCTCTCTGCTGACGCCTCTGTCCATGTCAGGAACTGTCCGGAGCAGGAGAGGTGTGCTATGGGGATTTTCTCCTTCTCTGGACAGTTCCTGACATGGAACGAGGTGTCAGCAGAGAACACTGTGGTCAGAAAAACTAAATTCAAAAAGAAAAGAACTTCTTCTGTAGTATACAGCAGCTGATAAGTACTGGAAGGATTAAGATTTTTAAATAGAAGCATTTTACAAATCTGTTTAACTTTCTGGCACCAACCAGTTGATTTAAAAGAAAATGTTTTCCACCGGAGTACCCCTTCAGAGTGACCAAAGTTCAAGGAGAACCTGAAGAGGAACCTGGAACCTGATGGGGAACCTGGAACCTGATGAGGAACCTGGAACTTAATGAGGAACCTGATTAGGAACCTGGAACCTGGTGAGCAACCGGGAACCTGATGAGGAACCTGGAACCGGATAAAGAACCGGGAACCCGATGAAGAACAAGATAACCTAAAGCGGGGGGAACATTTTTAGCCATGGCCTAATAATTAAGGAAAATAATAAAGAGTTAAAAAGGAGATCTCCAATTGAAATCTTTTATCCCCCACTGTGCCCGGGCTTTAAAACTATACATAATAAACTTTCACTTACCTGCCTACGATCCCCAGTTGTTCCGATATCGCCGTCCCGTTCTCCTGTCCCGGTCTCTTCCACTTCCTGCGGGTCGGTGACTTCACTCTGCACTCAGCCTATCAGCGGCCGCGACGGGACATTGCTGCGGCCGCTGATAGGCTGAGCGCAGAGTGAAGTCACCGACCCGCAGGAAGTGGAGAAAGTGGAAGAGACCGGGACCGGAGAACGGGACGGCGATATCGGAACAACGGGGGATCGTAGGCAGGTAAGTGAAAGTTTATTATGTATAGTTTTACAGCCCGGGCACAGCGGGGGTTAAAAGTTTTAGCTTAGAGAACTCCTTTAAGGGGCATTGTTAAATTACAAATCCACCCCCCCCCCCCCCCCCGCATCAACGGGAGTTGATCATCTGTTGGAATCAGCAATCACGGGAAGGGAGGAAAGCTGTTCCCCACATGATTGGAGGGCTGAGCTCCACAGTGTCTAGAATGAATGGATCAATGACCTCGTGAGTGCTCCATACATTTCTCAGGACAGTTTTCCTGTCATTGTTGGGGGTCAAATCAGTTGCACCCCCACCATATGCATAGTTATTCCCTCTAGTGTAGAGAAGGGATAATTTACCAAATTGTCAATACCCCTTTAAAGAGCAAATTTAGATATTCAAGGGGTACTCCAGCCCCAAGACACCTTATCCCCTATCCAAAGGATAGGGGATAAGATGTCTGATTGTTGGGGTCCCCCCGCCCCCTAAATGCAAGTTTATGGGAGGGGGCGTGACAGCAGCCACGCCCCCTCCCATAGACTTGCATTGAGGGGGTGGGGCGTGACATCACGACTCCGCCGTCATGTGATGTCACACCCCCGCCCCCTTCCGTGGTCGGGAGGCATTACACTGAGAGCCGCCAGCGCTTCCTACTTACAGGTGGGTACTGCATGCTAGATTGCAGGGGTCCACAGCGGCGGGACTTCCGCGATCAGACACATTATCCCCTATCCTTTGGATAGGAGATAAGATGTCTTGGGGGCGGAGTACCCCTTTAAATTTTTTTTTTTTACTGTAAATTTTTATTGAAAGCTTATCATTAAAATTACATACAGCATCACAAATTAACAACAGGAATGGAGCACATAAAGTACACAAAATCAGGAACTGAAGACCAACAGTGGAAACATGGGAGTCAGAAAAGTCCAACCCCAGCCACACTATATAACACAGTCATAAAGAAAAGGGGGAGGAAAGAAACCAACAAACACAGAACCGACAGACAACAATCAGGAAGGGGAAGACAAGACAAGGAAAAAGCAGGGAGGAAAAAGAAAAGGAAGCACAGCCAAAAAAATCCCAAAGGAAAGTCAAAAGCTAAGGGGGTTGTCTATCTGTGAATCTATCCCAGGGATCCCACACCAACAGAAAGGCCGGGACAGTATTGTTCAAAGAGGCCGTGAGGGACTCAAGGGACCGAACTTCCCATATCCTAGCTATTAGATCTTCTGACGGAGGGAGAGTTCGCTTTTACTTTGCTATAAGGGTTTTAGCAGCTAAAGAATGGTTTCCTAGATAGAGTTCTGATAGATAGTTGCAGTAGGAAGACCAGTTGATCCAGCGGGATCGTCACCCCCAACACCGCCTGAACCCTACCCCAATATGGAAGTATAAGCGGACAAGACCAGTATATATGGAACGTGTCACCCAGACCAACCCCACATCTCCAGCACTGGGGAGGAATATCAGGGTTCAACCTATTCAGCAAGACTGGAGTGTGGTACCACCCCATAAGCATTTTGTACTGCGTCTCCTTGTAGGTGGTACAAATCGAAGCCCTAGCGGCCCGATCCCAGATCACCCTCCACTGAAGAGCCGTCTCCCAATAGTTCATATACTTGTGCGAAGGAGTGATGCCATCAGGAGGGGAGATCAAGAAAGAGTAGATACTAGAAAGGAGTCCCCTCGTCTGGGGCCCGCTCCTGCACAGCCTCTCAAAGCAGGTAGGTAAAGACACAGAGAGTCGAGGACAGATAATGACGAAGCTGTACATAGCGAGTCAATTCAGAGGATGGGAGAGTCCAACGGGAAAACAGCTGGTCAAAGGTCAGGAGGGAACTGGTCACAGGGTCAACCACATCAGCCCAGCAGAAAAGGTGTACCCCTTTAAATCTAATATACATTACAAAGTATAACCATTGGAACCATAGAAGACCCAATGGGAAGGTGCATGAATACTACATAAGGCCGGAACCAATGAAGATCCAATTAAACACCTACAATAATGGAAGGTGCTGACCCAGGAGTGTATAATCAATAACCATAAGACCAAAGAAGACCATAAATATCATAACTATATAACAACGGGCCTGTGACCATGAACAGTGATCTAACCAAGGGACAACAGGACTATTTTTGGATGCCTGGTTATATAACCTCTGATCTTCAGTCATTGATGAGAGCTGAGCAAGCGTCCTCAAGACATCAGTGACCATGAATGGTGATGCGACTAAAGGACAATGGAGCCACAGTAGACCACATGGTCATATGGGACAATGAAAGGTGAAGATGTCAACACATTCCCAGATTTAGATGCAAAGTTTATTGTATTCCACAGCCCGTTTAACCAAAGATGATGTCACATGACTGGGCAATATAATATTGATAATAAAATATTATTATTGTGCCATTATCAGCTTACTTCAGATCTCTGTACATACTGGAATGTGTATTCCCGGCATATGCTGGTTCTTCTGTATAAACCCAGGTTCCCCCCACTTGACCTGTCATCTCGAACACCACTGGAGGTTCAAAGTTCCTAGATCTTAAAAGGATGTGACGTGCACTGCCAAGTCCAGCTGCCCCGGCTCCGATCACCGCCACCCGTAGCCGGCTAGATGCCATAGTGCCAAATAATGCTGTTAAAGGACAAACAAAAGGTTTAAATTACTGATCTCTATATGACTGCCCCTTATGTATGAGGATGTAAACACTAT
The DNA here is from genome assembly GCF_029499605.1 of Hyla sarda. Taxonomy (NCBI): domain Eukaryota; kingdom Metazoa; phylum Chordata; class Amphibia; order Anura; family Hylidae; genus Hyla; species Hyla sarda. The sequence continues at coordinate 22,495,555 of NC_079192.1, read as the reverse complement.
AATACTGCCCCCTATATACAAGAATATAACTACTATAATACTGCCCCCTATGTACAAGAATATAACTACTATAATACTACTTATATGTACAAGAATATAACTACTATAATACTACTCATATGTACAAGAATATAACTACTATAATACTGCTCCTATATACAAGAATATAACTACTATAATACTGCTCCTATATACAAGAATATAACTACTATAATACTGCCTCCTATATACAAGAATATAACTACTATAATACTGCTCCTATATACAAGAATATAACTACTATAATACTGCTCCTATATACAAGAAAATAACTACTATAATACTACCCCCTAGGTACAAGAATATAACTACTATAATACTGCCACATATATACAAGAATATTACTACTATAATGCTGCTCCTATATACAAGAATATAACTACTATAACACTGCTCCTATATACAAGAATATAACTACTATAATACTGCTTCTATATACAAGAATATAACTACTATAATACTGCTCCTATATCCAAGAATATAACTGCTATAATACTGCCCCCTATGTACAAGAATATAACTACTATAATACTGCCTCCTATGCACAAGACTATAACTACTGTAATACTGCCCCTATATACAAGAATATAACTACTATAATATGAATTCGGGTAGAAAAACAGACATGGTGCACATCTACAATCTTGTATAATGATCTGACTGTTTCTCAGCACAATATCAAAAACTAACAGGTTGTTAGTATACATTTTTGATCAAAAAGCACAAGCCCACTCGCCACGTCAAGGCCACCTATTTAGAGTGGGTCCCTAACGTCCCTAGCATAAAATGGCGCAGCACCGAGCGGCGACCACCACCGCCGCAACACCTATACCCACAGGGGGGAACAACCCACCGGCAGAGCGTCCCCAATGCCACTCAAACCAGTCTATGGGCCGCACCCCCCCGCAGACACGGCGCCACGGCAGTAACGGACACTGTACAGCACCACACCTGCGTGAACAAGGTGTAATAGCTCACTTACCATGCTCTCCCAGTCAGACTGAGAGGCTGCTAGGAAAGAAATGGCCCATGTGCAGCTAACTACTACTTATATAGGGTTGGGCTGAGGGGGTGGGGAAGAGTGCAGCACATGTTCAAAAAAAAAAAAAAAAAAGAGGGGATAGAAATCACAGTGTGAATTCGGGTAGAAAAACAGACATGGTGCACATCTACAATCTTGTATAATGATCTGATTGCTTCTCAGCATAATATCAAAAACTAACTTACAACCTGTTAGTTTTTGATATTATGCTGAGAAGCAATCAGATCATTATACAAGATTGTAGATGTGCACCATGTCTGTTTTTCTACCCGAATTCACACTGTGATTTCTATCCCCTCCTTTTTTTTGTTTGAACATGTTGTCTGCACTCTTCCCCACCCCCTCAGCCCAACCCTATATAAGTAGTAGTTAGCTGCACATGGGTCATTTCTTTCCTAGCAGCCTCTCAGTCTGACTGGGAGAGCATGGTAAGTGAGCTATTACACCTTGTTCACACTGGTGTGGTGCTGTGCGGTGTCCGTTGCTGCCGTGGCGCCGTGTCTGCGGGGGGGGGGTGCTGCCCATAGACTGGTTTGAGTGGCATTGGGGCCGCTCTGCCGGTGGGTCGTTCCCCCCCTGTGGGCATTGGCGTCGCGGCGGTGGTGGTCGCCGCCCGGTGCTGCGCCATTTTATGCTAGGGACGTTAGGGACCCACTCTGGATAGGTGGTCTTGACGTGGCGAGTGGGCTTGTACTTTTTGATCAAAAATGTATACTAACAACCTGTTAGTTTTTGATATTATGCTGAGAAGCAATCAGATCATTATACAAGATTGTAGATGTGCACCATGTCTGTTTTTCTACCCGAATTCATAACTACTATAATATTGCCTCCTATATACTAGAATATAACTACTATAATACTGCTCCTATATACAAGACTATAACTACTATAATACTGCTCCTATATACAAGAATATAACTACTGTAATACTGCCCCTATATACAAGAATATAACTACTATAATACTGCCCCTATATACAAGAATATAGCTACTATAATACTGCTCCTATATACAAGAATATAACTACTATAATACTGCTCCTATATACAAGAATATATCTACTATAATACTGCCATATACAAGAATATATCTACTATAATACTACCTCCTATACACAACAATATAACTACTATAATACTGCTCCTATATACAAGAATATAACTACTATAATACTGCCTCCTATATACAAGAATATAACTACTCTAATACTGCTCCTATATACAAGAATATAACTACTATAATACTGCTCCTATATACAAGAATATAACTACTATAATACTGCCTCCTATATACAAGAATATAACTACTATAATACTGCTCCTATATACAAGAATATAACTACTATAATACTGCTCCTATATACAAGAATATAACTACTATAATACTGCCCCTATATACAAGAATATAACTACTATTATATTGCTCCTATATACAAGACTATAACTACTATAATGCTGCTCCTATATACAAGAATATAACTACTATAATACTGCTCCTATATACAAGAATATAACTACTATAATACTGCCTCCTATATACAAGAATATAACTACTATAATACTGCCTCCTATATACAAGAATATAACTACTATAATACTGCCCCTATATACAAGAATATAAATACTATAATACTGCTCGTATGTACAAGAATATAACTACTATAATACTGCTCCTATATACAAGAATATAACTACTATACTACTGCCTCCTATATACAAGAATATAACTACTATAATACTGCTCCTATATACAAGAATATAACTACTATAATACTGCTCCTATATACAAGAATATAACTACTATAATACTGCTCCTATATACAAGAATATAACTACTATAATACTGCTCCTATATACAAGAATATAACTACTATAATACTGCCTCCTATATACAAGAATATAACTACTATAATACTGCCTCCTATATACAAGAATATAACTACTATAATACTGCCCTCTATGTAGTAGAATATAACTGTGAACAACAGGCAGTAGAATTGAGATATCTTGACAAATCAGTATGAAGGATCATTAATAGTTGATCACGGTGGCGATTATTGACCACCCCCTTCCATACAGAGGCTTATGAGAAGAATTCATGTACTTACATTCTGTAGTTTCCTTCACTAGTGAATCGTAACAGATCGAACTTTGCTTTGTGTTGATAAATGATTGTCAGTCTGTGTCTATGTGTTGTTGCCAGGCTGCACAGTGCAGTGTTACCCACATAACACATAAACACAAACTATATCAGGGTACAAACAAAGCCAGAGTATATGGAGTATACAGGATATAAATCGAGATTTTCCTAGCTTGTGACGGAAAATATTAGTTATATGAAGACAGGAGGCGAGTATCTTATGCATTATTCTTTCTTTAATAATGCCCATAGCAGAACAAAATTCAATAAACAATCAGTGTAAAGAAAAAACTACAACTCCCAGCAGTCCCGGGACCACAGCAGCCACTCCTCGTCTGTAGCCTCTATATAAGGACTGCCCACATATAGATCCTCCTCTTTCTTCACGCGAATCAGAGCCGCACAGGAAACCGAAACGCCAGCCAGACGTCCACACCGCTCCTTAAATCTTCGGCTAGCAAGGCCAGAACTCAGGAAACGAGGCCAATCGACGGCCTAACTTCGTCCCAACGGGGACTGTAGAGAACTCCAGCAGTGCTTAACCAACAGGTTATCCGCAGACAGGAAACCAGTCAATGCCTTCAGTATCCTGAAAAGACAATAAAAATCATAACAGGGTGGGTAGGGAGGGAAGATACTCGCCTCCTGTCTTCATATAACTAATACTTTCCGTCACAAGCTAGGAAAATCTCGATTTATATATCAGACAGGAGGCTCATATCTTATGCAAGTTCAAAGCTAATAAGTATCGACAGAGAAAACAAAATCAGAAATAGTATTACAAAACTGACATGGAAACATGATCCTCCGGTCTGAAGTAGAACCGGCGAAAGGTAGTCTCTGAAGACCAATCAGCAGCCATGAGCAAGTCAGAAAGGGAGCCCCCTGCTGTGACTATTTTAGTAGCCATAGCACCCCTAGAAGAATGAGCTCCAAACAGGGAGACGTCTATGCCCGCCATATCCATGGCGGAACGCACCCAACGAGCCAAAGTAGCGGAGACCACCGGATGGTGAGGTCTGACGTAGGATATAAGAAGTTGAGAGAAATCCGGAGACCGTAAATCTGCAGTCTGCGATTCATACGCCTGTAGGCAACGAACCACACAAAGTCGAGGATGTGCGGGAAAAAACGGGTAAAAAACCGAGTGGATACCTGTCTTGGTCCGTCGGACCACCGAAAACTTGACTCCCTGAGGCGAAAATTGTCGCCTAGAGACGTCCAAAGCCTTCACGTCCGAGACGTGTTTGATAGACACCAAACATAGAAGGACAGTCAATTTGTACGACAACAGTTTTAGGGGAAGATCGTCATTGTCTTCCCAAGAGACAAACATCTCGAGCAACCTGGAGACATCCCAGGTCGACTGATATCTCGGCCGCGGGGGCCGTGTAAACTTAATGCCACGCAGCAGTCTACATACCAGTGGGTGTTTGCCCACCGGCAAAGAGTCCACTGGGCAATGGTAAGCCGCGATAGCCGATCGGTAAATGTTGATGGAACTATAAGATTTGCCGGATTCAAAGGAATCCGCCAAGTAGTTCACCACTACAGACACAGGTGCATGTACGGGATCAATCTGTCGTTGATCACACCAACGAACCCAGAGCCTCCAGGCTGATCGATAAGCCGATCTAGTCCCGGGGGCCCAGGCCAGGGCGAGGAGATCCCTAGCTGATCTTGAAAGATCCTGGTCCGCATCCGGGACCCCGAAACCAACCACGCTAGGAGAGGAAGGTTGCCCTCCAACACCAGAGGATGTAGATCCCCGGTCGGGTTGGAGAGGAGCTGTGGAAATTGGGGCAGAAGTCTGGGGTAGTCCACTGCCATCCCCAGAAGGAGAGGGAACCACGGTTGAGTGGGCCACCAGGGGGTGATCAGTACAATCGTCGCCCTCTGGTTCATCGTATGTAGGAGGACCCTGGAGATCATCTGGAATGGGGGAAACGCGTAGTGCGTTCCCCTGGGCCAGATGAGACGGAAAGCGTCGACTGCCGACGCCTCTGGGTCCGGTCTCCAGCTGAAAAAGCGAGGTAATTGATGATTGAGGCGAGAAGCGAAAAGATCCGTACACAATGGACCCCAAAGCTGTCTCAACCGTAGGAAAACTGATCGATCCAGCCGCCAATCGCTGGAATCTAGTAAGTAGCGAGAATTCCAGTCGGCCACCGTGTTGGAGACCCCCGGAATATATTCCGCCACCGGGATAATGTTGCGCTCTAGACAGAAATGCCAGAAGTCCTTGGCAAGATCTGCAAGCATCTTGGACCTGGTGCCCCCTAGGCGGTTGACGTATTGGACCGCCGCCACGTTGTCCATGCGTAACAAAACACAACAATTGGACGCTTGTGGCAAGAAGCTCTTGAGGGCAAAAAATGCCGCTAGGAGCTCCAAGGCATTGATGTGCAGGGCGACCTCCGTGGCGGACCAAGTCCCTCCTGTGGAAGCCTCCCCGCACCGCGCGCCCCAGCCGAGACGACTCGCGTCCGACTCTATGATGACGTCCGGGCAGGAATTGAATATGGTTTTGCCGTTCCACTCGACGGCATGACGAAGCCACCACTGCAACTCCTCGATGGCTGCCGGACAAAGAGGAACTTCGTCCGCATACCTGAGACCCTGGCGCAGATGCATAATCTTGAGTCTCTGAAGGGCCCTGTAGTGCAAGGGGGCCGGGAAGATGGCTTGGATGGAGGCTGCTAATAGGCCCACCAAGCGTGCTAGTACCCTTAAGGATAAGCACCCTCTGCGTAAGACTGCTCTGATTTCCTTGCGGATCAGGGCCAGTTTGGATTTGGGGAGGCGGAGAACGGCTTGATTGGTGTCCACCAAGAAGCCAAGGAACTCCATCTCTTGTAGAGGGATCAAAACCGATTTTTCTCGGTTGATTATGAATCCCAGACTCTGCAGAAGCAGTACCGTCCATGACATGTGAAGAGAAGCTTGCGTTTTGGAGCGGGCCATGATGAGGAGGTCGTCCAGATAAATGATCAGACGGACCCCTCTGCTCCTCAAGGATGCCACCACTGGTTTCATCAGTTTGGTGAAGCACCACGGAGCTGATGACAGGCCGAACGGAAGGCAAGTAAATTGCCACATGTGGTTCCTCCAGAGGAAACGAAGAAGATGTTGTGAATCTTGGTGGATAGGGACGGTGAGGTAAGCGTCCTTCAAATCCACCTTCACCAGCCAATCGCCTGGTTGTAACAAATCGCGAAGGGAGTGAATTCCCTCCATCTTGAAATGGCGATACGTGACATGTTGGTTTAGTTCCCGAAGGTTTATGACCGGACGGTAACCGCCCCCTTTTTTCTTCACTAGGAAAAGGTTGCTTACGAACCCTAGGGAAGAAGGGTCGATCTCTCGGATCGCCTGTTTGGACAGGAGATCTTGAATCTCGTTGTCTATGAGTAACATGTTGTGTTGTGAAAAACGGATAGGGGTTGGCTGTATACCCAGGACCGGTAGAGATTGGAGTTCTATGTGAAATCCCGCTACTGTCTGTAGGATCCACGCGTCTGCCGTAATCGCAGACCAGGCGTGGGAAAAATACATCAGGCGTCCCCCCACAGGGATGTGAGCATGTGGAATATCTGGCACACTTACCGGTAGTTGGACGGGAACGGGGATATCCGCGTCCGCCACGTCCGCGCCAAGGTCGACCTCTGGGGGGGAAGAAAGGCGACGGTTGTGCCATTGGGACTGTGTAGGACGGAGGAGCCTGAGGGTACTGGTATTGGGCAGAGGGTCTGCCCTGTGGCCTATAGGAGGGGGTGCGGCCGGCAGATCGGCCTCTACCTCTGCCGGCCCGAGGAAAAAGCTTATTTGTCCCTGATTTCTTTAATGAAGTCTGGGCTTTATCCAGACCTGTAAACAGGCCGACAAACCTGTTGATGTCCTTCATCAGGTTGTCCCCAAAGAGCATTCCTGCTGCTGCAGGCCCAGACTCAGTTTCAGCTAGGTGGGACAGTTGCGGGTCGAGGCGCATCAGGATCGACCTACGTCGTTCAATCGAGCAGGTGGTGTTGGCCGTACCTGCCAGGCATATGGCCCTCTGGGCCCACCCCCGGAGTTGACGGGTATCGACAGGTTGATCTGTCGTTGCGGCCTGCTCAGACAGGTTGAGTATCTTAGTGAGAGGGCCCAATAAGTCTAAGATACGCTCCTGAATAGTTTTAAATGAGCGTTCTATTCCCTTCTTAGGGAATTTACCCGATTTCATTAGGTATTTCATCAAAATGGGGTCCACTTCGGGGGTTGCCACTACTTTATTGGGAATAAAGGGCCTGGGACACTCAGCTCTCAGCTTGTTACGGCTGGTCCTGTCTAGGGACTTACGAGCCCAGAGCTCCACATACTGGGTCACGTGAGGAAGTGGGGACCATTCACCCGATCGTGGATGAGAGATGGAATCAGGGTGAAAAAGGGGTTCACCTAGGGAGTCTAGGATCACAGTGCCCTGTGTAACAGGGTTGGCGTCGGTGTCGAACGCCGTATCCCCAGCATCCTCGATATTAGTGTTGGATTCAAAGTCGTCAGACTCGCTGGATGATCCCGACGAATCCTCGTCAGAGGAATCTACGTAAGAGTCGGGTTTGGTCCGTCTAGCGGATCTGTGCCTCTTCTCATGTAACTCCCTGAGGCCCAGGGGTCGAGTGGAGTCTGATGGATGCTGGGGTTGGCAGGCCGGGGTAGGGGCTGCCTGGAGCACATTATTATCTTCCCCTGCCGGGGAGTCAGATGTCGCCAATGTATGTTTCCTTTTATGGGAAACCTTTCCCTTCTTAATTGGCGGTTCACCGCTTTGGAATGGCGGGACAGATGCACAGGATACCGCTGGTAGTGATCCAGAGGTTACCATGGCAGAGGCCAAAGCTGCCTGAACAGACTTATTAATTAAGTCTTGTATCTGGTTGGCGGTCATAAATTGGGCCGAGTCTAAAGAGCTCTCCCCTCTACTGGGAGCAGATGAGGGTTCCTCAGCCATATTGACTAACAGGTTAACTGTAGGAGAACTAGTGGGAAAAAAGAAGGATTGATGAGGGGGAGGAATAAATTCCTGTAATCTACCAGGTTATCTTGTAGGAGACTAGAGGGAAAAGATGAGGGGAAGGAATAAATTCTTGAAATCTACCTACAGAAAATACGTATAGGGAAGTGATGGTACAGGCTCCGTCCTCCACACCGCTAGCGTTGCACTGACGCAGCGGTGGGAGGTGAGCCTGAGAGTCCTTGTACCCGGGGACGAAGTCTCGCGAGATTACGTCCGGCTGGGTACTGATTGGAAGGCGCAGGAGCGCGGTCCAGTGACGAAAAGGAAACTCCGCCCCTCTCAGCGTGTAGGCCGCGAAGAAATGCGGCCGACGCGCGAAAGATCCGCCCCTATCCCGCGCGCGCGAAGCGCAGAACGTAGGAGAAGAAGGTAAAATGGCGCCGGGAGGGGGGGGGGGGGGTGGTGTTGGGAAGCGGAGGAAGGTATGAGGAGCGGAGAGTGGAAGAGAATAGTGGAGTGATGAACCGGAGCAAGGAGAAAGACTAGCGCCGGGGAAATAGTTGTCCGAAACGGGGTAAAATCGCATAAAATGCGAATGGGCGAAGATAATCGCGATTATCTTCTCCCAACAACACAATATCTATAATAGTTATGATATAACAAGTAAGGAAAAAACCCAAAGTATTAAATCACAGATAGCACTTAGCTTGTATGCTCTGCCATGAGCAGAAAGAAAGAGGAGGATCTATATGTGGGCAGTCCTTATATAGAGGCTACAGACGAGGAGTGGCTGCTGTGGTCCCGGGACTGCTGGGAGTTGTAGTTTTTTCTTTACACTGATTGTTTATTGAATTTTGTTCTGCTATGGGCATTATTAAAGAAAGAATAATGCATAAGATATGAGCCTCCTGTCTGATATATAACTCAGGATCAGTACAGGATAAGTAATGTAATGTATGTACACAGTGATCTCACCAGCAGAATAGTGAGTGCAGCTCTGGAGTATAATACAGGATATAACTCAGGATCAGTACAGGATAAGTAATGTAATGTATGTACACAGTGACCTCACCAGCAGAATAGTGAGTACAGCTCTGGAGTATAATACAGGATATAACTCAGGATCAGTACAGGATAAGTAATGTAATGTATATACACAGTGACCTCACCAGCAGAATAGTGAGTGGAGCTCTGGAGTATAATACAGGATATAACTCAGGATCAGTACAGGATAAGTAATATAATGTATGTACACAGTGACCTCACCAGCAGAATAGTGAGTGCAGCTTTGGAGTATAATACAGGATATAAATCGAGATTTTCCTAGCTACCATGACGGAAAATATAAGTTATATGAAGACAGGAGGCGAGTATCTTGCATTAATCTTTCTTTTATTGATGCCCATAGCAGAATATTATTAAAATAACAAATTTAATAGAAATTTTTTGAAAAAACTACAACTCCCAGCAGCCCTTGCGCCTTCCTCCTCCCATCTCCTGTTGACTGGTGCTATAAATGAGGCTGCCAGAAGATCCCCCTCCTCTTTCTTGCTGCGATGTCTAGACTGACAACTTAGTCCCGGAACACCGCCATGTAGCACAGCTCCGTCTCAGGAACCCTTGAACAAACGGCCAACCGGGCCGCGAACCTTCTGACCATCTGGATCAGGAACTCTGTAAGAACAACAGGAACCGGACGTTTCAGCGTCCACTGCCACGAAGACGTCGTCGACCGCTCTGTTCAGTATCCTAGAAAGAAAACAAAACATCATAATAGGGTGGGTCGGGAGGGAAGATACTCGCCTCCTGTCTTCATATAACTTATATTTTCCGTCACGGTAGCTAGGAAAATCTCGATTTATATATCAGACAGGAGGCTCATATCTTGCAAGTTTAAAGCTAACAGATACAGCCAAACAGAAAATAGTAGTGCAAGACAAATCAGAGTATCGCCACAGATACATGTTCCTCCGGTCTCAAATAAAACTGACGAAAAGTCGTCTCTGACGACCAATCGGCGGCCAATAAAAGGTCCGCAAGTGAACCTCCCGAGGTAACCACTTTAGTGGCCATAGCCCCTCTAGAAGAATGGGCACCAAACAAGGAAACGTCGACGCCCGCCATTGACATGGCCGACCGCACCCACCTGGCCAGAGTGGCCGAGCTGACTGGAAGATGGGGCTTCACATAGGATAATAAAAGTTGAGTATGAGATAGCGAACGTAAGGTCGCTGTCCGCGTTTCATACGCTTGGAGACAACGTACTACACAAAGTTGTGGATGAGTCGGAAACGAAGGGTAAAAGACTGACTGAAGTCCCGTCTTGGTTTTCCGAACGACCGAAAACCAGACTCCTTCAGGTGAAAATTGTCGCCTAGAGACGTCCAGAGCACTAACATCCAACACCCGTTTAATGGAAACTAGACAAAGTATAGTAGTCAGTTTGAACGACAAATATTTTAAGGATAGCGCTTCGTTGGCATCCCAGGAGGTAAAGAGGTCTAATACTCGGAAGACATCCCAAGTTGATTGATATCGAGGACAGGGAGGACGTTTAAATTTCCCTCCCCGCAATAATCTACACACTAACGGATGTTTGCCAACCGGTAGAGAATCCACCGAACAGTGATATGCCGATATGGCAGATCTGTAAACATTCAAGGAGCTGTAAGATTTCCCCGCCTCAAAGGCATCTGCCATATAGTTAACTATGATGGGAACAGGTGCTTGAATAGGATCAACCTGTCGATCACACCAATGAACCCATAAGGACCAGGCTGATCGATACGCCGATCTAGTCCCTGGGGCCCAGGCCAGGGCGAGGAGGTCTCTAGCTGATTGCGAAAGGTCGCTACCAGCGTCTGGGACCCCAAAACCATCCACACGAGGAGTGGAAGCTTGCCTTCCTGGATCAACGGGTGGGGTTCCCTGTTCGGATTCGTGAGAAGCAGAGGTGAGTACGGAATCAACCGGGGATAATCGATGGACATCCCCAGAAGCAGGGGAAACCACGGTTGCGTTGGCCACCAAGGAGTGACCATAACCACTGTCGCTCTCTGAGTCGTTACCTGCAGAAGAACTCTGGTAATCATCTGGAATGGGGAAAACACATAGTGAATCCCCTGCGGCCACACTTGACGAAAAGCGTCCACTGCTGACGCTTCCGGATCTGGCCTCCAGGTGTAAAAACGGGGTAATTGCCGGTTGAGACGAGAGGCAAAAAGGTCCATATGTAAGGGACCCCAAAGCTCTCGAATCATGAGAAACACAGATCGATCGAGCGTCCAATCGCTGAAATCGACCAGGTAATGGGAATTCCAATCCACCACTGAGTTGGATATACCTGGTAGGTATTCCGCCACTGGGATGATGTCCCTGGATAGGCAAAAATGCCAGAAGTCTGATGCAATGTTCGCCAGAATCCTGGATCTCGTGCCCCCGAGGCGATTGAGATATTGCACTGCCGCCACATTGTCCATGCGTAGTAACACGCAACAATTGGACCTGTGTGGAAGAAAACTCCTGATTGCAAAGAATGCCGCCAGTAATTCCAGTGCGTTGATGTGGAGAAGAGATTCGTCTTCTGACCATCTCCCTCCTGTTGAGGCTTGTCCACAGCGAGCTCCCCAACCTTGACGACTCACATCTGTCTCTATGATGATGTCAGAGCAGGAGTTGAATATAGTTTTGCCGTTCCATTCGACGGCATGGCGTAGCCACCAGTGTAACTCCGTCACCGCCTCCGGGCAGAGAGCAATCTCGTCCGCGTAGCGTAAACCCTGAAGAAGATGGAGGATCTTGAGCCTCTGAAGTGCCCGATAATGGAGCGGGCCGGAAAGATCGTTTGAATGGAAGCCGCCAACAAGCCGACTATTCAAGCAATCATCCGTAACGATACCCGACCTTTGCGCAACACAGCCCTGATCTCTTTGCGAATCAGGGCTAGCTTGGCGTTAGGTAGACGTAGTACTGCCTGTTCGGTATCCACCAGGAAACCTAGAAATTCCATCGATCGTGAAGGAATCAGGACGGACTTTTTGTCGTTGATCAGGAACCCTAGTTCCTCCAACAACCCCACAGTCCACTGACAGGACTTGTGCTCTGGAACTTGCCATAATCAGTAAGTTGTCCAGATAAATAATTAGTCGCACCCCTCTGCTCCTGAGAGTCGCTACTAGCGGCTTGAGTAACTTTGTGAAACACCAAGGGGCCCATGATAACCCAAATGGCAGGCAGGTGAACTGCCACATTCGGTCCCTCCACAGAAACCTTAGGAAAGGTTGGGAGGATGGGTGCATGGGGATGGTGAGATAAGCGTCCTTCAAGTCGACCTTTACTAACCAGTCGCATGGCCATAAGAGGTCGCGCAACAGGTGGATACCCTCCATCTTGAAGTGACGGTAAGTCACGTGTTGATTCAGGTCTCTTAGGTTTATCACAGGGCGATAGCCACCATCCTTCTTCTTGACAAGGAATAAATTGCTGATAAACCCGGGGGAGAGGGGGTCCACCTCCTGTACTGCGTTTTTTGTTACCAGCTCCTGGAGCTCGGTGTCTATGAGTGTCATGTTTTGGGACAAGAAATGAATGGGATGTGGCCTGACGTTCAGTACTGGAAGGGACTGAAAATCTATCTGGTAACCCTCTACAGTATTGAGGATCCAAGCGTCTGCCGTAATCATGGACCAGACGTGGATAAAATACTTCAGTCTGCCCCCCACAAGTGTTTGTGATAATGTAAGAGGGTGTATACTCACCGGATGACGGACGGGATCTGGGGAAACCTCGGCCTCCACGTCCCCTCCAGGGGCGTCCACGTGGTGGGAAAAAGGTGGCAGGTTGTGCCACCGGCAAGGTGTATGACTGCTGAGCAGGAGCGTACGGCTGTGGATTTGGTCTAGCGTAGGGCCTGAAGTAGGCAGTGCGGCCGGCAGAGCGCCCTCTCCCTCTGCCGGCCTTGCCAAAAACCTTAGGGTTAGAACCCGATTTTTTCTGTGAATTCTGAGCCTTATCAAGGCTAGTAAATAATGACACACATTTATTTATATTCTTGATCAAATCCTCGCCGAAGAGAAGGCCTTCAGCAGAAGGGCCCGGCTCATTCTCAGCAAGGTGCGACAATTGAGGTTCCAATTTCATTAATATGGACCTTCTGCGTTCAATAGAACAAGTTGTGTTGGCGCTGCCGAGCATGCATATAGCACGCTGGGCCCACCCTCTTAGCTGCCCCAAATCCACCGGCTGGGAGGTGGAGGCTGCCTGTTCAGACAGGTTTAATATTTTAGTAAGCGGGCCCAGGAGGTCTAAGATCCGATCCTGTATCACCTTGAACGAACGTTCAATTCCTTTTTTTGGAATATTTGCCGGAGCGGGTTAAATATTTCATCAGGACCGGATCTATTTCCGGTGTTTGTGCCACTTTCCTGGCCACGTATGGTCCGGGGCACTCTGATCGCAGTTTGTTGCGATTGGACCGATCCAGTGACTTTCTGGTCCAAAACTCCACATAGTCCGCGACTTGCGGTAATGGGACCCAATCCCCGGACCGGGGATGAGTGATTGCCTCCAGACTAAAAAACGGTTGTCCGAGTGTATCCAGTACAGTCTCGGAAGGTATCTCGAGATTGGCGTCAGAGTTTTCCGCTAAGAACTTCGCATCCTCCTTGTCAGAGTCTGTGGCCTCGGCCACCTCAGAGACCTCAGACGATTCATCCTCCGATGTGTCTTACGAGTCTGGTTTTGTCCTTTTATTGGACCTATGCCTCTTTGTAATGGTCTCCTTGAGGCCCAAGGGTCGTTCGTATTCAGGATGTGGGGTTTGAGAGGCCGGAGTGGGTCCTGTCCTGGGCATATTATTTTCTTCCCCTGCCGGGGAGTCGAAGTGTTCAGTAATATGTTTGCGCTTGGAAAGCGCTTTACCCTTATTAGGTTTCTCTCCAGAGACGGAGGGGTTAATAGAAGGGCTTACAGTTGAGGCTAGTCCAGCCTGGACAGACCTATTTATGAGGTCTTGTATCTGAGTAGCCGTCATTAACTGGGAGGCGTCCAACTCAATGTGCTCCTCAGTACCAGCCATGATAGGGGCAGTATGTTTGCTGTTATCACCAGCCATATCTAGTGTAGGCTATCAAGTAGCACTAAGATATTCAAAGTGAATTTGTAGTGGACCTCACTATGAGCTCCACAAGCTATTGAATAGGTATATATTATAAGCTGGTTGTTATTGGAAACAGCCAATGTATAAGTTGATCTATAAATCGCCCTAGTTGGCAATTATACAATTAATTGCAGGCTGAAAGTTAGCACCTAACCGGACCCTGTCAGTATTATGTGACCGGACCCTGTGAAAACTACCTGGGTAGATGATAATAGACAGATACGCTGACCACCACTAAATTGCTGCCGTTCCTCTCACCGCTCGCACCACACTGGCGACGGGGAGAGGAGGCGGTAACCAGTCACAGCGGTCCCAGACGAAATCTCACGAGAACTCGTCAGGGAGCGCTGTGATTGGTGGAGTGGCGCTAGCAGAGCGCGTCAAGAGACGCGCGTTAGAAGAGGAACGCCCTCCTTCCCGGCGAACAAGAAGATCAGTGGCGGGAAAGGAGTGAGGAGAAGCGCGCGAAGAAGCTCAAAATGGCGCCGGTAAGCAAAAAGGAAAGTGGGAGGGAGGGAGTGATAGACAGAAAATAATTCAGTGTCTCGCCCTCGCAGTGGTATGCCGAAAACCACCGGCAACCGGAAAAATCCCTAAGGGACAAACAAATAGAATATGAAATATATAAAAAAGAATAATATAAAAAGAATAATATAATGATAGATAGGAAAGAATATATGAGAAATACGAGAAACAGAAAAAGAGATGATTTTCAATAGTTTCAGAAAAAACCTATAGAAGACATATACATTCAGGGTACTTATCTGTCTGCCATGAGCAGAAAGAAAGAGGAGCTGGATCTTCTGGCAGCCTCATTTATAGCACCAGTCAACAGGAGATGGGAGGAGGAAGGCGCAAGGGCTGCTGGGAGTTGCAGTTTTTTCAAAAAGTTTCTATTAAATACGTTATTTTAATAATATTCTGCTATGGGCATTAATAAAAGAAAGGTTAATGCAAGATATGAGCCTCCTGTCTGATATATAACTCAGGATCAGTACAGGATAAGTAATGTAATGTATGTACACAGTGACCTCACCAGCAGAATAGTGAGTACAGCTCTGGAGTATAATACAGGATATAACTCAGGATCAGTACAGGATAAGTAATGTAATGTATGTACACAGTGACCTCACCAGCAGAATAGTAAGTACAGCTCTGGAGTATAATACAGGATATAACTCAGGATCAGTACAGGATAAGTAATGTAATGTATGTACACAGTGACCTCACCAGCAGAATAGTGAGTACAGCTCTGGAGTATAATACAGGATATAACTCAGGATCAGTACAGGATAAGTAATGTAATGTATGTACACAGTGACCCCACCAGCAGAATAGTGAGTACAGCTCTGGAGTATAATACAGGATATAACTCAGGATCAGTACAGGATAAGTAATGTGATGTATGTACACACAACTCCATTTAAAACAATTCTACATATTCGCAGTCTCTGGTGTGAGCAACCTGGAAATGAAAGTGTTAAAACCCATCTTGCTGTTCAGTGCAGATTCCTCATCTCCCCCATCCCCATTGTGTACCTTAACCCCTTAAGGACTCAGGGTTTTTCCGTTTTTGCACTTTTGTTTTTTCCTCCTTACCTTTTAAAAATCATAACCCTCTCAATTTTCCACCTAAAAATCCATATTATGGCTTATTTTTTGCGTCACCAATTCTACTTTGCAGTGACATCAGTCATTTTACCCAAAAATTCACGACGTAACGGAAAAAAAATAATTGTGAGACAAAATCGAAGAAAAAACGCCATTTTGTAAATTTTGGGGGCTTCCGTTTCTACGCAGTGCATATTTCGGTAAAAATGACACCTTATCATTATTCTGTAGGTCCATACGGTTAAAATGATCCCCTACTTATATAGGTTGGATATTGTCGTACTTCTGGAAAAAATCATAACTACATGCAGGAAAATTTATACGTTTAAAAATGTCATCTTCTGACCCCTATAACTTTTTTTATTTTTCCACGTACAGGGCGATATGAGGGCTATTTTTTTGTGCCATGATCTGAAGTTTTTAACGGTACGATTTTTGTTTTGACCGCCATTGACCGTGCGGTTTAATTAATTATATATTTTTATAGTTCGGACATTTACGCACGCGGCGATACCACATATGTTTATTTTTAATTTTTATTTACACTGTTTTATTTTTTTTATGGGAAAACGCCTGTGATCAGTGTTATCGGAGCTTGACTGCTCCTGCCTGGATCTCAGGCACGGAGCAGTCATTCGCCGATTGGACACCGAGGAGGCAGGTATGGTCCCTCCCAGTGTCCTGTAAGCTGTTCGGGACGCCGCGATTTCACCGCGGCGGTCCCGAACAGCCCGACTGACTAGCCGTGATACTTTCACTTTCGCTTTAGAATCGGCGGTCAAAGCTGACCGCCGATTCTAAAGCGAAAGTGAAAGTATCACGGCTAGTCAGTCGGGCTGTTCGGGACCGCCGCGGTGAAATCGCGGCGTCCCGAACAGCTTACAGGACACTGGGAGGGACCATACCTGCCTCCTCGGTGTCCGATCGGCGAATGAAGGGTTAATACCGCACATTGCCGCAATCGGCGATGTGTGGTATTAGCCGCGGGTCCCGGCCGTTGATGAGCGCCGGGACCAACGCGATGTGATGTGGGGTCGCAGCACGAACCCGCTTCATATTGCGGGAGACGGCGCAGGACGTAAATATACGTCCTGCGTCGTTAAGGGGTTAAGGGTACGTTCACACATACAGGATCCTGCGCAGGGTCTGTAACTGCCGATTTGAAGCTGCGCTCAGTCATTTAGTTTACACTGAAATCTGCAGCAGAAAATCCTGCGCATCAAATTCTGTGAGACGGAATCTTGTTGTTGATGCAGAAAGTTCAAAAGACTTATTTTTTCTAAATACGTGAAGGAAAATTTCGGGCAACTTCTATCCATCCGTCTGTATTGTCAACATTTCCACTTGAAATTTACAGAACGAATGCTTCTCGCAGCTGAGGGTTTGTTACAGTTACGGCCATATAGATAAGTCACCTCTAGCCTCTTAAGGACTCAGGGCGTACCTGTACGCCCTGAGCCCGGTCCCAGTGTTTAAAACAGGGTCACGCCGTGACCCCGCATCACACCGGGTTAGTCCCGGCTGCTAGTCATAGCCGGGACCCTGGGTTAACAGCGCGCGGCACCGATCGTTGTGCCACGCGCTATTAACCCTTCAGACGCGGCGATCAAAGTTGACCGCCGGGTCTGAAAGTGAAAGTAAACGATTCCCGGCAGATCAGTCGGGCTGATAAAATCGCGATGTCCCGATCAGCTAGGACAAGATCGGAGGTCTCCTTACCTTGCTCCGTCGCGTCCGATCTGGGTTTGATTGCTCCAAGCCTGAGCTACAGGCTTGAGCAATCGAGCCCCTATCTCACTGATCCGTGCAAAGCTATGGCTTGGCAGGGATCAGGGTGAAAGATCAGTGTGTGCAGTGTTATAGCTCCTATGGGATAACAATGATCTGTGTAAAAGATCAGTGTGTGCAGTGTTATAGGTCCCTATGGGATAACAATGATCAGTATAAGAGATCAGTGTGTGCAGTGTTATAGGTCCCTATGGGATAATAATGATCAGTATAAGAGATCAGTGTGTGCAGTGTTATAGGTCCCTATGGGATAATAATGATCAGTATAAGAGATCAGTGTGTGCAGTGTTATAGGTCCCTATGGGATAACAATGATCAGTATAAGAGATCAGTGTGTGCAGTGTTATAGGTCCCTATGGGATAACAATGATCAGTATAAGAGATCAGTGTGTGCAGTGTTATAGGTCCCTATGGGATAACAATGATCAGTATAAGAGATCAGTGTGTGCAGTGTTATAGGTCCCTATGGGATAACAATGATCAGTATAAGAGATCAGTGTGTGCAGTGTTATAGGTCCCTATGGGATAATAATGATCAGTATAAGAGATCAGTGTGTGCAGTGTTATAGGTCCCTATGGGATAACAATGATCAGTATAAGAGATCAGTGTGTGCAGTGTTATAGGTCCCTATGGGACCTATAACACTGCAAAAAAAAAGTGGGAAAAAAAAGTTAACAAAGGTCATTTAACCCCTTCCCTAATAAAAGTTTGAATCACCCCCCTTTCCCCATAAAAAAATAAAAACTGTGTAAATAAAAATAAACATATATGGTATCGCCGCGTGCGTAAATGTCCGAACTATAAAACTATATTGTTAATTAAACCACATGGTCAATGGCGTACGCGCAAAAAAATTCCAAAGTCCAAAATAGGGTATTTTTGGTCACTTTTGATATAATAAAAAAATGAATAAAAAGCGATCAAAAAGTTTGATTAATACAAAAATGGTACCGATAAAAACTTCAGAACACGGCGCAAAAAATGAGTCCTCATACCGCCCCGTACGCGGAAAAAGAAAAAAGTTATAGGGGTCAGAAAATGAAAATTTTAAACGTATACATTTTCCTGCATGTAGTTACGATTTTTTTTCAGAAGTGCGACAAAATCAAACCTATATAAGTAGGGGATCATTTTATCCGTATGGACCTACAGAATAATGATAAGGTGTCATATTTACCGAAAAATTTACTATGTAGAAACGGAAGCCCTCAAAAGTTACAAAATGAAATTTTTTCTTCAATTTTGTCGCACAATGAATTTTTTTTCCGTTTCGCCGTAGATTTTTGGGTAAAACGACTAATGTCACTGCAAAGTAGAATTGGTGGCGCAAAAAATAAGCCATCATATGGGTTTTTATGTGCAAAATTGAAAGCGTTATAATTTTTAGAAGGTGATGAGGAAAAAATGAAAATGCAAAAACGGAAAAACGCTGAGTCCTTAAAGGGCTAGGGTTCTCACTCTATAGAAGTGTTTCAAAACTACAACTCCCAGCATGCCCGGACAGCTGACAGCTGTCCGGGCATGCTGGGAGTTGTAGTTTTGCAATAGCCGTAGGCAGGGTGCTCAATAGCATGGTCATGACGTCTCTCACTAGAAGTGTCACCCAGCTTTTCTGGGCTTCAGAAAGGTGCGTTTGCAGCAGTGTGGCAGCAGGGGGCGCAACAGCAGCTCCATTGAGCAGTGATATGAGGCGGGACGGTGGGGGGCACCACATGTACAATAGTGAATAGTAAATAGTCACCTACCGGGCGGAGGTCAGCTGACCTGGAGGAGTCACAGCTAACTTGGCAACGGTTGCTAGTGAGCATGCTCTGTTGCAATGCATTTTGGGAGGTATAGAATTGCAAAACTGTCTTATGACTGGACGTGACAGGAAAAGGAGGATTCATGAAGAAGTAGCCCAGTGTATACCAAACAGTGCGTCTCCAGCTGTTGCAAAACTACAACTCCCAGCATGCCTGGACAGCCTTCGGCTGTCCGGGCATGCTGGGAGTTGTAGTTTTGCAACAGCTGGAGACGCACTGTTTGGAAAACTCTAAACTAGCATTTAGGGGGGGGGGACTTACACAAACAACGTTTACAACGTTTAACCCCTTCCTCCTCCGTCAGTGATTTTTTTTTTTGACATATTTTGTGTGGTCTTTTTACGTTTCCTTTTTTTTTCCAGTTTTTGCATTTTTGTTTTTTTTCCTCCTTACCTTTTAAAAATCATAACTCTTTAAATTTTCCACCTAAAAATTCATATGATGGCTTATTTTTTGCGCCACCAATTCTTCTTTGCAGTGACATTATTAATTTTACCCCCCCCCCCCCCCCAAAAAAAAAAAATCATTGTGCGACAAAATTGAAGAAAAAAACATTTATTGCTAAAAATGACACCTTCTCTTTATTCTGTAGGTCCATACGTTTAAAATGATCCCCCACTGATATAGGTTTGATTTTGTGGTACTTCGGGAAAAAAAATCATAACTACATGCACGAAAATGTAAACGTTTAAAAATTGTCATCTTCTGACCCGTATAACTTTTTTAATTTTTCCGCGTATGGGGCGGTATGAGGGCTCATTTTTTGTGCCGTGATCTGAAGTTTTTTTGGATTTATTGATCGCTTTTTATTAATTTTTTCTTGGTATAAAAAGTGACCAAAAATACGCTATTTTGGAATTTGGGGCTATAACATTGCACACACTGATTTCCTACACTGATCACTGCCATGCAATAGCATGGCATTGATCAGTGTTATTGCCGCTCAACTGCTCCTGCCTGGATGTCAGGCACGGAGCAGTCAGTCGGCAATCGGACACGCAGGAGGCAGGTAGGGATCCTCCTGATGTCCTGCAATCTGTTCGGGACGCCGTGATTTAACTGCGGCGGTCCGGAACAGCCCGACTGAGCTGCCGGGATGCTTTCGGTTTCACTTCAGACGCGGCGGTCAACTTTGATCGCCGTGTCTGAAGGGTTAATACCTGGCATCACCGCGATCGGTGATGTCTGGTATTAGCCATGGGTCCCGGCCGTTAATGGCCGCTGGGACAGACCCCATATGGCACGGGGTCACCGCGTGACCCCGCGTTATATCGCGGGAGCCGGCGCATGATGTAAATATACGTCCTGCATCGTTAAGGACGCAGCGATTTTAAATTTTTGTGCTTTCGTTTCTTTTTTCCTCTTCGCTGTCTAAACAGCCAAAATGCTTTCAATTTTCCCCCTAAACACCCATATGGGGGGCTTGTTTTTTTTGCGCCACCAATTAAACTATGTAATGACTTCACTTATTTTACCATCAAATCTACGGTGAAACGAAAACAAATTTGTGTGGCGAAAGTTGCAAAAAAAGCTCAATTTTGTCTCTATTGGTGGCTTCCATTTGTATGCGGAGCTCTTTTCGGTAAAAATGACACAATGGGGGAGATTTATCAAAACCTGTGCAGAGGAAAACTTGCCCAGTTGCCCATAGCAACCAATCAGCTTGCTGCTTTCATTTTTATGAAGGCCTGTGAAAAATGAAAGAAGCGATCTGATTGGTTGCTATGGGCAACTGGGCAAGTTTTCCTCTGCGCAGGTTTTGATAAATCTCCCCCAATATATTAATTCAGTAGGTCCATACGAGTACAACAATACCCAATTTATATCGTTTTTGTGTTATTTGACTACTTTTGAAAAAGTGATGGGGGAGATTTATCAAAACCTGTGCAGAGGCAAGTTGTCCATAGCAACCAATCAGATCGCTTCTTTCATTCTTAACAAGGCCTCTGCAAAATGAAAGAAGCAATCTGATTGGTTGCTATGGGCAACTGGGCAACTTTGCCTCTGCACAGGTTTTGATAAATCTCCCCCCGATATCTTTTTGGAAGAAAATTAGTTTGCTTAAAATCATCCTCTTCTGACCCATGTAACTTTTTATTTTTCCGTATACGTATACCAATATGACTAAGGTTCCCTGACTAATCGAAACGCGTCACCTGTCCACGTTGTCCATGTACCTGTTGCTGAATTTGTAATAAAGCTGGGTTTTACAGGAGCTGCGCTGGACATCCATCTTTTCCTTTCCAAATAAAATAAAACAGAATAAAAAAAAATATTAAAAATGCTTGGTATGCTGGGAGTTGTAGTTCTGAAACATGCAGAGGGCCACAGTTTTGGGACCACTGATCCAGGGTATTGGAACCTCATATAGCTCACCAATTAGGACGAAGAACTTATCCTAAATAGCAAAGTTGTTCCCGTGCTCCAGTACATCGCAAGGGCATGGCCTACCCCTAGCAGGGACACTATAAGATCAGTGTTTTGCTTAAAGGGGTACTCCGCTAAAAACATCTTATCCCCTATCCAAAGGTTAGGGGATAAGATGTCTAATTGTGGGGGGCCAGCAACGAAGGCGTCCGGAACAAGGAAGCTTGGAGCTGCGGCGGTTGTGACATCAGGCCACGCCCCCTCCATTCATGTCTATGGGAGGAGTCACGCGCGGCGGCCATGTTCACTAGTCATCAGGCACGGAGCAGAGTTCACTCCATGCACCGAATGACAGGGGTGCTGCAGTGGAGATCCCCTTTGGATAGGGGATAAGATGTTTTCAGCAGAGTACCCCTTTAATTTAGGCCCCAAAATGGATAGCATGACGTGAGCTGTTGTCTGAAAGGAGGACAGGAGTTCCTAAATCCCCTCTTTGAGCCTCTAAAGGCAGGTCCATGTTTCGCTTCTTTCTCTTGTAAGGACTTAAGCGGGACAGTTTCTTCCCTTACGGTTGGCGCACTACCTGCTTCTACGGTGACGTTGCCCGGTTTGAGGGTGCGCCAACTGGAGAAAGTCAATAAGATCCACAAACAGATCAGACATATGATGGAGCCTTCTCCAGAGCTCCTTCTATCATCACAGGGACTGTCGGGACTAATGTGGCCTCTGCAAGGTTATCTACACTTGAGGTGGACTGCCACAAGGGAGGAGATTTATCAAAACTTGTGCAGAGGAAAAAATTGACTAGTTGCCCATGGCAACCAATCAGATCGCTTCTTTCATTTTGCACAGGCCCTTTTAAAAATGAAAGAAGCGATCTGATTGGTTGCTATGGGTAACTGGGCAACTTTTCCTCTGCACTGGTTTTGAAAAATCTCCCCCAAGGTACAGTGGTCCCTCAACACACAATGGTAATCCGCTCCAAATGGACCATCGTTTGTTGAAACCATCGTATGTTGAGGGATCTGTGCAATGTAAAGTATAGGACAGTGGTCTACAACCTGCGGCCCTCCAGATGTTGCAAAACTACAACACCCAGCATGCCCGGACAGCCAACGGCTGTCCGGGCATGCTGGGAGTTGTAGTTTTGCAACATCTGGAGGTCCGCAGGTTGAAGACCACTGGTATTGGAGGTTATACTCACCTGTCCCCGCCGCTCCGGACCGTCACCGCTGCCCTGGATGTCGCCTTCCATCGCTGTCGCCGCGTCCCCGAGGTGTCCCTGACGCTCCGGTCCTCGCTCTCAGTCGCCGCCATCACGTCACTACACACGCCGCTCCTATTGGATGACGGGACGGCGTGCGCAGCGACGTGATGACGACAATGGAGAGCGCCGACGATGGCGACGATCCCGAAGACGACGCGCCGGAGCCCTGAGGACAGGTAAGTGATCGTCAGCGGACCACACGGGGCACTGTAAACGGCTATCCGGCGGCAGCTGAAGCAGTCTGCGCTGCCGGATAGCCGTTTATGCGATGGCCCCGACATATAAAAGCATCGCATGTTGATGCTGTCTTCAACATGCGATGGACTCTGAGAGGCGATCGTATGTTGAAATGATCGTATGTCGGGGGGGTCACTGTACTTCACAAAAAGCCCTTTCACCGAGGAAACGGCCTATTATGGGTCTTCTGGTCGCCTTGTAACAAGAATTCGAATACTAGGGCTGCACAAATAATCGCGAAAGCAATTGAATCGTGATATTGATCACTGCTCTTACAGTAAAGAGCCCCGTCTGTGCTGGTGTAGAAACAGGGCCTTTGTGCGTTTTGTTTCTCAAAGAAGCTTTGGGCCTGTGATTTCCATTTCCCATGCTCTATGCTAAAGAATGACCAAGCCGCAGATTTAAAGGGGTATTCCAGCAAAAAACTTTTTTTTATATATATCAACTGGCTCCAGAAAGTTAAACAGATTTGTAAATTAGACTGTGTGTGCATCTCACAACCTGGGATATTCGAGGTTAATGTGGATAAAAATCGGTCCCCACCGATCAAATAATGAAAAATCAAGTATACAAATATAACCGCACCTCAAGAATATCACCCTAGTGGGTGCACAATGAATAAGAAATGAGACAGATGATTTGTGAAAAAATGCTAATTTTAATAAAAAACAGAAATAACAATATAAAATAGTAGTTAAAAAGATCAGAGCATTAGTAATAGTAAACGGTCACTGGGCCCTAATGACAGATAGATGTTGAAGCAACTACCTAATCAATTCTAGGATAGTCCATGGATATTGGTCCCAATTGTATAGAATGAATGGAACAGTCTCGCCCTGGCTGCTGGTTCCGCACTGCGGCGGGCCAATGGAAACAAGTGCTGTATTCTCTGCGGTGTTCTCGGCGTCAATGCCTTGGCAGGGGGAGGGTTCCGGCAAGCGGTCCGTGGTGTCAGCAAATACCGATGTCGGTAACGGACTCACACTAGAAGCAGCAGACTTGTGGTAGGCTCGGTGAGCGAGATCAGTAGTTAGTGCAACAGGTGGTTTGGGTTGCGAACTTCCGTGCCGGCTAAAGTTCAGATGTTGTTGGTAATTAAGGTAGTGCTTGTATAGCGCTCTGTTCAGATGAAACGGCCTAGACGCGTTTCAGGGTGCTCAAATTGACCCCTTCTTCAGTAGGCAAGTATCATACTTGCTCTGTTCAGATGAAACGGCCTAGACGCGTTTCAGGGTGCTCAAATTGACCCCTTCTTCAGTAGGCAAGTATCATACTTGCTCTGTTCAGATGAAACGGCCTAGACGCGTTTCAGGTTGCTCAAATTGACCCCTTCAGTAGGCAAGTATCATACGTGCTCTGTTCAGATGAAACGGCCTAGACGCGTTTCAGGGTGCTCATATTGACCCCTTCTTCAGTAGGCAAGTATCATACTTGCTCTGTTCAGATGAAACGGCCTAGACGCATTTCAGGGTGCTCAAATTGACCCCTTCTTCAGTAGGCAAGTATCATACTTGCCTACTGAAGAAGGGGTCAATTTGAGCACCCTGAAACGCGTCTAGGCCGTTTCATCTGAACAGAGCGCTATACAAGCATTACCTTTAATTACCAACAACATCTGAACTTTAGCCGGCACGGAAGTTCGCAACCCAAACCACCTGCTGCAGTAACTACTGATCTCGCTCACCGAGCCTACCACAAGTCTGCTGCTTCTAGTGTGAGTCCGTTACCGACATCGGTGTTTGCTGACACCACGGACCGCTTGCCGGAACCCTCCCCCTGCCAAGGCATTGACACCGAGAACACCGCAGAGAATACAGCACTTGTTTCCATTGGCCCGCCGCATCATTCTATACAAACTGTGAGCGAATCCATCTAATGCCACCTTAAAAAATTGTGTCATCATTGAAACATCTACTGTGTTATTTTTTGCCGGACTAACGGTCCAATTCGGAGCAATATCCATGGATTATCCTAGAATTGATTAGGTAGTTGCTTCAACATCTATCTGTCATTAGGGCCCAATGACCGTTTACTATTACTAATGCTCTGATCTTTTTAAGTACTATTTTATATTATTTCAGTTTTTTTTATTAAAATTAGCATTTTTTCAGAAACCATCTGTCTCATTTCTTATTCATTGTGTACCCAGTAGGGTGATATTCTTGAGGTGCGGTTAAATTTGTATACTAGATTTGTAAATTACTTCTATTAATTTTTTTTTTATCCTTTCAGTACTTATGAGCTTCTGAAGTTAAGGTTGTTCTTTTCTGTCTAAATCCTCTCTGATGACAACTGTCTCGGGAAATGCCCAGTTTAGAAGCAAATCCCCATAGCAAACCTCTTCTAAACTGGGCGTTTCCCGAGACAGGTGACATCAGAGAGGACTTAGACAGAAAAGAACAACCTTAACTTCAGAAGCTCATAAGTACTGAAAGGATTAAGTTTTTTTTAATAGAAGAAATTTACAAATCTGTTTAACTTTCTGGAGCCAGTTGATATATATAAAAAAGTATTCTTCCTGGAATACCCCTTTAAAGGGGTACTCCACCCCTAGACATCTGACCCCCATGATCTCCCTGCTGCACCCGGCATTCGTTTAGAGCGTCGGGTGCAGCGCTGGAGGCTCGTGACGTCATGACCACGCCCTGTTATAACGTCTCAGCCACGCCCCTTCAATGCAAGTATGGGAGGGGGCGTGGCCAGTACATCACAAGCCTCAGCCCCCGCATCGCCAGTCATCCAGCACGTAGCGAAGTTCGCTTCGTGCACCGGATGTCTGGGGTACCGCCTCCTTTGGATAGGGAATAAGATCTCTAGGGGCGGAGTAACCCTTTAAGGAGTTGTCCAGTATTATAAAAATGTTTTTTGTTGCAAAAACAGCACCACTCTTGTCCACAGCTTGTGTATGGTATTGCAGCTCGGCTTCATTGAAGTCAATGGGACTATGCTGCAGTACTACACACAACCTGTGGACAGGGGTGGCGCTGTTTTTGCAAAAAATATATATATTTTTTTATACTGGACAACTCCTGCGGATTAGCTCTATTGAGTTACAGTGGGGCTAGTCTGTATATGGATCTAATCCAGTGGTCTCCAACTTGCGGACCTCCAGATGTTGCAAAACTACAACTCCCAGCATGCCCGGACAGCCGTTGGCTGTCCGGGCATGCTGGGAATTGTAGTTTTGCAACATCTGGAGGTCCGCAGGTTGGAGACCACTGATCTAATCTGTGTTATAGGTAGATATTTCGTCACTTAAAAAAAAGGACTAAGGCTAGTGTTGCACAGCCACATGGGTAACCACAATGCTATGCGCAAAACGTGTCGTAAATGTCTGCCATATAGGGCCGGGATCACACAGTTGAAAATTCGTCGACATATTTTATATGCAGATTTTTTTTCTATAACCAGTGAAAAAGTGGCCGCAGCTTGAAAAAAAAAAAAACATAAAATAGGTCACCAATTTTTCTGCTCTGTGAACCAGTCTGAACCTTAAAAGGGGTACTCCACCAAAGGATAGGGGATAAGATGTCTGATCATGGGGGTCCCGCCCCCCCAATCATCAACGAACATGGAAGCTCCAACCTTCCGCGATCCGGACGCTGCCGCTGGCTGCCCGGAGATTGTGTTTCAGTGTTTTTACCGTTGTTAACCCCTTAAGGACCCATGACGTACCGGTGCGCCATGAGTCCGCTCCCGATCTAGAACGCGGGGCCACGGCTTCTAACAACGGCCGGGACCCGTGGCTAATAGCGTGCAGCACTGATCGCGGTGCCGCGCGCTATTAACCCTTTAGACGCGGCGTTCAAAGTTGAACACCGCGTCTAAAGCGAAAGTAAAACCATGCCGGTTTTCTCAGGGAGTTGTTCGAGATCTCCGCAGCGAAATCGCGGCATCCTGAACAGCTTACATGACAGCCGCAGGGTCCCTACCTGCCTCCTCGCTGCCCGATCGCTGAATGACTGCTCAGTGCCTGAGATCCAGGCATGAGCAGTCAAGCGGCAGAATCATTGATCAGTGGTTTCCTATGAGAAGCCATTGATCAATGTAAAAGATCAGTGAGTGCAGTGTTATAGGTCCCTATGGGATAACAATGATCAGTATAAGAGATCAGTGTGTGCAGTGTTATAGGTCCCTATGGGATAACAATGATCAGTATAAGAGATCAGTGTGTGCAGTGTTATAGGTCCCTATGGGATAACAATGATTAGTATAAGAGATCAGTGTGTGCAGTGTTATAGGTCCCTATGGGATAACAATGATCAGTATAAGAGATCAGTGTGTGCAGTGTTATAGGTCCCTATGGGATAACAATGATCAGTATAAGAGATCAGTGTGTGCAGTGTTATAGGTCCCTATGGGATAACAATGATTAGTATAAGAGATCAGTGTGTGCAGTGTTATAGGTCCCTATGGGATAACAATGATCAGTATAAGAGATCAGTGTGTGCAGTGTTATAGGTCCCTATGGGATAACAATGATCAGTATAAGAGATCAGTGTGTGCAGTGTTATAGGTCCCTATGGGATAACAATGATTAGTATAAGAGATCAGTGTGTGCAGTGTTATAGGTCCCTATGGGGCCCTGGGAGAAAAAAAAAAGTGGAAAAAAAAGTGAATAAAGATCATTTAACCCCTTCCCTAATAAAAGTTTGAATCACCCCCCTTTTCCCACTTAAAAAAGAAAAAAAAAAACTTTAAATAAGAACAAAAACATATGTGGTATCGCCGCGTGCGGAAATGTCCGAATTATCAAAATATATCGTTAATTAAACCGCACGGTCAATGTCGTACGCGCAAAAAAATTCCAAAGTCCAGAATAGCGCATTTTTGGTCACATTTTATATCATGAAAAAATTAATAAAAAGCGATCAAAAAGTTCGATCAATACACAAATGGTACCGATAAAAACTTCAGATCACGGCGCAAAAAATGAGTCCTCATACCGCCCTGTACGCGGAAAAATAAAAAAGTTATAGGGGTCAGAAGACGACAATTTTAAACGTATTAATTTTCCTGCATGTAGTTATGATTTTTTCCAGAAGTGCGACAAAATCAAACCTATATAAGTAGGGGATCATTTTAATCGTATGGACCTACAGAATAAAGATAAGGTGTCATTTTTACCGAAAAATTTACTACGTAGAAACGGAAGCCCCCAAAAGTTACAAAATGGAGTTTTTTTTTCAATTTTGTCTCACAATGATTATTTTTTCCGTTTCACTGTAGATTTTTGGGTAAAATGACTGACGTCATTACAAAGTAGAATTGGTGGCGCAAAAAAATAAGCATCATATGGATTTTTAGGTGAAAAATTTAAAGAGTTATGATTTTTTAAAGGTAAGGAGGAAAAAATGTAAATGCAAAAACGGAAAAACCCCGGGTCCTTAAGGGGTTAAAGGAGTACTCCGGCACTAAACATCTTATCCCTATCCAAAGGAGACCCCCACGATCAGACATCTTATCCCCTATCCTTTGGAGCATCCCTTTAAGGCCAGGTTCATACTTCAGAGTTTCCGAGTTAAATTCTGCTTTGAAATTCCACTGGGAAATTCTGGTGCAGCAGACATTACGCCGCTGAAAAAAATGATTTCTCTCATTAGTTCGGTGGAATCCGCATGGAATATGTTGCCGGCTATGAGGACAGCAACATGCACGAGGTCCTAGCGCTGACTGATTAAAGCTGCGCCGGCGCACTCAGAATCTCTGGAGGGAATTTCTCCGGTGTGAGATTCCATAGTGTGAACCTAACCCAAGACTACATCTAGCACTAATCCACAGCAGTAATAGGCCATGTTCACACAATGAAAGTTTTGCAGAATATTTGTCCTGAAAACACGGGCGGCATTCAGCAAACAGTGGGTGCCCGCTGGAACATGCGCCATCTCCTGGACATGTCAACTCTTTCTGCGGAAGCCCAGAATCGGGATCTCCATGGCAAATGTTTCTGCAGCGGTGCAGCAGACTCCCATTGAAAGCAACGGGATTCTGCTGCAATGACATTTCCGAGCTGAATTTTTTCTGAGCAATTTCGTTTAGAAATTCCGACAACTGAACGCGGCCATACAGGAAAATCCAGCAGCATTTCTGTTACAGTGTATCAGCAATCTATTCATGCACACGAAAGACAGAACAGCGCTACTTTTTGTTTTGAAAATATTTCTATATTGTCCGTAGAGAAATAAGAATAATAATAATAAAAATAAAAAATAAAACTACATTTATTGTGTGATCCGCAATCAGACTTTTTTCATAAATAATGCAGAAAAGTAAACTGTACGAACTCTTCTAAGGAACCAACAGTCCCAGCATGTCCCTTAAAGGGGTACTCCGGCCCCTAGACATCTTATCCCCTATCCAAAGGATAGGGGATAAGATGACTGATCGCGGTGGTCCTGCCGCTGGGGACCCCCACAATCTCTGCTGCGGCCCCCCAGACATCTGGTGCCGGATGACTGGCGATGCAGGGCGGAGGCTCATGGCGGTCACGCCCCGCTCGTGATATCACAGCCATGCCCCCTCAATGCAAGTCTATGGGAGGGGGTGTAACGGCCATCACGCCCCCTCCCATAGACTTGCATTGAGGGGGCGGGGCCATGATGTCACGAGGCTCCGGCGCTGAACCCTACACTCTAAACGAACGCCGGGTGCAGCACGGAGATCACGGGGGTCCGACCCTCACTATCAGACATCTTATGAGATATCTAGGGGGCGGAGTACTCCTTTAAAGGGGTTATACAGGATTGGAAAGACGCTGCTTCTTTCTTACAAAAAAAAAAAAAAACAGCACCACTCCTGTCCACAGGTTGTATATGGTATTGCAGTCTGGCTCCAATGAAGCAAGTGGGACTGAGCTGTAGTAC
Organism: Hyla sarda; assembly: GCF_029499605.1. Lineage (NCBI taxonomy): Eukaryota > Metazoa > Chordata > Amphibia > Anura > Hylidae > Hyla > Hyla sarda. The sequence goes on along the minus strand of NC_079192.1, from coordinate 22,465,243 downwards.
CACACACAACCTGTGGACAGGAGTGGCGCTGTTTTTTTTTTTACAATAAAAGAAGCATTTTTCAAATCCTGGGCAATCCTTTTAAGTACAACAGCACTGGACGGCTTCCATCTTGAAGGTCAATGCAATATAATAATGGATAGGGGGCAGTAGAGAGCTTTATACAGACATCAGGGAGGCGTTACTTCCTCCTCTTTTTGCTTTAAGAGTTCCAGGGGCATCATGAAGGGGTTAAGGGGGCAGAAGCCCAGTTCCTTCCAGTTCGCCTCCTCAGGTTGGCTCGGCATCTCCTCTTCCTCCGTGTCCTCGGATTTGAGCTGCGTGGTCAGGAACGTGTAGGTGTCGTACAGATATAAGCCGATGTGCGGAGTGTCCAGGTGGGGGAGCTGTTCCGGGATACAGCGGAGGAGGTGAAGGATAACTGCGGACTCTAAAATACAGGAAAAACACTCCTCCTTATATCACTTTACACAGTAATGCAGAATCCATAACTCTGATATCTTCTAGTGATGTCTTATACAACAAACAAGGCCTCATATGGGAACAATATCAAACTTTATTAAACACAAGTTAAAAGTACATACAAATAATTGCTATCTGCTCTGCCTATTACAGGCTGTATCCAGTGGAAGCAGCCGTCACGCCCCCTCCCATAGACTTGCATTGAGGGGGCGGGGTGTAACATCATGAGGGGGCGGAGCTATGACGTCACGAGCTCTCGGCGCCGCTCAGGATAGGGGATAAGGAGTTAAAAGGGTACTCCGCTGCTCAGCGTTTGGAACAAAATGTTCTGAACGCTTAAAGCCAAGAGCTAGTGACGTCATAGCCCCGCCCCTCATGATGTCACACCCCTGCCCCCTCAATGCAAGTCTATGGGAGGGGGCGTCACGGCAGTCACGCCCCCTCCCATAGACTTGCATTGAGGGGGTGGGGTGTAACATCATGAGGGGGTGGGGCTATGACGTCACTAGCTCTCGGCGCCGCTCTCCAAAAGCTGAGCTGCGGAGTACCCCTTTAATAAAGATTGATATTGTTACCCCATGTGGCCTCATTTGTTTGGTGAGAGTATTGTAAGTGGCCTATGGTTATTAACCATTTAGTGCCCACTGTATTTTGCTGATAAAATGATGTCTTATACATCCAGAGCTGCACTCATAGTTCTGCTCTATTCTTCTTAAAGGGGTACTCCACTGCCCCAGCGTTTGAAACATTTAGTTCCGAACGGCTGCAAGTCGTAACGTCATGGCCACGCCCTAGTAATGTCATGCCACGCCCCCTCAATGCAAGTCATGCCCCCTCCCATGGACCTGCATTCAGGGGGTGTGGCCGTGACGTCAAGACCCCCGCAGCCCGCACCCAGCATTCCGAACGCTGAGGCAGTGGAGTACCCCTTTAAGGGGAACTCCAGTGGAATTTTTTATTTTTATCAACTGGTGCCAGAAAGTTAAAGGGGTACTCCACCCCTAAACATCAAATCCCCTATCCAAAGGATAGAGGATAAGATGTAAGATCGCCGGGGTACCGCTGCTGGGGACCCCCGGGACTGCGGCACCGCTCTATCATTACTGCACAGAGCGAGTTCGGTCTGCACGTAATGAGTGGCAATACAGGGGTCGGAGCATCGTTACGTCACGTCTCCGCCCCAATCTGACATCTTATCCCCTATCCTTTGGATAGGGGATAAGATGTCTAGAAGCGGAGTACCCCTTTAAAACAGATTTGTAAATTACTAATATTAAAAAATCTTAATCCTTCCAGTAGTTATTAGCTGCTGAATACTACAGAGGAAATTATTTTCTTTTTGAAACACAGAGCTCTCTGCTGACACCTCTGTCCATTTTAGGAACTGTCCAGAGCAGGAAAAAATCCCCATAGCAAATATATGCTGCTCTGGACAGTTCCTAAAATGGACAGAGGTGTCAGCAGAGAGCACTGTGGTCGTGATGTCAGCAGAGAGCTCTGTGTTCCAAAAATAAAAGAATTTCCTCTGTAGTATTCAGCAGCTAATAAGTACTGGAAGGATTAAGATTTTTTTAATAGAAGTAATTTACAAATCTGCTTAACTTTCTGGCACCAGTTGATTTAAAAAAAAAATAATTTACACCGGAGTACCCCTTTAACTCTTAGGTTCTGTGATGCACAGATAGAGATGTACTGTACATATCCAGCCATGTTTGGTAGCTTCCATTATCTAGAATGTAATTGCACCAGTGCATTATGGGATGTCAGAGCTGGGGTGGTGTGTCTGTCAGCCATCTTCATGCATTCCAACCCATAGCAAGACATATTGTGAAATGCAGCTCTCGGTGTGACTAGAGCAGTGTTTCCCAACCAGGGTGCCTCCATCTGTTGCTAACTACAACTCCCAGCTTGTAGTTTTGCTGGGAGTTGTAGTTTTGTAACAGGTGCTAGTGTGTGGTGACAGTTTGTGGGGGAACCTTTAGGCATGCTGTGTCTTGTAGTTCTCCTGCTACTTCTACTGCTAGATTTGGTATTCTTTTGAACGATAGAGCATTGTATGTATTCTATCAGGCATGCTGGGACTTGTAGTTCTCCTGCTTCAGAACATTACAACCACAAGTGACCACACGGGGGCAGTAATGAGCAGATTCAGTATTATTGTGAATGATAGAGCATTGTATGTATTGTATAAGGCATGCTGTGACTTGTAGTTCTTCTGCTGCAGGGCATTAGAACCACAAGTGAGCAGTAGGGGGCAGTCATGTGCAGATTTAGTATTACTGTGAATGATAGAAAATTGCATGTATCATGCAACATTGTAGACCTCCAGCTATTGCAAAACTACAACTCCCAGCATGCCCAGACAGCCGAAGGCTGTCTGGGCATGCTGGGAGTTGTAGTTTTGCAACAGCCGGAGGCACTCTAGTTGGGAAACACTGCTCTACTCACACAGAGAGCTGTTTCCCAGCCTAGTACCCTATAACAGGATCTCCCAACCAGGATGCCTTTGGCTGTGGCAAAACTAAAAGTCCCAGCATGCCCGGACAGCCGAGTCACATGTCACACAGAGAGCTGCATCTAGTCACACGAGAGCCGTTTTCCAGCCTACTTCCAACCAGTGTGCCTCCATCTGTTGCAAAACTACAACTCCCACCATCCCCGGACAGCCAAAGTATGTCCGAGCATGCTGGGAGTTGTAGTTTTGCAACAGCCGGAGGCACCCCTGTTGGGAAACACTGCTCTAGTCACACAGAGCTGGTTCCCAGCCTTTTACCCTCTAGCAGGGTTCCCCAACCAGGGGGCCCTCCAGCTGTTGCAAAACTACAACTACAAACTGCAACAGCTGGAGGCACCCAGGTTGGGAAACACTGGACTAAGTATAACACACAATGAGGCCCCTTCCTGGTGTAGTGGGGGGGGGGGGGGGGCACCTTGTCCTTCCCTTCGAGACAACATACCGAAATCAGACAGCGTTGGAGGCTCCTCTCCCCTCACGACCTTTGACAGATATTTATAAATATTCTCAAAGTCTACATTGTTCCGGCCATCACTGAGATTACTTGTAGTTGGCTCCTCCCCTGAAGAGCTAAGCTCCTCCTCTGCAGATCCTTTGTGCTGAAGGTTTTTCCCGTGAGGGGACGACATCTGGGCTGGTACTTTGGGCACAGGTTCCTTGGAGGGTATTGAGTGATGGAGGGTTAGAGGTTCTGCAGACGCTATTGTCAGCATCTATAAAAAGAAAAGGGAGATGGTGTTATAGCTGCCCTGTGTGTGCACATGAGGAGCAGCACTCTCTCTGGTCATTATATGGTGTTTTTCAGCAGATTTCCGCTCTGCGGGCTATCTATAATTTTCAGTTCTCCCAGAGCTGATGGTGGAGCGCCCTCCTTCTCTCTCTCCATAGACTTGTATTGCTTGTCTTGCAGACACAGGACAAAGCTGAGCTGATTTTCAGAGTCAAGCAGGAGAGGGAGGTGTTGGGGAAAGAAGCTTGATAACAGGAGAAAGAAGCATTTTTGTCTAATAAGATATACTGCAAAGTTTATAATATTTGCTTGTCTTATTGATGCAAAGTAGAGAACAGTGTAAGCATACCTGACATGATGATGATGGGGGCCGCACATAAAGGGGACACCTAACTAAGATTTAAAAAAAATAAAAATAAAAAAATCACCTTTTTGCCATACCGTTATGTATACGCTTTTGTATTTATAAACCGTATACAACCGTATTACTTGCCATACCCACTGACTTTCCTTACAAAAACTTGTATCCGTTTGTGTAAGCTTTTGTATTTCTGCATTAATTTGTTTTTTTCGCATTTCTTTTCCCGAAGCAAAAAAACGGCGGTACCACAGTTTTGTTTCCGGTTCTGACCTGTTTTTTGGGTCTACAACGGTTTATAAAAACCAAACATCACCCGTATACGGTGTTTATAACATTGTAGTCAATGCAAATCGCATTGAGCGTACATTTCACACAGTTTTGTCAGGTTTTTGTGTATACCGATTTAGAAAAAAAAAAAAAAAAACTGATAAGAAAACTGATTTAAAAAAAAACGTGATGTGAATGTAGCCTTACTAAGATTAAAAGGGAAACTCTGGTACTTATCCCTTATCATGTAGCCACAGGTGTCTGCCCCACGCCCCGTCTCACCCCATGCATGGGTCGACCACCACTCCGTGCGCTAAGGATAAGGAGTTAAAGAGGTACTCCACTGCTCAGAAAAAAAATTTCCGAACGCTTACAGCCGGCTCAGGGAGCTAGTGATGTAATAGCCCCACCCCTGATGACGTCACGCCCCGCACCCTCAATGCAAGTCTATTGGACGCATAGACTTGCATTTGAGGGGGCAGGACGTGACATCATAAGGGGGCGGGGCTATGACGTCAAGAGCTCCCGGCGCTGGCTCCAGCCGTAACGCCCCCTCTTATAGACTTGCATTGAGGGGGCAGGGCGTGACATCATGAGGGGGCGGGGCTATGACATCACAAGTTGCCGGCGCCGGCTCCAGCGTTCGGAACAGTTTGTTCCAAACGCTGAGCAGTGGAGTACCCCTTTAAAGGGATATTCCGCTGAAAAACTTTTTTTTTCATATCAACTGGCTCCAGAAAGTTAAACAGATTTGTAAATGACTACTATTAAAAAAAATCTTAATCCTTCCAGTACTTATCAGCTGCTGAAGCTGAGTTGTTCTTATCTTTCTGACCACCTCTGTCCGTCTCATGATTTGTAGTGGAGAGGTGTTTAGGCTTTGGAACTTATGGGGTTAAACCCTGAATTGCTGATAGCACGCCTGTTCCATTTGGTCCTTTATAATCTTCTACCTTCTCCCTACCCATCATGCATCTGATGAAAAGTCACATGACCCGAGTCCTGCGTTTTATTCCATTGTCACTGAATTTGAGACGGATCCATGTCGATGTTTTAACTTGGAGGAAAATAAAGGTGAAGTTACTTTTACCGCTGGCTTCTGCATTTTTGTGGTCACTATTGGGAAAATTTTTTTTTCTTTTTTTTTTTTTTTTTTTTTAAATCAACTGGTGCCAGAAAGTTAAACAGATTTGTAAATTACTTCTATTAAAAAATCTTAATCCTTGCAGTACTTATTAGCTGCTGAATACCACAGAGGAAATTATTTTCTTTTTGGAACACAGAGCTCTCTGCTGACATCATGAGCACAGTGCTCTCTGCTGACACCTCTGTCCATTTTAGGAACTGTCCAGAGCAGCATATGTTTTCTATGGGGATTTTCTCCTACTCTGGACAGTTCTTAAAATGGACAGAGACATCAGCAGAGAGCACTGTGCTCGTGATGTCAGCAGAGAGCTCTGTGTTCCAAAAAGAAAACCCATTTCCTCTGTAGTATACAGCAGCTAATAAGTACTGGAAGGATTAAGATTGTTTAATAGAAGTAATTTACAAATCTGTTTAACTTTTTGGCACCAGTTGATTAAAAAAATAATAATAAATAAAAAAAATTTAGTTTTCAGTGGGAGTATCTCTTTAACTTTCTGGGGCCAGTTGATATGAAAAATTTTTTTTTTTTATTTTTTTTCACTGGAATACCCCTTTACGATCCGGAGCCCCTCTTTAAATTATAACTAAGATTTCTTGGTCATGCATGTAAGCCCTAGGCATATTTACACAGCTCCCCCCCCCCCCGTCCTATGTGGCAGGGCTCAAAACTGCTGACCGTTGCCCTTTAAAGGGGTACTCCTCTCCTAGACATCTTATCCCCTATCCAAAGGAGGGGGGATAAGGGGATAAGATGTCAGGTCGCAGGGGTCCCGCCGCTGGGACCCCCACGATCTCTGTGCAGCACCTGGCGTTCATGTAGAACGTTGGGAGAGGGAGGCGGGGGTCGTGACGTCATGACCACGCGCCCTTGTGACTTCACGCCATGCCCCCTCAATGCAAGTCTATGGGAGGGGGCGTGGCGGACGCCACGCCCCCTCCCATAGACTTGCATTGAGGGGGCTTGGCGTGACGTCACGAGGAGCGTGGCCTTGACGTCACGACCCTTGCCGTCAACTCCAAGCGTTCGGAACGCCCTTGAATCCTGGTACAAAGTGCCCCAGAGATAGGGGATAAGATGTCTGGTCGCGGGGGTCCCGCTGCTGGGACCCCCACGATCTCTGTGCAGCACCTGGTGTTCATGTAGAACGTTGGGAGCGGGAGGCGGGGGGGCGTGACCACGCGTCCTTGTGACGTCACGCCACGCCCCCTCAATGCAAGTCTATGTGAGGGGGCGTGGCGGACGCCACGCCCCCTTCCATAGACTTGCATTGAGGGGGCTTGACGTGACGTCACGAGGAGTGTGGCCTTGACGTCACGACCCTTGCTGCCAACTCCAAGCGTTCGGAACGCCCTTGAATCCTGGTACAAAGTGCCCCAGAGAGTACATTTACCCCCTATACCCCATACACACAATTCTGACTATACAACTTACATGTGAAAAAGCGGCATTCATGGCGTCTTCAGTGGAGCTGCCCAATCTGTTCGCCAAGTCCGTCCACAGCTATCCAGGATAAATAAGAAAGAACATTCAACTCCGACCACATTATAAGAACCTCTGTCCGTTCTGTCAGCGACAGATCGTGTGTGTTCTAGGGAATCTGTCAGCAGAGTCACCCTGTGTATACAGAGTAAGGCTGGGTTCACACTGTGGAATTACTGCCGGAGATCGAGCCAGCGGCACTAGGACCGCACGGCCTACATTGATGTCAATCCATTTCTGAGCAGATCTCCCACCAAAAAATCCACCCAGAAATGCATTGCCGTCTATGGGGACGGCAATGCAATCCGTGTGGTCTTAGTGCCGCTGGCTAAATCTCCGGCAGAAATTCTGCCCATAGATTCCGTAGTGTGAACCCAGCCTAATAGTGCCGGTGATGCTAAGTCTTATGCACTTCACTTTTTTTTTTTTTTTTTTTTTTTTTTTAAAGGGGTACACCGGTAGAAAAGAAATGTTTTCAAATCAACCGATGCCAGAAAGTTATGCAGATTTGTAAATTACTTCTATTTAAAAATCTTAATCCTTCCAGTACTTAACAGCTGTTGTATACTACAGAGGAAGTTGTGCAGTTCTTTCCAGTCTGACCACAGTAGTGCTCTCTGCTGACACCTCTGTACGTGTCAAGAACTGTCCAGAGTAGAAGCAAATCCCCCATAGCAAACCTCTCCTGCTCTGGACAGTTCCTGGTACGGACAGCAGAGAGCACTGTGGTCAGACTGGAAAGAACTCCAGAAAGAAATACATCTTCCTGTTTAGCATACAGTAGCTGATAAGTACTGGAAGGATTAAGATTTTTAAATAGAAGTAATTTACAAATCTGTTTAACTTTCTAGCACCAGTTGATTTGAAAAAAAAATAAAAAATAAATAAAGATTTTCCACCGGCGTAGCCCTTTAATTCTGTGGCGCCATTTAATTCTATGTGTTTGCAGCCTCTTGGTGCACCATTCTGACTGCCCGGCAGGTCCCTATAATACAGTCCCCTTCATAAATATTCATTTTCTGAGGAGGGTTTGCTGTACATGTGCCCTGGTGGTCCGGAGCCGTACATGACAATGTACAGACAGCACATAACAGTGTTGTGCTGGAGGACAGAGGACGACTATTTATGCAGGGACCGGATTACAGGGTGGATAGAAAGGCAGTGGTGGGGCTGGGTTTGGGTGTTAGCACCACATGCACGCTGGTGCTCCGAAGCAGTACATGATATGATGGGGAACCCGCTGCCTACCTAATGTGGGGAACCCGCTGCCTACCTAATGTGGGGAACCCGCTGCCTACCTAATGTGGGGAACCCGCTGCCTACCTAATGTGGGGAACCCGCTGCCTACCTAATGTGGGGAACCCGCTGCCTACCTAATGTGGGGAACCCGCTGCCTACCTAATGTGGGGAACCCGCTGCCTACCTAATGTGGGGAACCCGCTGCCTACCTAATGTGGGGAACCCGCTGCCTACCTAATGTGGGGAACCCCCAGAAGTAGCACCCCCATCATCCGTCAGCTCATGCTATTACCACACGAGGTAGGGGGAATGGAGGGGGGGGGGGTTGCTGGTGGAGGACGGGGGTGCTGCTGCTGATGGGGGTGTTGCTGGTGGATGATGAGGGGTGCATGATGGGGGCATTATATGTAAGGGGCGCATGCGGCCCAGCCTCACCCAGCTGCTACCTCCAGTGGCCCCCCAGATAATTTGAGTTTGAGTCCCCTGCTATAAACAGTGGCCCCTGGTTAATCCTAATACTAGCCCTGGAGGCTACGACCAGCAGGTGGCGCTGTGATACACGGCCTTACTTCTACATTTACCTCAATGGGCGCCGGATCCTGAATCTCTTTGATTTTCTTCTGGCGAACCAACTTTCCATATTCCGTCTGCATGGCCTCTCGAGCCGCTCGAGCGCGGAGCCACGAACAGTAGGAAGATACCTGGAATACCACACGACAAAGCCCCAAAAAATGAATATTTTCTTAAAGGTTTCCAACTGATGCCAGAAAGTTAAACAGATTTGTAAATTACTTCTATTAAAAAATCTTAATCCTTCCAGTACTTATTAGCTGCTGAATAATACAGAGGAAATTCATTTCTTTTTTGATTTCTTTTCTGTCATTTCTGTCAGAGGTGCAGCCGGAGGGGGGGGGGGGCCACAAGAGGTGTAGCTGGAGGGGAGGAGGTCGACAGGAGGTGCAGCAGGATGGGGGGGGGGTCGACAGGAGCAGCAGCCGGGGGGGGGGGGGTCGACAGGAGGTGCAGCCGGAGGGGGGACGGCAGGAGGTGCAGCCGGAGGGGGGACGACAGGAGGTGCAGCCGGAGGGGGGGGACGACAGGAGGTGCAGCCGGAGGGGGGACGACAAGAGGTGCAGCAGGATGGGGGGGGGTCGACAGGAGCAGCAGCCGGGGGGGGGGGGTCGACAGGAGGTGCAGCCGGGGGGGGGGGACGACAGGAGGTGCAGCCGGAGGGGGGGACGACAGGAGGTGCAGCCGGAGGGGGGACGACAGGAGGTGCAGCCGGAGGGGGGACGACAGGAGGTGCAGCCGGAGGGGGGACGACAGGAGGTGCAGCCGGAGGGGGGACGACAGGAGGTGCAGCCGGGGGGGGGACGACAGGAGCAGCAGCCGGGGGGGGGGGGGTCGACAGGAGGTGCAGCCGGGGGGGGGGGGGACGACAGGAGGTGCAGCCGGGGGGGGGGGACGACAGGAGGTGCAGCCGGGGGGGGGGGGACGACAGGAGGTGCAGCCGGGGGGGGGGGACGACAGGAGGTGCAGCCGGGGGGGGGGACGACAGGAGGTGCAGCCGGGGGGGGGGGGGGACGACAGGAGGTGCAGCCGGGGGGGGGGGGGACGACAGGAGGTGCAGCCGGGGGGGGGGGGACGACAGGAGGTGCAGCCGGGGGGGGGACGGACGACAGGAGGTGCAGCCGGGGGGGGGACGACAGGAGGTGCAGCCGGGGGGGGGGGGGGACGACGACAGGAGGTGCAGCCGGGGGGGGGGGGGACGACAGGAGGTGCAGCCGGAGGGGGGGACGACAGGAGGTGCAGCCGGAGGGGGGACGACAGGAGGTGCAGCCGGAGGGGGGACGACAGGAGGTGCAGCCGGAGGGGGGACGACAGGAGGTGCAGCAGGATGGGGGGGGGGGGGTCGACAGGAGCAGCAGCCGGGGGGGGGGGGGTCGACAGGAGGTGCAGCCGGGGGGGGGGACGACAGGAGGTGCAGCCGGAGGGGGGGGACGACAGGAGGTGCAGCCGGAGGGGGGACGACAGGAGGTGCAGCCGGAGGGGGACGACAGGAGGTGCAGCCGGAGGGGGGACGACAGGAGGTGCAGCCGGAGGGGGGACGACAGGAGCAGCAGCCGGGGGGGGGGGGGGGGGTCGACAGGAGGTGCAGCCGGGGGGGGGGGACGACAGGAGGTGCAGCCGGGGGGGGGGGGGGGGACGACAGGAGGTGCAGCCGGGGGGGGGGGGGGGGGACGACAGGAGGTGCAGCCGGGGGGGGGGGACGACAGGAGGTGCAGCCGGGGGGGGGGGGGGACAGGAGGTGCAGCCGGGGGGGGGGGGGGGGGGGGGGGGGGGGGGGGGGGACGACAGGAGGTGCAGCCGGGGGGGGGGGGGGGAACGACAGGAGGTGCAGCCGGGGGGGGGGGGGGGACGACAGGAGGTGCAGCCGGGGGGGGGGGGGGGGACGACAGGAGGTGCAGCCGGGGGGGGGGGGGGGGGGGACGACAGGAGGTGCAGCCGGGGGGGGGGGGGACGACAGGAGGTGCAGCCGGGGGGGGGGGGGACGACAGGAGGTGCAGCCGGAGGGGGGACGACAGGAGGTGCAGCCGGAGGGGGGACGACAGGAGGTGCCGCCGGAGGGGGGACGACAGGAGGTGCCGCCGGAGGGGGGACGACAGGAGGTGCCGCCGGAGGGGGGACGACAGGAGGTGCCGCCGGAGGGGTTACGACAGGAGGTGCCGCCGGAGGGGTTACGACAGGAGGTGCCGCCGGAGGGGTTACGACAGGAGGTGCCGCCGGAGGGGTTACGACAGGAGGTGCCGCCGGAGGGGTTACGACAGGAGGTGCCGCCGGAGGGGTTACGACAGGAGGTGCCGCCGGAGGGGTTACGACAGGAGGTGCCGCCGGAGGGGTTACGACAGGAGGTGCCGCCGGAGGGGTTACGACAGGAGGTGCCGCCGGAGGGGTTACGACAGGAGGTGCAGCCGGAGGGGTTACGACAGGAGGTGCAGCCGGAGGGGGGGGGGGGCCACAAGAGGTGTAGCTGGAGGGGAGGAGGTCGACAGGAGGTGCAGCAGGATGGGGGGGGGGTCGACAGGAGCAGCAGCCGGGGGGGGGGGGTCGACAGGAGGTGCAGCCGGAGGGGGGACGGCAGGAGGTGCAGCCGGAGGGGGGACGACAGGAGGTGCAGCCGGAGGGGGGGACGACAGGAGGTGCAGCCGGAGGGGGGGACGACAGGAGGTGCAGCCGGAGGGGGGACGACAGGAGGTGCAGCAGGATGGGGGGGGGTCGACAGGAGCAGCAGCCGGGGGGGGGGGGGGTCGACAGGAGGTGCAGCCGGGGGGGGGACGACAGGAGGTGCAGCCGGAGGGGGGGACGACAGGAGGTGCAGCCGGAGGGGGGGACGACAGGAGGTGCAGCCGGAGGGGGGACGACAGGAGGTGCAGCCGGAGGGGGGACGACAGGAGGTGCAGCCGGAGGGGGGACGACAGGAGGTGCAGCCGGGGGGGGGACGACAGGAGCAGCAGCCGGGGGGGGGGGGGTCGACAGGAGGTGCAGCCGGGGGGGGGGGGACGACAGGAGGTGCAGCCGGGGGGGGGGGACGACAGGAGGTGCAGCCGGGGGGGGGGGGACGACAGGAGGTGCAGCCGGGGGGGGGGGACGACAGGAGGTGCAGCCGGGGGGGGGGGACGACAGGAGGTGCAGCCGGGGGGGGGGGGACGACAGGAGGTGCAGCCGGGGGGGGGGGGGGACGACAGGAGGTGCAGCCGGGGGGGGGGGGACGACAGGAGGTGCAGCCGGGGGGGGGGACGGACGACAGGAGGTGCAGCCGGGGGGGGGACGACAGGAGGTGCAGCCGGGGGGGGGGGGGACGACGACAGGAGGTGCAGCCGGGGGGGGGGGGGACGACAGGAGGTGCAGCCGGAGGGGGGACGACAGGAGGTGCAGCCGGAGGGGGGACGACAGGAGGTGCAGCCGGAGGGGGGACGACAGGAGGTGCAGCCGGAGGGGGGACGACAGGAGGTGCAGCAGGATGGGGGGGGGGGGGTCGACAGGAGCAGCAGCCGGGGGGGGGGGGGTCGACAGGAGGTGCAGCCGGGGGGGGGGACGACAGGAGGTGCAGCCGGAGGGGGGGACGACAGGAGGTGCAGCCGGAGGGGGGACGACAGGAGGTGCAGCCGGAGGGGGGACGACAGGAGGTGCAGCCGGAGGGGGGACGACAGGAGGTGCAGCCGGAGGGGGGACGACAGGAGCAGCAGCCGGGGGGGGGGGGGGTCGACAGGAGGTGCAGCCGGGGGGGGGGGGGACGACAGGAGGTGCAGCCGGGGGGGGGGGGGGACGACAGGAGGTGCAGCCGGGGGGGGGGGGGGACGACAGGAGGTGCAGCCGGGGGGGGGGGGGACGACAGGAGGTGCAGCCGGGGGGGGGGGGGACGACAGGAGGTGCAGCCGGGGGGGGGGGGGGGGGGGGGACGACAGGAGGTGCAAGCCGGGGGGGGAACGACAGGAGGTGCAGCCGGGGGGGGGGGGGGGGGACGACAGGAGGTGCAGCCGGGGGGGGGGGGGGGGGGGGACGACAGGAGGTGCAGCCGGGGGGGGGGGGGGGGACGACAGGAGGTGCAGCCGGGGGGGGGGGGGGGACGACAGGAGGTGCAGCCGGGGGGGGGGGGACGACAGGAGGTGCAGCCGGAGGGGGGACGACAGGAGGTGCAGCCGGAGGGGGGACGACAGGAGGTGCCGCCGGAGGGGGGACGACAGGAGGTGCCGCCGGAGGGGGGACGACAGGAGGTGCCGCCGGAGGGGGGACGACAGGAGGTGCCGCCGGAGGGGTTACGACAGGAGGTGCCGCCGGAGGGGTTACGACAGGAGGTGCCGCCGGAGGGGTTACGACAGGAGGTGCCGCCGGAGGGGTTACGACAGGAGGTGCCGCCGGAGGGGTTACGACAGGAGGTGCAGCCGGAGGGGTTACGACAGGAGGTGCAGCCGGAGGGGTTACGACAGGAGGTGCAGCCGGAGGGGTTACGACAGGAGGTGCAGCCGGAGGGGTTACGACAGGAGGTGCAGCCGGAGGGGGGGGGTCTGGACAGGAGGTGCATCCTGACCGGGGGGTGGGGAGGAGGTGCAGCCGGAGGGGGGGACGACAGGAGGTGCAGCCGGAGGGGGGGGTTTGGACAGGAGGTGCATCCTGACCGGGGGGTGGGGAGGAGGTGCATCTTGACCGGGGGGTGGGGAGGAGGTGCAACAGGATGGCTCCGCCCCTTCATGATGCACGTCCCACCCCCTCAATGCAGCCATGCCCCCTCCCATAGACTTGCATTGAGGGAGGCGGGGTGGGGCATCATGAGGGGGTGGAGCAGTCACATCACGCAGCTGAAAAAAGTGGGTGCTACAGGAGAGATCGTGGGGGGTCCCCAGCAGCAGAATCCCCGGGATCTAACATCTTATCCCCTTTCCTTTTGATAGGGGATAAGATGTTTAGCACCGAAGCACCCCTTTAACAACGGTAAAAACACTAGAACACAAAGTGGCGCCAAAACATTATTTTACCGAGATTAAAGGAGTCATTTTATGAGCCACAACGGAAAGTAACCCCCCCCCCCCCCCCTCCCCAATGCCTCATCGCTGCCCCCTGGTGTCCATCAGCTGTCATTCCCCCAATATTCAGAGAGTAATGTACACACCACCAACCCCATGGCGGCGGCCGCCGACTCACCTCCTCCTCGCTGCGCCCCTGCACCTCCACATTGGGGGTTTTCTCGCTGATCTGACCCTTCAGTTCCCATAGCAGTTCCTTCTTCTCTCTGATTGTCCACAGCAGGCGATGGCTCGTCTTTGGCATATTCTGGTCGTCATAGCGATGGGGAGCCGTGCGCCTACGTGCAGGAGGCTTCATGGTCCCACCGAGCCTGCGGATGGGGGGACAAGATGGAAGTGTAAGATAGGAGCGTTAAAATACGGTGAATACTTCACCCACCGCTGTGTTTCCCAAACAGTGTGCCTCCAGCTGTTGCAAAACTACAACTCCCAGCATGCCCGGACAGCCGAAGGCTGTCCGGGCATGCTGGGAGTTGTAGTTTTGCAACAGCTGGAGGCCTACAATGTTACATACAATGCTCTATCATTCACAATAATACTAAATCTGCAAGTGACTGCCCCCTACTGCTCACTTGTGGTTCTAATTCCCTGCAGCAGGAGAACTACAAGTCACAGCATGCCTTATACAACACATACAATGCTCTATCATTCACAATAATACTAAAGCTGCACATTACTGCCCCCTACCTCTCACCTGTGGTCCTAACGCGCTGCAGCTGGGGAACTACAAGTCACAGCATGCCTGAAGGTCCCCCCCCCCCACACTTATTGTCACCACACACATGCACCTTACCCTCGGGTCCGCTCAAAGCTGTTGTCTCGCGAGATTAGAGCCTTTTTAGGACCTCCCGAAGCTCCCTACTCATGACGTCACGTCAGGGCAGAGAAACCTCTAGTGCAGAGGGCGGAAGTGGATTTTTTTTTTTTCTATCCATCTTTTAAGTGTATAATGACTGTAAAGTATTGTGCATAACGTACTAAATAGATTAAACACACACACATACAAATGAAATAATAAAATACATAAAAATAAAAAATAATAAAAAACATTGTTGGCAGCGGTGGGATTCGAACCCACGCCCCCGAAGAGACTGGAGCCTTAATCCAGCGCCTTAGACCGCTCGGCCACGCTACCTGATGCTCAAAGGAACTTATACTCCAAGTTAACAGGACAGAGAGAAGCGCACAGGGATGCTGCACTATTATTATTCCTAGTATGTCCTGATGTGGGTTTAAGCATACTGGGAGTTGTAGTTCTAATCACATGCGCTACAGATATCACATCTATCACAACATGTCCACTATCCTTCTATTAAGACATCAGTGTCTGTATTATCCCTGCACAACTGAGGTGTCCATCATCCTTATAGTGTGACATTACAGTGTGCATTCTCTCTGGACTGCGTCATTACAGTGTGCATTCTCTCTGGACTGTGACATTACAGTGTGCATTCTCTCTGGACTGTGACATTACAGTGTGCATTCTCTCTGGACTGCAACATTACAGTGTGCATTCTCTCTGGACTGTGACATTACAGTGTGCATTCTCTCTGGACTGTGACATTACAGTGTGCATTCTCTCTGGACTGCAACATTACAGTGTGCATTCTCTCTGGACTGTGACATTACAGTGTGCTTTCTCTCTGGACTGTGACATTACAGTGCACGTTTTCTTTTGACTGAGGTGTCCATCTCCTTATAGTCTGACATTACAGTGTGCATTCTCTCCGGACTGTGACATTATAATAATTATTCTCCTTGGACAATGACATTACAGTGCGCGTTCTCTCCGGACTGCGACATTACAGTGCACGTTCTCTCTTGACTGCGACATTATAATGTGCATTCTCTCCGGACTGCGACATTAGGGTGCACATTCTCTCTGGACTGTGACATTACAGTGCACGTTCTCTCTTGACTGCGACATTACAGTGCACGTTCTCTCTGAACTGCGACATTACAGTGCACATTCTCTCCGGACTGCGACATTACAGGGCACGTCCTCTCTTGACTGCGACATTACAGTGTGCGTTCTCTCTAAACTGCAACATTACAGTGGGTGTTCTCTGTGGACTACGACATTACAGTGTGCATTCTCTCTGGACTGAGACATTCTGGTGTGCTTTCTTTCTAGACTGTGACATTACAGTGCGCTTTCTCTCCGGACTGCGACATTAAACTGCACGTTCTCTCCAGACTGTGACATTACAGTGAGCGTTCTCTCTTGACTGAGACATTCTAGTGTGCTTTCTCTCTAGACTGTGACATTACAGTGCACGTTCTCTCCAGACTGTGACATTACAGTGCGCGTTCTCTCCAGACTGCAACATTACAGTGCATGTTCTCTCTGAACTGCGACATTGCAGTGCACATTCTCTCCGGACTGCAACATTACAGTGCACATTCTCTCCGGACTGCAACATTACAGTGTGCATTCTCTCTGGACTGCGACATTACAGTGTGCGTTCTCTCTGGACTGTGACATTACAGTGCGCATTTTCTCCAGACTGTGACATTACAGTGCGCATTTTCTCCAGACTGTGACATTACAGTGTGCTTTCTCTGTGGACTGCGACATTACAGTGCACGTTCTCTCTGGACTGTGACATTACAGTGTGCATTCTCTCCAGACTGTGACATTACAGTGTGCATTCTCTGTGGACTGCGACATTACAGTGCACGTTCTCTCATGACTGTGACATTACAGTGCGTGTTCTTTATGGACTGTGACATTACAACAATTATTCTCCTTGGACAATGACATTACAGTGTGCGTTCCCTCTGTACAGTGACATTACAGTGCGCATTTTCATTGGACTGTGACATCACAGTGCGCATTCTCTCAGGATTGTGACATTACAGTGCACATTTTTCTCTAGATTGTGGCATCACAGTGCACATTCTCTCTGGACTGTGACATTACAGTGGACATTCTCTCTTGACTGTGACATTACAGTGGACTTTCTCTCTGAACAGTGACATTACAGTGCGCAATTTCTCTTGACTGTGACATTACTGAACGCGTTTTCTCTGCATGGTGACATTACAGTGTGCATTCTCTCTGGACTGTAACATTAGTGCGCAATTTCTCTTGACTGACATTACAGTGCGCGTTCTCTCTGGATGGTGACATTACAGTGGACTTTCTCTCTGCACGGTGACATTACAGTGGACATTCTCTCTTGACTGCGACATTACAGTGGACTTTCTCTCTGAACGGTGACATTACAGTGCGCAATTTCTCTTGACTGTGACATTACTGTGCGCGTTCTCTCTGCACGGTGACATTACAGTGTGCATTCTCTCTGGACTGCGACATTACAGTGGACGTTCTCTCTGGACGGTGACATTACAGTGCAAGTTTTCTCTGGATTGTGACATTGCAGTGCGCATTCTCTATGGGCTGTGACATTACAATAAAAAATCTCCTTGTATACTCTCCAGTGTGCGCTCTCTCTGGAGAGTGACATCACAGTGCGAGTTTTCTCTGGACTGTGACATTACATGGTGCATTCTCTCTGGATTGTGACATTACAATGAGCATTCTCCCTAGACAGTGACATTAGAGTGCGCATTCTCTCTGGCCTGTGACGTTAGAGCGCAATTTCTCTTGACTGCACTACAGTGGGGATTCTCTCTGGACTGTGACATCACAGTGTGCATTCTTTCTTGACAGTGACTGTAACTTGGAATACCCCTTATAGGCTGGTGACGAGCGCAGCCCTCCCAGCTCAGTGTTCAGTCCTTCTGATTGCAATGTAAAATCTCCATAGACTTATAATGGAGCCCCTATCCGGCAATCAGTCGGATTAAGCGCCAAAGTAATTATCTAATGATTGGAAAGGTCCTACACCCCGAATTATCTAATCTTTTCACACATCTGTTTGTCTATTAAAATATTATGTTAATGAAATCGCATGGTGAATGGCGAGAATGTAAAAAATTAAAAAAAAATTAAAAAAAGCACAAAAGTCGAGAATTGCTGATTTTTCGAAAAATTAACAAAAAATAAATAAAAGTAATACAGTACAATTTAGAAAAAGCAAATAACAAGTCCAATCTAAGCAAAAAATGGTAATGACAAAAATAATGACCCTCCTACAGCCCTCTATACAGAAAAATAAAGAGTTAAAGCGATCAGAAGAGGACAATTTTAAAGGAGAACTATCTATATAGTTTATCCCCTATCCAAAGTATGGGGGGGGGGGGGGGGAGAATGTATTAGATTGTGGAGGGGAGGTTCCCAGCTATTTTTGGCCCTCCCATATTTTAAATTTTTTTTTGCTTAGCCATAGATCTTGTGGTCACATGACCACATACAAAGTTCAATTTGTCCCGCATAAAACGATTCCTCATATGGCTCTGTAGGCAGAAAATGTAATTCCTTAAAGGACAACTTTAGGGGCGCCGCCATAAGCGCTCATGGTGAGCGCTAAGGCGCATAGTGTCGACCTAGAGGTCGATGGTGACGCCCCGTCTCCTCCCCGTCCCCATACAGTTCTATGGGGGATGCGGGGAGGCACGAATGCTGCCTCCCCGCCTCTCCCATAGAGATGTATGGAGGAGGTGTGCCGGCACGGGAGAGCCGCCGCCCCGTACAGGAGATCGCCGGGGGCCCCAGTGTTCGGACCCCCCGTGATCAAACACTTATCCCCTATCTTGAGGATAGGGGATAAGTGTTTGTAACGCTGCAGATGTCCTTTAAGGGCGTAGGGCGTACCTGTACGACCGGTCCCGGTGTTTAAAACGGTTCACATCACACCTGGGCTAACAGCGCGCGGCATCGATCGTTGTGCCGCGCGCTGTTTACCCTTCAGATGCGGCGATCAAAGTTGACCGCCGCATCTGAAAACGAAAGTAAGCGCTTACCGGCAGCTCAGTCGGGCTGATCGGGACATCGCGATAAAATCGCGATGTTCCGATCAGCTGGGACGCAGACAGAGGTCTTCTTACCTGTCTCCGTGGCGTCCGATCGTCGATTGATTGCTCCAAGCAGGGAT
Organism: Hyla sarda; assembly: GCF_029499605.1. Lineage (NCBI taxonomy): Eukaryota > Metazoa > Chordata > Amphibia > Anura > Hylidae > Hyla > Hyla sarda. The sequence goes on along the minus strand of NC_079192.1, from coordinate 22,446,461 downwards.
CAGCATAGGAGATCAGTGTGTGCAGTGTTATAGGTCCCTATGGGATTACAATGATCAGTATAAGAGATCAGTGTGTGCAGTGTTATAGGTCCCTATGGGACCTATAACACTGGGGAAAAAAAGTTTAAAAAAAAAGTTAACAAAGGTAATTTAACCCCTTCCCTAATAAAATAATAATAATAATAATAATAATAAATAATAATAAAATTAACATATGTGGTATCGCCGCGTGCGGAAATGTCCGAACTATAAAAATATATTGTTAATTAAATCGCATGGTCAATGGCGTACGCGGAAAAAAAAATCCAAATTCCAAAATAGTGTATTTTTTATATCATGAAAAAAAGTCCGATCAATACAAAAATGGTACCGATGAAAAAACTTCAAAACACGGCGCAAAAAATGAGTCCTCATACCGGCCCGTACGCGGAAAAATAAAAAAGTTAAAGGGGTTAGAAGATGAGAATTTTTAATATATAAATTTTCCTGCATGTAGTTATGATTTTTTTCCGAAGTACGACAATATCCAACCTATATAAGTAGGGGATCATTTTCACCGTATGGAACCTACAGAATAAAGAGAAGGTGTTATTTTTACCGAAAAATGCACTGCGTAGAAACGGAAGCCCCCAAAAGTTACAAAATTACATTTTTTCTTCAATTTTGTCACACAATGATTTTTTTCCCGTTTCGCCGTGGATTTTTGGGTAAAATGACTAATGTCACTGCAAAGTAGAATTGGTGGCGCAAAAAATAAGCCATCATATGGGATTTTATGTGCAAAATTGAAAGCGTTATGATTTTAAGAAGGTGATGAGGAAAAAATGAGAATGCAAAAACGGAAAGAACCTGCGTCCTTAAGGGGTTAAAGACTTATGGCATTGTTTCCCAAACAGTGTGTCTCTAGCTGTTGCAAAACTACAACTCCCAGCATGCTGGGAGTTGTAGTTTTGCAACAGCTGGAGACACACTGTTTGGAAAACGCTGACTTACGGCTTTAAATATGCTCATGTCACGGAATCCCAATGTCTTTTTGTAATTTAGAAGACGGAAATGCATTTTAAAGCGATTTTCTATGAAGAAACTCTAATTTTAGATTTCAACTTCACTTAAAAACAAAAACATGATAAAAACAAAAAAAAATAAAAAAGTTTAAAACAAAAAACACTTATGACCCCGACGTGATTTGAACACGCAACCTTCTGATCTGGAGTCAGACGCGCTACCGTTGCGCCACGAGGTCCTGTACAGCTTGAGGCTCACACTACAGATATGGCCTCGCCATGCAGTCGAACCCATGTACATTGTGCTTCATTGTGTTGCTCTTGTTTACTGTTAAATGGATACAATGTATCAACAATCATTATAAAAACATCTTCTGCATAATGTCCGAGACTAATTAAATGATGAATATCAGGATTCTATAGCAACAAGAATTAAAAACAATTAAAGAAAAAATAAAAATAAAACTTGGGCTCGTCCGGGATTTGAACCCGGGACCTCTCGCACCCGAAGCGAGAATCATACCCCTAGACCAACGAGCCATGTGACTTTCTTCCCGTCACCTGACTTCATAGCAGCCACGTCACAACCATACGTCCTTGTTACAATGTATCGGCTATAGAACGTTGGCAATTATGACCCAGGACATAGGAATACTGCGCTTTGTGCTGTTTCAAAGTTTTTAAAACCGCTGAATATTTTAAGATTTAAAATAAATAAAATGAAAATAAAAATTGTATAATTTTTTTTGTATTTTGGGTGGAGGGGATGATTTTTTTCTGAATCATATGTGGAGGTATCAGAGAAAACTTTCATGTATGTGTTAAGCTCCCATAACTATAGTCAGAGAGCCTCTATAACAGTGCCCTATAAATATAGTGAGAGTGCCTCTATAACAGTGGCCTATAACTATAGTCAGAGAGCCTCTATAACAGTGCCCTATAAATAGATATAGTCAGAGTGCCTCTATAACAGTGGCCTATAACTATAGTCAGAGAGCCTCTATAACAGTGCCCTATAAATAGATATAGTCAGAGTGCCTCTATAACAGTGCCCTATAACTAGATATAGTCAGAGAGCCTCTATAACAGTGTCCTATAAATAGATATAGCCAAAGTGCTTCTATAACAGTGCCCTATAACTAGATATAGTCAGAGAGCCTCTATAACAGTGCCCTATAACTAAATATAGTCAGAGAGCCTCTATAACAGTGCCCTATAACTAGATATAGTCAGAGTGCCTCTATAACAGTGCCCAATAACTAGATATAGTCAGAGAGCCTCTATAACAGTGCCCTATAACTAGATATAGTCAGAGAGCCTCTATAACAGTGCCCAATAAATCGGGATTTTCCTAGCTACCATGACGGAAAATCTAAGTTATATGAAGACAGGAGGCGAGTATCTTGCATTAAACCTTTCTTTTTAATGCCCATAGCAGAAAATTACAGAGAATTTATTTCATTAACATTAGAAAAAATTTTCATTAAAACTACAACTCCCAGCAGCCCTTGGAATCCCCTCCCCTGGGACGGAGACCCTATATAAAGGGCTGGCTGGACCTCCTCTTCCTCTTTCTTTCGTGCGAACTTCGGAACAGCGCACGGCATCTTGATACCCCGGATACACTCCGACGGCAAACGAATTCCATATCCGGAACTAGGCGTCAGGGCCAACTGGGCCCCCAGCAACTGTGTTTCAACTGGAACAAAACAGAACAGCTGTCACTCAGGGACTTTTCATACTCTGCTGCGTAGATGCAGGATCCGCTCTTCAATATCCTGAAACGAGAAAACACACCGTAACAGGGTGGGAAGGGAGGGAAGATACTCGCCTCCTGTCTTCATATAACTTAGATTTTCCGTCATGGTAGCTAGGAAAATCCCGATTTATATATCAGACAGGAGGCTCATATCTTGCAAGTTTAAAGCTAAACAAGTTTAATCAGTAAATATGCGAACATACACGCTCATAGGACAGACACAGAAACGTGTTCCTGCGGCCGAAAATAGAACTGCCTAAAGGTCGACTCAGACGACCAATCAGCAGCTAATAAAAGGTCCGAGAGTGAACCCCCTGATGTGACCACCTTAGTGGCCATCGCCCCTCTAGAAGAGTGGGCACCAAAAAGAGAAACGTCAATACCAGCCAAATCCATGGCTGCCCTCACCCACCTGGCTAAGGTAGCCGAGGTTACCGGAAGGCGAGGCTTGACATAGGAAACTAATAATTGATTATAAGCAACAGACCGCAATTGTGCAGTCCGCTCCTCATACCGTTGCAGACATCGCACCACACAAAGGCGCGGATGGTCAGGAAAAAAGGGATAGAAGACTGTTTGAAGTCTCGTCTTAGTTCTGCGAACCACAGAAAACCGTACCCCATCAGGCGAAAATTGTCGCCTGGTAACATCCAATGCTTTTACATCCGATACCCTTTTTATGGATACTAAGCATAAAAGGGTTGTAAGTTTAAAAGATAAGTGTTTCAAGGAAAGGACATCATTGTCCTCCCAAGCGGAAAAAAGTTCTAGTACACGGGAGACATCCCAAGTCGACTGGTATCTAGGACGAGGGGGACGTTTAAATTTTACTCCCCTTAAAAGTCTACATACCAGAGGATGTTTACCTACAGGTAACGCGTCTACTGGACAATGATATGCCGATATGGCAGAACGATAGACATTCAGCGAACTATAGGATTTGCCAGACTCAAAAGAGTCCGCTAAATAATTCACTACGACTGAAACAGGTGCTTGAACGGCATCAATTTGCCGTTGATCACACCAACGAACCAACAGGGCCCAGGCAGATCGATATGCCGATCTAGTCCCTGGGGCCAAGGCGAGAAGGTCTCTAGCCGATTGTGAAAGATCGCCACCGGCGTCAGGGATCCCGAAACCAACCACGCTAGGAGTGGAAGATTGCCGTCTAACATGAGAGGGTGACAACCCTTGATCGGGTTCGAGAGAAGTTGAGGTGAGTGGGGAATCAATCGCGGATAATCGATCGCCATCCCCAGCAGTAGGGGAAACCACGGTTGCGTTGGCCACCAAGGGGTGATCAGCACGACCGTTGCCCTCTGACTCGCTACTTGGAAAAGGGTTCTGGTAATCAAATTGAACGGAGGAAACGCATAATGCGTCCCCCGTGACCATATCTGACTGAACGCGTCCACTGCTGACGCTTCCGGATCCGGCCTCCAGCTGTAAAAACGGGGTAATTGCCGGTTGAGACGAGAGGCAAAAAGGTCCGTATGTAATGGACCCCAAAGGTCTCGTAATGCCAGAAAAATCGGACGGTCCAGCGACCAGTCGCTGGAATCTGTCAGGTAGCGCGAATTCCAATCCGCCACAGTATTGGATATCCCGGGGAGATATTCCGCCACTGGAAAGATATTCCGGGACAGACAAAAGTGCCAAAATTCGGACGCGATGTCCGCCAGCACTTTGGACCTCGTGCCCCCAAGGCGGTTGACATACTGAACTGCTGCCACGTTGTCCATACGCAAAAGCACACACTTGTTGGAAGTGTGAGAGAGAAAACTCCTGATAGCAAAGAATGCCGCCAGGAGTTCTAAAGCATTGATATGGAGGAGAGATTCCTCTGCGGACCATCTCCCTCCGGTAGTGTCTAGCCCGCAACGAGCACCCCAACCTTGGCGACTCGCATCGGATTCTAGAATAACGTCTGGGCAGGAGTTGAAAATTGTTCTGCCGTTCCATTCGACGGCGTGGCGAAGCCACCACAACAGTTCCTTTACAGACTCCGGACAGAGGGGAACCTCGTCCGCATATCTGAGACCCTGGCGAAGATGGAGGGTCTTGAGTCTTTGCAGGGCTCGATAGTGGAGTGGAGCCGGAAAAATTGCTTGAATAGAGGCCGACAACAGGATACCTGACCCTTGCGTAACGTTGCCCTGATTTCTTTGCGGATCAGGGCTAATTTCGATTTTGGTAACAGCAGGATGGCTCTCTTGGTATCCACTAGGAAACCCAGGAATTCCATCTCTTGCGAGGGTATAAGCACCGATTTTTTGTGATTGATGAGGAAACCAAGTTCCTCTATCAACGAAATTGCCCACTGGCTGTGTAGCCAGGCCTGCGTTCTGGAACGTGCCATAATGAGTAGGTCGTCCAGATAGATGATAAGGCGAACGCCTCTGCTCCAAAGAACAGCCATCACTGGTTTGAGCAGTTTGGTGAAACACCAAGGGGCAGAGGACAATCCGAACGGAAGGCAGGTGAACTGCCACATTCGGTCCCTCCACAGAAACCTTAGGAAAGGTTGGGAGGTATGGTGTATGAGAACGGTCAGATACGCGTCCTTCAGGTCGATTTTTACTAGCCAGTCCCCTGGCCAGAGAAGATCGCGTAATAGATGGATTCCCTCCATTTTGAAATGGCGGTAAACCACATGCTGGTTGAGGTCCCTCAGGTTGATCACTGGGCGATAGCCGCCATCTTTCTTCTTCACTAAGAAGATGTTGCTGACAAATCCGGGTGATAAGGGGTCTACCTCCAGCACCGCTCCTTTGGACAAAAGCTCTTGGAGCTCGTTGTCTATGAGCTCCCTGTTTTGAGTAGAGAACCGAATGGGTTGAGGTACAACATTCAGATCGGGAAGAGATTGGAACTCTATCCGGTATCCGGTTACCGTATTGAGGATCCACACGTCTGCCGTAATCGTGGACCAGACGTGGGAAAAATACGTCAGTCTGCCCCCCACTAATGTGTGTGGAATCGAAAGTGGGAATGTACTCACCGGTCGGTGGTCGAGATCTAGGGAATCCGCGACCTCCGCGTCCCCTCCAGGGTCGTCCTCGAGGAGGGAAAAATGCCGCTGGTTGAGCCACGGGTAGGGCATATTGTTGCTGAGCAGGAGTGAACTGCTGGTTTGGTGGTCTTGTATAGGGCCTATATTGGTTAGTGCGGCCGGCAGATCGCCCTCTGCCTCTACCGGCCTTGCCAAAAACCTTGGTCGGTTGACCGGACTTTTTCAATGAGGTTTGCGCCTTATCCAGGCTGGAGAAAAGGCTCACAAATTTATTGATGTTTTTAATAAGGTCTTCCCCAAAAAGGAGACCTTCAGCGGAAGGGCCTGGTTCATTCTCCGCTAAATGGCTCAGCTGGGGTTCCAGCTTCATGAGGATTGAGCGACGGCGCTCCACTGAACAGGTCGTGTTCGCGTTGCCCAGCATACAAACAGCACGTTGGGCCCATCCCCTGAGTTGCGATAGGTCAACCGGTTGGGCCGATGAGGCCGCCTGCTCCGACAGATTTAAAATCTTGGACATCTAAGATGCGGTCTTGGATCGCCTTAAACGATCGCTCAATTCCTTTCTTAGAATATTTACCAGACCGCGTTAAATATTTGAGAAGCACCGGGTCTATTTCTGGGGTGACCGCAACTTTCTTGGCTATATATGGCCTGGGACATTCAGCACGCAATTTATTGCGATTCACTCGGTCCAAAGACCGTCTAGTCCAATACTCAATGTATTGCGCTACATGAGGTAGTGGCGCCCAATCACCTGAGCGTGGGTGCGTAATTTCATCAGGGTTGAACAATGGTTGGCCCTGAGAGTCTAATATGGCTTCATTTGGCACCTCAGTGCTGGCGACATGCTGGTCCGCCGTGAACCCCGCATCCTCATCATCATCATCAAAATCGGAGTCTGTGACCTCAGCATTGTCAGACTCGCCGGAAGACTCGTCAGATGTCTCAAATGAGTCCGGCTTAGCCCGCCTGGCGGACTTCTGCCCTTTTTTGTTCTCCTTGGGGCCCAAGGGTCGAGAGAGGTCAGGGAGGTGCGGGGTGCGGCAGGCCGGGTCAGGTCCTGCCTGGGGCACATTATAAACTTCCCCTGCCGGGGAGTCGGATTGCACATTCAAGTGCTTACGTTTGTGAGACACCTTACCCCTAGCGGGGGCGTCTGCAGAAGTGGATGGTAGGAGTATATCAGTGCGTGCATTAGCAGCTAAAGCCGCTTGTATGGACTTGTTAATCATGTCCTGGATCTGGACTGTGGACATGAGGTGGGAGGCACCCAGTTCCACAGCCTCACTAGTTAGACCAGTGAGGCCGGACAATGGCATGGCGTTATTATCATTAGCCATAATATAATCTGATAAGACAAGTAAGCTAGTCTATAGAAAATGTCCAGAAATGACCACTGTACTAAGGGGTTGAAAACAAACAGAATACCGCTATGGAGACCACACTAGACCAAGCTGTTGCTCCTCTCACCGCTCGCTGCAACACTGGCGATGGTGAGAGGAGGAGGGAACAGCAAGCAGAACCCTCAGCCGTAGTATCGCGAGACTACGGCCGAGAGCGCTGTGATAGGACGCGATGGGTCTCGAAGGCGTGTCGCAGGGAGCGCGTCACTAGGCCGCGCCCCTCCGACGTCAGCAAGCCCGCGAAGCGCGGCGCGCGCGGGAAGAAGATAGAAGAAGGCGCTTCTGTGGTAAACTAAAATGGCGCCTGCAGGAACTAAACAGTGAGTATAATTACAGCCCGAGATAGGGAGGAAAAACTTAACCCGTTAGAAACGGATAACGGAGGATAGATGTAAGAGCAAGAAATAAGAAATAGTAAGAAATGGTAAGAAAAAAAATAATAGAAATAATAATAGAAATAAAATAGAAATAATAAGAAAAGATATGTGAAACAAGAAGTTCTCTCAAAGAGACGGGTTAACAGTTGTAAAAACTGCCACCCTAAGAATAAAATTCACACAATATGTAAAAAACATGAACAAGAAATATAGAAGACAATACTTATCTGCCATGAGCAGAAAGAAAGAGGAAGAGGAGGTCCAGCCAGCCCTTTATATAGGGTCTCCGTCCCAGGGGAGGGGATTCCAAGGGCTGCTGGGAGTTGTAGTTTTAATGAAAATTTTTTCTAATGTTAATGAAATAAATTCTCTGTAATTTTCTGCTATGGGCATTAAAAAGAAAGGTTTAATGCAAGATATGAGCCTCCTGTCTGATATATAACTAGATATAGTCAGAGAGCCTCTATAACAGTGCCCTATAAATAGATATAGCCAAAGTGCTTCTATAACAGTGCCCTATAACTAGATATAGTCAGAGAGCCTCTATAACAGTGTCCTATAAATAGATATAGCCAAAGTGCTTCTATAACAGTGCCCTATAACTAGATATAGTCAGAGAGCCTCTATAACAGTGCCCTATAACTAAATATAGTCAGAGAGCCTCTATAACAGTGCCCTATAACTAGATATAGTCAGAGTGCCTCTATAACAGTGCCCAATAACTAGATATAGTCAGAGAGCCTCTATAACAGTGCCCAATAACTAGATATAGTCAGAGAGCCTCTATAACAGTGCCCTATAAATAGATATAGCCAAAGTGCTTCTATAACAGTGCCCTATAACTAGATATAGTCAGAGAGCCTCTATAACAGTGCCCAGAGTGCCTCTATAACAGTGTCCTATAAATAGATATAGTCAGAGTGCCTCTATAACAGTGCCCTATAACTAGATATAGTCAGAGTGCCTCTATAACAGTGCCCTATAAATAGATATAGTCAGAGTGCCTCTATAACAGTGCCCTATAACTAGATATAGTCAGAGTGCCTCTATAACAGTGCCCTATAACTAGATATAGTCAGAGAGCCTCTATAACAGTGCCCTATAACTAGATATAGTCAGAGAGCCTCTATAACAGTGCCCTATAAATAGATATAGTCAGAGTGCCTCTATAACAGTGCCCTATAACTAGATATAGTCAGAGTGCCTCTATAACAATGCCCTATAACTAGATATAGTCAGAGAGCCTCTATAACAGTGCCCTATAACTAGATATAGTCAGAGAGCCTCTATAACAGTGCCCTATAAATAGATATAGCCAAAGTGCTTCTATAACAGTGCCCTATAACTAGATATAGTCAGAGAGCCTCTATAACAGTGCCCTATAAATAGATATAGTCAGAGAGCCTCTATAACAGTGCCCTATAACTAGATATAGTCAGAGAGCCTCTATAACAGTGCCCTATAAATAGATATAGCCAAAGTGCTTCTATAACAGTGCCCTATAACTAGATATAGTCAGAGAGCCTCTATAACAGTACCCTATAAATAGATATAGTCAGAGTGCCTCTATAACAGTGCCCTATAACTAGATATAGTCCGAGCGCCTCTATAACAGTGCCCTATAACTAGATATAGTCAGAGAGCCTCTATAACAGTGCCCAATAACTAGATATAGTCAGAGAGCCTCTATAACAGTGCCCTATAACTAGATATAGTCAGAGAGCCTCTATAACAGTACCCTATAAATAGATATAGTCAGAGTGCCTCTATAACAGTGCCCTATAACTAGATATAGTCAGAGAGCCTCTATAACAGTGCCCTATAACTATATATAGTCAGAGAGCCTCTATAACAGTGCCCTATAAATATATATAGCCAAAGTGCTTCTATAACAGTGCCCTATAACTAGATATAGTCAGAGAGCCTCTATAACAGTGCCCAGAGTGCCTCTATAACAGTGTCCTATAAATAGATATAGCCAAAGTGCTTCTATAACAGTGCCCTATAAATAGATATAGTCAGAGTGCCTCTATAACAGTGCCCTCTAACTCGATATTGTCAGAGCCCCTATAACAGTGCCCTATAAATAGATATAGCCAAAGTGCTTCTATAACAGTGCCCTATAACTAGATATAGTCAGAGAGCCTCTATAACAGTGCCCAATAACTAGATATAGTCAGAGAGCCTCTATAACAGTGCCCTATAAATAGATATAGCCAAAGTGCTTCTATAACAGTGCCCTATAACTAGATATAGTCAGAGAGCCTCTATAACAGTGCCCTATAAATAGATATAGCCAAAGTGCTTCTATAACAGTGCCCTATAACTAGATATAGTCAGAGTGCCTCTATAACAGTGCCCTATAACTAAATATAGTCAGAGAGCCTCTATAACAGTGCCCTATAAATAGATATAGCCAAAGTGCTTCTATAACAGTGCCCTATAACTAGATATAGTCAGAGTGCCTCTATAACAGTGCCCTATAACTAAATATAGTCAGAGTGCCTCTATAACAGTGCCCTATAACTAGATATAGTAAGAGTTCCTCTATAACAGTGTCCTATAAATAGATATAGTCAGATTGTTTCTATGACAGTGCCCCATAAACAGATATCGTCAGAGTGCTTCTATAACAGTGTCCCATAAACATATATAGTCAAGTGTGCTTCTATAGGGTTACTTCACGCTTTTACCATAGTTGTACTTGGTCGCAGTACAACTATACTTGGTGAGCAATTCCACTTGTTTGTTCATCTTCTTTTTACATTACGTTATATAGTATAGACACGGCCTAGCTTTTTTGCCTGGGTGACAAATTCACAAATTTCTGTGCTCTGGAATAAAATAAATCACAAAATTTTGAGCTGCAAGTAAACTATAGAAAATGGCCGACTGAAGTGAAATTTCAAGGAACATGTACCTTCGCAAAATTCATCAAATGCCCTGTGACCAGGGCCGGCCTTAGGTGTTCAGGCGCCTTGTGCGAGCTAACCTTGTGGCGCCCCCCCCCCCCCCCCCCCCAAATTACCCCATAAACGTACACAAAGAGGAAAAAAATCTTTGTAACGAATATTTAAAAAAAATATTTAATCAGTCCCATGTCCCCCTTCACCAGTCCCCTACCCCCTTAATCAGATGCAGTATAGTTCCCCCACATTAGGTGCAGTATAGTTCCCCACATTAGGTGCCATATAGTTGCCCACATTAGGTGCAGTACAATTTCCCCCACATTAAGTGCAGTACAGTTCCCCCACATTAGGTGCAGTATAGTTCCCTACATTAGGTGCAGTATAGTTCCCCATTAGGTGCAGTATAGTTCCTCCACATTAGGTGCAGTATAGTTCCCCACATTACGTGCAGTATAGTTCCCCACATTAGGTGCAGTATAGTTCCCCCACATTAGGTTCAGTATAGTTCCCCCACATTAGGTTCAGTATAGTTCCCCCACATTAGGTGCAGTACAGTTCCCCCACATTATGTGCCATATAGATCCCCACATTAGGTGCGGTATAGTTCAACCACATTAGGTGCAGTACAGTTCCCCCACATTAGGTGCCATATAGTTCCCCACATTAGGTGCAGTATATTTCCCTCACATTAGGTGCAGTATAGTTCTCCACATTAGGTGCAGTATAGCTCTCCATATTAGGTTGGCAGTATAGTTCCCCACATTAGGTGCAGTATAGTTCCCCCACATTAGGTGCCATATAGTTCCCCCTATTAGGTGCAGTATAGTTCCCCCACATTAGGTGCAGTATAGTTCTCCACATTAGGTGCAGTATAGCTCTCCATATTAGGTTGGCAGTATAGTTCCCCACATTAGGTGCAGTACAGTTCCCCCACATTAGGTGCCATATAGTTCCCCACATTAGGTGCAGTATATTTCCCTCACATTAGGTGCAGTATAGTTCCCCCACATTAGGTGCAGTATAGTTCCCCCACATTAGATGCAGTATAGCTCTCCATATTAGGTTGGCAGTATAGTTCCCCACATTAGGTGCAGTATAGTTCCCCCACATTAGGTGCAATATAGTTCCCCCACATTTGGTGCAGTATAGTTCTCCACATGAGGTGCAGTATAGCTCTCCATATTAGGTTGGCAGTATAGTTCCCCCACATTAGGTTCAGTATAGTTCCCCCACATTAGGTGCAGTACAGTTCCCCCACATTAGGTGCCATATAGATCCCCACATTAGGTGCGGTATAGTTCAACCACATTAGGTGCAGTACAGTTCCCCCACATTAGGTGCCATATAGTTCCCCACATTAGGTGCAGTATATTTCCCTCACATTAGGTGCAGTATAGTTCCCCCACATTAGGTGCAGTATAGTTCCCCCACATTAGATGCAGTATAGCTCTCCATATTAGGTTTGCAGTATAGTTCCCCACATTAGGTGCAGTATAGTTCCCCCACATTAGGTGCAATATAGTTCCCCCACATTAGGTGCAGTATAGTTCCCCCACATTAGGTGCAGTATAGTTCCCCCACATTAGGCACAGTATAGTTCCCCCACATTAGGCGCAGTATAGTTCCCCCACATTAGGTGCAGTACAGTTCCCCCACATTAGGTGCCATATAGTTCCCCACATTAGGTGCGGTATAGTTCCCCCACATTAGGTGCAGTACAGTTCCCCCACATTAGGTGCCATATAGTTCCCCACATTAGGTGCAGTATATTTCCCTCACATTAGGTGCAGTATAGTTCTCCACATTAGGTGCAGTATAGCTCTCCACATTAGGTTGGCAGTATAGCTCCCCACATTAGGTGCAGTATAGCTCCCCCACATTAGGTGCAGTATAGTTCTCCACATTAGGTGCAGTATAGTTCCCCCACATTAGGTGCAGTATGTTCCCCCACAGACATACAGCCTTCAGCCATATACAGTGTATGGCTGGAGTCTGTATGTCTGTGTACTGCCCCACTTCAGTGTTCCGACCACCGCTCCGGGGTCACGATCTACTGCTATGGCCTATAGACCATAGCAGTAGGTCCCGGAACCGGAGGAGTGGTGGTCGGAATACTGAAGATGACATACAACATACAGGTAACTTACCATGCGCGCGCGCGTCCTCTTCCTCACTGTTCCGCTCTGCTGTTGCTGCCACAGAGAGGTAATGAGACATCCTTGTGTCCCGAAAAGATATTTCGGGACACAGGGATGTCCAGAATGTGATGGGGGCCACTGCGGGCTGCTTAGTGGCGGCCACAGATCACCCCCCCACCCGGGCTTGATTAGGGTGTGCCCAGACACACCCGGCACACCCCGTGCGCACGCCTGTGGCTTCTCCCCATCTTTGGCCGGCCTGTTACACTGCGATCTATGTCGGCCGCACAGCTGGCACACCCATAAGGCCGGCCCTGGCTGTGACCATTTGATAAATTTAGCGCACGTACACATTAGTACCACATTATTGGGCAGATTTATCACAACCTATCAGATTGCTCCCCGTTTGTAATCAGTCCCCGGTGCGTGTTCGCTCCGGGTCTGATTACAGGCGACCACCAGGCCGGCGGCGTGTGACGTAACGCCTCCTCCCCCGTGTGATGTCACGTTCCGCCCCTCAATGCAAGCCTACGGGAGGGGGCGTGACAGCTATCACGCCCCCTCCCGTAGACTTGCATTGAGGGGCGGAGCGTGACGTCACACGGAGGCGGAGGCGTGACGTCACACGCCGCCGGCCCGGTGGTCGCCTGTAATCAGACCCGGAGCGAACACGCTCCGGGGACTGATTACAAACGGGGTGCGGCGTGCAAGATCCCGGGGGGCCCCAGCGGCGGGACTCCCGCGATCAGGCATCTTATCCCCTATCCTTTGGATAGGGGATAAGATGTGTAAGCACCGAAGAATCCCTTTAAGGATAAAATTTATTAAAAGACCTGAGTGGGCTTATCGGGACCACTGCAGCAAAATCACGGAGTCCTGATCAGCTGGGATTACAGACGGAGGGTCCCTACCTGGCTCAGGCCAATTTGATGGGCGCTCCTTCAGTGCAGGCAGCCTCAGCAGTCTGTAGTAATGGAGTGCCGATAACACTGACCAATGCTGTGCCTAAGGTAAAGCATTGTTCAGTGTATGCAACCAAAAGATTAAATGTAATTGTCCACTATGGGGACTTAAAAATTGCCCGATGGGCGAAGAAAGCTGTCGGGAGGTTAGCAGAGAAGCCGCACATTGGTGGTGCAGCCGTCCGACTTCCAGGATGTCCACATGAGCGGCGGTATAGACATCCTGGAAGCTGGACGGCTGCACCACGGTAATAAGGATCATTTCACCCCTTCCCTAATAAAAGTTTGAATCACCCCCCTTTTCCCATTAAAAAAAAAAAAAAAAAACTGTGTAAATAAAAATAAACATATGTGGTATCGCCGTGTGTGGAAATGTCCAAACTATAAAAATAATTAATTAAACCGCACAGTCAATGGCGTACACGCGAAAAAAGTCCAAAATAGCGTATTTTTGGTCATTTTTTGATATCATGAAAAATTAATAAAAAGTGATCAAAAAGGCCGATCAATACAAAAATGGTACCGATAAAATCTTCAGATCACAGCGCAAAAAATGAGTCCTCATACCGCCCTGTACATGGAAAATAAAAAAGTTATGGGGGTCAGAAGATGACATTTTTAAATGTATACATTTTCCTGCATGTAGTTATGATTTTTCCAGAAGTGCGACAAAATCACCTATATAAGTAGGGTATCATTTTAACCGTATGGACCTACAGAATAATGATAAGGTGTCATTTTTACCAATAAATGCACTTTGCAGAAATGAAAGCCCCAAAAAATTACAAAATTGCATTTTTTCTTCAATTTTGTGGCACAATGATTTTTTTTTTTATGTTTCGCCATAGACTTTTTGGTAAAATTACTAATGTCACTGCAAAGTAGAATTGGTGGTGCAAAACATAAGCTATAATATAGAATTTTAGGTGCAAAATTGTATGGTTTTTGAAAGTAAAGGATGAAAAAACAAAAGTGCAAAAACAGAAAAAAACCCATTTACCCTAAAAACTAATTAAAGTTTTCTCGACGAGGATGGGATTCGAACCCACGCGTGCAGAGCACAATGGATTAGCAGTCCATCGCCTTAACCACTCGGCCACCTCGTCTCCTTATAAGGTAAACAACCCCCTCTCCTCTGCTGTCTTTTATGTATATGGATCAGGTGAGACTACAACAAAATGGCGGATTGTTATCACGGTATGTAACAACATCATATTACAAGACGCTTATCTGGTTTTGTTAGAGTTCTATGTAATGTCACATGACATCCCTCTACCGCTTTTCTCTAAGCAAAGGGAAAGAGGCGTGTTTATGTAAACTACCTAAGATCGTTGTCGGATAAAGCAGCCAATCGCAGAGGGGTATGCTAATGAGCAGACGGCAGATCGCTCGTGAAGAAGGAAATTCTATGCAATGTCACATGACGTCCCTCTGCTGCCCGCCTCTAGACCGCGGGGAAGGGGCGTGTTTATTCAGATGAGCTGTTTGTTTCTCAGGGCGTGTTTATTTAAATGACCTAAGATATTTATAATCAGCCTGCTAGTCTAATCAGTATTGTCACATGACGTCCTTCCGCCGCCCTTCTCTAAGCAATGGCGAAGGGGCGTGTTTATTCAAATACCCCGAGACAGTTATTCAATCAGTAGTCAGATGCATCAGCCAATCGCAGCCCGTTATGCTAATGAGCAGATCGGACTGGACATGAATCGCTGCGTACAGATACACTATAATGACATTAATTTTTAATTTGTAATTAGTTTGACCAGTACAGGACTTACGAGGGCGATCACATGACTGATGACGTTATTACAGAATGCATAGTAAGGATGCTAAAGCAGGTCTCCCTAAGCTAGCTGGGGTGAGGTCTCAGAGCGGCTGTTGGTGCTGACTGTCGCCCTCTATCGTCAGTGAGGTTAATCCTTACCTGTTCCTCCTCAGGGAGAAACAGACATGATGAATGGAGGAGGCTGAATGTGTGATTACATCCATCTCCCGCACCGCCCTGAATGACAACTCGGGGTGCGTGACATTCTGAGACGATCACTTACTGTACTAATAACAGATTTAATCAATTAAAAATTAAACTGATTAAGAACGTATAATGTTCCAATAACATTCTAATTCATAAAGTTATGAAAATTTGATTATCCTTAAAACTAAAAAAATAAAAAGATGGGATTGAATTGTTAAAAGTAACAAACTAATAAAGTTAAGCCATTTTGACTATTTCTTCATACTGCTTAGCATAACTTGGTTCCTCAGTGTCTTTCCCCAGCTACTGTAGAACTACAACTCCCAGCATGCCCGTATGCTGGGAGTTGTAGTTTTGCAACAGCTGGAGGCACACTTGGTTTGGGAAACGCTGTCATACAGAAAGAGATGACTAAAGTTTTCACAGTTTGAATACTCTAATAATCGATCCGCTGGTTTGTTAAGATAAAGAGGCAAATAAAGTTTGGAAGATTTGAATGATCACTCAATGTGAAGAAAAAGCATCATGAGATGAATTTGTTCTCCTACTTGCAGTGTTTTCCACACGGTGGGCCACTAGTTGATGCAAAACTACAACTCCCAGCATGCCCGGACAGACTTCGGCTGTCCGGGCATGCTGGGAGTTGTAGTTTTGTAACAGAGGGAGTAAGCACGCAGATTTGTTAAAATAACGGGCACAGTATGGATATTTTGAATACTGTTGAGCTGAATAAAGCTTGAACACTTTGAATACTAATGGTCCAAGCCGCCTTGTGTTCTAAAGATCAATCTACGGATATGTTAAATAAATAAATAAACTAGCAAATAAAGTTTGGGTATTTTGAATACTGTACAGCTTCACTTCATACACGCACAGATAAATAAAGCTTGGATACTTTGAATGACCAGATGTCTTGTCTTCTAACCATCGATCTACTGATTTGTCAAAATGACAGACAAATAAAGTTTGAAAATGTTGAATATCGTTCAATGTCAAACAAAAGCATCATGGGATATGTAGTATTGGGTCCAAAAGAAGCGCCGTGATTTTTTTTTTTTCTCTAATTCTGTTCACTACCAAGCAGGCCTGTCGCGACATAAAACGCCGCCCGACTCCCTCCCCCACCTCTCCGTCTCATCACCTCCATTTCATTCAGCAACAAAATGGCGGACAACGCCCCCCCTCCCAAAAGATAACAACAGCGTCGTCACAAGCCCCAACAACCAATCAGAGAAGAGAACGTGCTAACCAATCCTCACTCGCCTCTTACAGGACGGAACAACTCCGACCAATCAGATATGTTTGACGTCACGTCCAATAGGAATTCTGTGGCCGGCTTTTAAAATTGACTTCGGCCAATCAGAGGAAGGCACCGCAGTCGGTATCTGGCCAATCAGCGCTGGGAGGTTGGGTCAGGTGACCGGCTGGAGACTGTGGCGGTTTAGATTTGAATTGAGAGAGTTTAGTGTGCGAGAGACGAGTGGAGAGCGAGGATCAGCGGGAACAGAAGGAGACAGGTAACCGGCGGGGCTGGAGGACCGTGTATTAGAGGATTCCTGGTGCGGTATATATGTCTGGTGTGTACAAGGCCCTGCACTACTCACCGAAAGACTAGGGAGTCGCCATTATGTCGCTCACAGGGGTCACCCAGCTTTCCTAAGACCCTCAGTGATCTATCATTCTTGTCTCTGTCTGTTGCCTGTCTCTGTCTGTCGCCTGTCTCTGTCTGTCGCCTGTCTCTGTCTGTCGCCTGTCTCTGTCTGTCGCCTGTCTCTGTCTGTCGCCTGTCTCTGTCTGTCGCCTGTCTCTGTCTGTCGCCTGTCTCTGTCTGTCGCCTGTCTCTGTCTGTCGCCTGTCTCTGTCTGTTTGTCTCTGTCTGTGTCTGTCTGTCTCTGTCTCTGTGTCTCTGTCTCTGTCTGTCTCTCTCTGTCTCTGTGTCTCTGTCTCTGTCTGTCTCTCTCTGTCTGTCTCTCTCTGTCTGTCTCTCTCTGTCTGTCTCTGTCTCTGTGTGTCTGTCTCAAATATGTAACTGTCTATTGTTGTCATTAACAGGATGTCTTACAAGGAGAACCTCAACCCTTACAGTAAGGTGAGTTCTGGGTTGTGTTTTTTGGGGTGCTCTCTGGTCATGTGACTTCTCCCCATGTCTCATCCTTACCCTCTGTTTTTGATTCTGCAGTTCGCCACCCCAACCAGCGCCTCGGGCCCCCAGCGCGTTCTCAGGAAGGAGCCCTTCTCCGCCTCCTCCAGCTCCACCCTCTCAGGTAGGTACCTCCTCCGTCTCTTCTTGGATACTGTCGCTGTAGTTGGTCATTTCTGGACTTACAGAGACATCTCTTATGGTCGCCCGTCCCTCGCAGCTGAGGGTTTGTGACAACAGAAATAGCACTAAGGACTTGTACAGCCCGGTCCCGGTCTAACGCCGGGTCACGCCGTGACCTCATGTCATAGCGGGTCAGTCCCGGCGGCTAATGAAAGCTGGTACCCTGGCCTGATAGCGTTTGACAACGATCGCACGCTATTAACCTTTTAGACACTGCGTTCAAAGTTGATTGCCCTGTCTAAAGTAACAAAAATACACTCCCGGCAGCTCAGTCAGGCTGATCGGGACCATCACTGTGAAATCGATATGTCCCGATCAGCTAGGACGCAGCAGAAGGGTGCCTTACCTGCCTCCTGCGCGTCCGATCGGCGACTGATTGCTCCAGGCCCGAAAAATTTTAGCTGGATGTGTAGCTCCTAGCCGGGATGCCACTATTTCCGCTCAGGATATTTCTATTCACATCCAACCCTAATACATAATTGTACTGATCCCAATGTTGTTATTTAAAACATGCCGCACTGACACCCTCCCCTTGACGTTTCGCCGGTCGTAACCGGCTTTATCAAGGGTTGAGGTGCTAATGGCAGAGATGGACTTGTGCTGTGTGTAATGGCTCCTGTTCTCTCCTGCAGTGACGGCGGGCCGCGTGGCGGTGACTGATACGGCAGAGAAGGCCATGGACTGGTAAGTGACTCTGGCAGTGCCCAGGGGACAAACAAATGTCCTAGGTATGCTGGGCGTTAGTTTTGCAACCAGGTTGAAGACCATTGCGCCAAGGGCTTATGCAGTTTCTCCGTGCTGTTGCAAAACTACAACTCCCAGCATGCCCGGACAGCCTTCGGCTGTCCCGGCATGCTGGGAGTTGTAGTTTTGCAACAGCTGGAGGCACCCTGGTAGGGAAACAGGGGACTTTACCGTTGTGCACTGAGCTCTGCTTCATCCACGTATTTCTCATCTGGCAGCCCAAAAAGGAAATTTACCATTGAGGATTTCGACATCGGGCGTCCTCTGGGTAAAGGAAAGTTTGGCAACGTGTACCTGGCCCGGGACAAGCAGAACAAATTCATCATGGCCCTGAAAGTCCTCTTCAAGTCCCAGCTGGAGAAGGAAGGCGTGGAGCACCAGCTGAGGAGAGAGATCGAGATCCAGTCTCACCTCCGGTACGTCACCTTATCAGTAGAGTGAAACAGTGTACATTTATTTTTTTTAAAGTGTACCTGTGGTCAACAAAAACATTTGATATAGTGTAGCTAATACTAGAGATGAGCGAATTTACAGTAAATTTGATTCGTCACGAACTTCTCGGCTCGGCAGTTGATGACTTTTCCTACATAAATTAGTTCAGGTGCTCCGGTGGGCTGGAAAAGGTGGATACGGTCATGGGAAAGAGTCTCCTAGGACTGTATCCATCTTTTCCAGCCCACGGGAGCACCGGAAAGCTGAACTAATTTATGCAGGAAAAGTCATCAACTGCCGAGCCGAGAAGTTCGTGACGAATCGAATTTACTGTAAATTCGCTCATCTCTAATCCTGATGTATGAGGCAGGAGCATGTTATAGAGCCTCGGTGCGCGGAGCCCTGCTTGTCCTCGGTGCGCGGAGCCCTGCTTGTCCTCGGTGCGCGGAGCCCTGCTTGTCCTCGGTGCGCGGAGCCCTGCTTGTCCTCCCTCACTTCCTGTATTTGAACTCCTCAGAGACACGGACAATAGCTGTAGGGACAAAAATATAGACATTTTTAACCAATGTATATTACAAATATACATATAATGGTGTTATCTACATTATATAAGTCTTTGACTTTAAACCTGCTTTTGCAGGGGGTGCAGTGGGGTCCTGGGCTCCTTACCGGGGTATTGGCTGTAACCCCTGATGACGGTCCTGTGTACAAGGTAGGGCCGGCACATAAACTTAGTTGTCCTCTAATGGGAGGGTTTTGCCTCCTTTTCGGGTGTGTCCACATCACGATTTTGGGCATTATCGGTATCGGCAATTAGCTTGCCAATAATGCCCTGGCCGCCGCCGCTGCCCCATTGCCTCCCCCCCCCCATCCCCGGTTTTCTTATTACTGGGGTCCGCGCTACTTGTGGCTCCTGCGCTGTCCTGCATTATGCTGTGCACTGTGCAATGATGAGTGAAGTTCTCACCGCGATGTCGCCATCAGTACGCACAATGACAGCTCTGGACGGGAGCCAGAAGTGCGGACCCAGGTAATTATAAATCCGGGGATGGGGCAGTGGCAGTGGTTAAACTCGGGACTGCGAGAAGCAGGCGGCGACTGTCTCTGGGCAGGGGGGGGGGGGGGGGGGCAGCAGCGGAGGTAGCGCGGATCCTGGGCCCCGGGAACAGGTAATTATAAAACCAGGGATGGGGGAGGCAATGGGGCAGTGGTTAAACTCAGGACGGGCAGGGGGAGAGAAGCGGGTGGCGGCGGTGGTCTCTGGCCCCGAAAAAGCCGCTGCAGTTCATTGATTTTAAGCGCCCGCTTTAAATTATTGATCTGCAGTGGCTTCTGTAGGGAGGGGGGGGGGGGGGTGGAAAGAGTGGTGAAATAGCCGATAACTTATACCGATATTCCGGTATAAGTTATCGGCCGGAAAGTCCACAGCTTATCAGTCGATCCCTAGTCCACATCCGCTACTGGGAGTTCCCCCTATTCGGAGGGTGCAAATACATTACGTCTTATGAGTCTGCCACGGAATTAAACTGTGCGCTATTGGGAGGTGTCCACTAAGAGACTTTACTGTGTGTACATATATATTGACTAAGCTTTGAGTGATTGGACCCCGACCGATCACTAGAATAGTCTATAGAATTCTCCCGTTCAGCCGGGATATTTTATTTTATTTTTTTTTAAACCTGTGTGCAGGAAGAGCAGCGCGGTCCAATCTGATCGCTTCTTTCATTTTTTAAAAAGACCTCTGAAAGATAAAAGTGCAATCTGGTTGCTATAGGCAACTGCACCTCTTCCTCTACACAGGGTTTGATAAATATCTCTCTCTCTCTCTGACCTCCACTGATCAAAACCTTTTGACATATCAGTTTTTCTTAAAGCGACAGGTACACTTTAAAATTGCCCAGTTCTGACATTTAGTCCTTTTGACAACATATGTACCTTGTTTTTTTTTTTTTGTACCTTTTTTGGAAACTTTTTTTTTATTTTTATTTAAAATGACCAAAAAAAAAAACACTAAGTCAGCAATTCTGAAATTTTGGAGAGAAAAAATGTTGGTTGTTCCATTCACCTTTTTTTTTTTTTTTTTTTTTTTTTTTTCTTTTACAATGATTTCACTCCCCCCTAGGTGACTTGTATGAGCAATCATTGGGTTGCTCATACAGTGTAATGCAGTTCTGTTATGGAAGCGGATCCGTAATGGCAGGCACTAGGTTATAAGAAAGCTGACATGACAATGGATTGTATTTCCCCCGAACCACCAATGAATCACGCCAAACAGTTGCAATGTTGCGGTCGGCTTTGACAGCGTAATTTAAGCAGCTAATATCCGACCAATGAGATCGCCTCGTGGCAGCTGACAGACTCAGAGTATGGAGTGAGCACAGCTCCCAAACCCTCTCCACGCGCCATCACAGATATATCGGTCATGTGACGCTAAGGGGTTAAACATAATCGCCTGTTTACAGGATAGCTGATGGGTTTCTGCTCAGTGGGGGTCTTACTATTGGGACTCTCACTTATCACCAAAATAGAGGTCCCTGGTTCCCCAGTAGTATAAATACTCCATCACAACTGCATTGCTTTTCTATGGGGCAGATCCATGCACGCTGCTGCCCCCTACAGTCACTGATCATATTCTTACTATCCTGTTGCGGCCCCGTTTAAAGGGGTACTCCGGTGGAAGACATTTTCTCTTTTATTTTTTTTATTTTTAAATCAATTGGTGCCAGAAAGTTAAACAGATTTGTAAATTACTTCTATTAAAAAATCTTTACCCTTCCAGTACTTTTTAGCAGCTGTATGCTACAGAGGAAATTCTTTTCTTTTTTTAATTTCTTTTTTGTCGTGTCCACAGTGCTCTCTGCTGACACCTCTGTCCGTGTCAGGAACTGTCCAGAGCAGGATAGGTTTGCTATGAGGATTTTCTCCTGCTCTGGACAGTTCCTGATACGGGCATCAGGTGTCAGCAGAGAGCACTGTGGATATGACAAAAAAAAGAGAGAAATTCAAAAAAGAAAAGAATTTACCCTGTAGCATACAGCTGCTAAAAAGTACTGAAAGGATAAAGATATTTTTTTTTTTAATAGAAGTCATTTACAAATCTGTTCAACTTTCTGGCACCAGTTGATTTAAAAAAAATGTTTTCCACCGGAGTTCCCCTTTAACATTCCTTGACGATTTATTCCACAGACACCCGAACATCCTGCGCATGTATAACTACTTCCATGACCGCAAGCGCATCTACCTGATGCTGGAATTTGCCCCCCGGGGGGAGCTGTACAAGGAGCTGCAGAAATACGGCCGATTCGATGAGCAGAGGAGTGCTACGGTAAGTGATACCGCCTTATACATCTATCCGAGAGAGGAGCCTCTGAGGGAACAATTATATTTAATTAGAATATTACGGCGTCCTATGAGTGGTCTCCAAACTGTAAACCTCCCAGCTTTTGTAAAACTAAAACTCCCAGCATGCCCGTTCAGACTGGCTTTATATGCAACTGAACAGAGATCAAATGTGCATCAAAGTAGTCAATTTCCTACTGCTTCTGGGAAAGCTGGGTGGCCTCCACTCCTATGTTTGACAGATGCTTATAGTGTGAATGGTCATCTAGACTAGAGATGAGCGAACTTGCAGTAAATTCGATTCGTCACGAACTTCTCGGCTCGGCAGTTGATGACTTTTCCTGCGTTAAATTAGTTCAGCTTTCAGGTGCTCCGGTGGGCTGGAAAAGGTGGATACAGTCCTAGGAGAGAGTCTCCAGCCACCGGAGCACCTGAAAGCTGAACTCATTTATGCAGGAAAAGTCATCAACTGCCGAGCCGAGAAGTTCGTGACGAATCAAATTTACTGTAACTTCGCTCATCTCTACTTCTGAGCATTGATTTAACTGAGCAATAATGGATACAAACGGATAAGATCTGTTATTGTCAGTTTTTATTTTTAACTGGAGAAGAACGGGGACGGGTCTAGACGGCCGTGTGAACGCAGCCTAAGAATAATTTGGCCCATCTAGTCTGTCCAATATTCTGAATACTATGAATAGTCCTGGCCCTATTTTATATGAAGGATAGCCTTTTTCCTTTGTTTTAAAGTACCGGTCGTCAAAACATATTTTCTAAACTAACTCAGATTAAATTCCCTAACTACTCCTAACACCCCTTCATGCTCTAAAAAAAAAAAAAAAAATTAATAAATTCTGAGCTTTAAAAAGCTGTGTATCGT
Source organism: Hyla sarda (assembly GCF_029499605.1). Lineage (NCBI taxonomy): Eukaryota > Metazoa > Chordata > Amphibia > Anura > Hylidae > Hyla > Hyla sarda. The sequence goes on along the minus strand of NC_079192.1, from coordinate 22,423,203 downwards.
ACCTTTTCTCCTTGCTCACATTGTCTGAGCTCCTGGCAGGATAAAGTGGGCGTTCCCCAACAGGCGTAATGTCACTGAAGCCTGCGAGAGCTGTGCCTCACCATGCACCACATACACTTCCTGTGTTTGGTCTCCTGCCAGGCGGGGAGGAGACCAACCTGTTTGACTTGTGGCAGGAAAAAGAACAGAGCCACCTAGTGGCCACTTTTTCAATAGCATTAAAAACATATAAAGGCTGAGAATTTTAACCACTTAAGGACCCAGGGCGTACCTGTACGCCCTGAGTCTGCTCCCTTTCTATAATGCGGGGCCACTGTGTGGCCCCATGTCATAGCGGGTCGTGCCCGGCCTCTAACAACGGCTGGGACCCGTGGCTAATAGCGCTATTAACCCTTTTTAGATGCCGCGTTCAAAGTTGATCGCAGCGTCTAAAGTGAAAGTAAACTACTCACAGCTAGCTCAGCGGGCTGTTCGGGACCGCCAAAGCGATATCACGGCGTCCCGAACAGCTGGAGGACACAAGGAGGGTCCCTACCTTCCTCCTCGCTGTCCAATCGCTGAATGACTGCTCAGTGCCTGAGATCCAGACATGATCAGTCAAGCGGCAGAATCATTGATCAATGTAAAAGATCAGTCTGTGCAGTGTTATGGCGCCCCCCCCCCCCCCGCTATGGGAGCTATAACACTGCAGAAAGGGAATAGAGATCATTTAACCCCTTCCCTAATGAGTTTGAATCGCCCCCCTTTTCCCATTTAAAAAAAAAAGTCAAAATAAACATGGTATCACCGTGTGCGGAAATGTCCAAATTATAAATAATTAATTAAACCGCACGGTCAATGACATTTGCACAAAAAAAAATTCTAAAGTCCAAAATAGCGTATTTTTTGTCACTTTTTATATAATGAAAAAATAAATAAAAAGTGATCAAAAATTCCAATCAATACAAAAATTGTACCGATGAAAAACTTCGGCATAAAAAATGAGCCCTCATACAGCCCCATACGTGAAAAATTTTAAGTTATAGGGGTCAGAAGATGACAATTTTAAACATACCGTATATACTCGAGTATAAGCCGAGTTTTTCAGCACGATTTTTCGTGCTGAAAACACCCCCCTCGGCTTATACTCGAGTGAACTCCCCCACCCGCAGTGGTCTTCAACCTGCGGACCTCCAGAGGTTTCAAAACTACAACTCCCAGCAAGCCCGGGCAGCCATCGGCTGTCCGGGCTTGCTGGGAGTTGTAGTTTTGAAACCTCCGGAGGTCCGCAGGTTGAAGACCACTGCGGCCTTCGACATCATCCAGCCCCCTCTCACCCCCTTTAGTTCTGTACAGTACTCACCTCCGCTCGGCGCTGGTCCGGTGCTGCAGGACTGTCCGGTGAGGAGGTGGTCCGGTGGGATAGTGGTTCCGGGCTGCTATCTTCACCGGGGAGGCCTCTTCTAAGCGCTTCGGGCCCGGCCCCAGAATAGTCACGTTGCCTTGACAACGGCGCAGAGGTGCGTTCATTGCCAATGTACTTCTGCGTCATTGTCAAGGCAACGCCTCTATTCTGGGCCGGAAGCGCGGAGAAGAGGCGCCCCCAGTGAAGATAGCAGCCCGGACCACTATCCCACCGGACCACCTCCTCTCCGGACAGCCCTGCAGGACCGGACCAGCGCCGAGCGGAGGTGAGTACTGTACAGAACTAAAGGGGGGTGAGAGGGGGCTGGATGATGTCGAAGGCCGCAGTGGTCTTCAACCTGCGGACCTCCGGAGGTTTCAAAACTACAACTCCCAGCAAGCCCGGACAGCCGATGGCTGCCCGGGCTTGCTGGGAGTTGTAGTTTTGAAACCTCTGGAGGTCCGCAGGTTGAAGACCACTGAGGGCGAATGATGAGAAGAGGATGATGAAGGGGGGGGGGGGGTGTGGGATGATGACAAGAGGATGATGAAGGGGGGGGGGGGGGGATGATGACAAGGGGATGATGAAGGGGGGATGTGTGGGATGATGACAAGGGGATGATGAAGATGTTAATGACGGGTCTGGATGATGACAGGGGGGGGGATGATGTATTTCCCACCCTAGGATTATACTCGAGTCAATAACTTTTTTTTTTTTTTTTTTTTTGCTGGGATTTTGGGTTGAAATTAGGGGTCTCGGCTTATACTCGAGTATATACGGTATACATTTTCCTGCATGTAGTTATGATTTTTTCCAGAAGTCCGACTAAATCAAACCTATATAAGTAGGGGATCATTTTAACCGTATGGACCTACAGAATAATGATAAGGTGTCATTTTTACTGAAAAATGTACTGCGTAGAAACAGAAGCCCCCAAAAGTTACAAAATTGTATTTTTTTTAAATATTTTTTATTTTTTTATTTTGTCGCACAATGATTGATTATTTATTTTTACTCTGTAGATTTTTGGGTAAAAAATAGAATTGGTGGCACAAAAAATAAGCAATCATGGATTTTTAGGTGCAAAATTGAAATAAATTTTATTTTTATTTTTTTAAAGGTAAGGGGTTAACAGCATGTAAATGGCAAAGTTTCTTAAGAACAATGGGTTAAAAGTTTAGTTTGGTGACAGGTATTCTTTAAGCATGCATGGGATAGGCATAACTAGATTAAACTCAAAGAGGGTTAGACAAGTGGCACCCCCTATGTTAGTGACGCCAGGGACATACCACCACTGAGCATCTGATAGGTTAGGCTGCCACCATCCCATGGCTGCGCCCAGACGTATGTTTCTTGGTTTTTCCGGCAGTTCATCGAGGAGCTGGCTGACGCCTTACAGTACTGCCATGAGAGGAAGGTTATCCACAGAGACATCAAGCCTGAGAACCTGCTCATGGGCTATAAGGGTGAGCTGAAGATCGCTGACTTTGGCTGGTCTGTCCACGCCCCCTCACTCAGGTATGTACATGTGGAGGGTACGGACGGTGGGTGGTCCATCCGCTCATTAATCCCGTTACTGATCCACTGATCTATGTCTTCTAGGCGTCGGACCATGTGCGGAACGCTGGACTACCTGCCCCCAGAGATGATCGAGGGAAGGACCCATGATGAAAAGGTGGATCTATGGTGCGCGGGGGTCCTCTGCTATGAGTTCCTCGTGGGCGTGCCTCCTTTCGAAAGCCCCTCGCACTCGGAGACCCACCGCAGGATAGTGAAGGTAGCCGTTCTTCTCCTACTGTCGGACTTTTTAAAGGAGAAATCCAGCAAAAATCAACTTAGACCCGGTCTACAGGAAAGGGGATAAGTAGCTGATCGCTGGGGGTCTGACCGCTGGCCCCCCTCGCAATCTCCGGAACAGCACCCGGCACTCAGTGAGGAGCATGTGCTGCCTGCAGGCAGCATGTGATCCATTCCTTTCTATGGGAGTGCCAAAAAGCCCAGAGGACTCTCAGCCCTCCCATGGAAATGACTGGAGTGCTTGCATTCTACTGAGAGCCAGGTCCCGTCCCAGTGGTCAGAATCCCCAATCCTTCCAGTACTTATCAGCTGCTGTATGCTCCACAGGAAGTTCTTTTCTTTTTTGAATTTCTCATCAATCTGACAAGTGCTCTCTGCTGACACCTCTGTCCATGCCAGGAACTGTCCAGAGCAGGATAGGTATCCTATAAGGATTTGCTCCTACTCTAGACCGTTCCTAAAATTGACAGAGGTGCCTGCAGAGAGCACTGTGGTCAGACAGAAAAGAAATTAAAAAAGAAAAGCACTTCCTGTTGAGCATTCAGCAGCTAAGTACTGGAAGGATTAAGGTTTTTTTTTTTTTTTTTTTTTTTTTTTTTTTTTAATAGAAGTAATTTTACAAATCTGTTTAGCTTTCTGGCACCAGTTGATTTACAAAAAATTTTTTTTTCCCAGTGGAGTACCCCTTTAACTTTTGCTGGAGTTCTCCTTTAGAGTACCTATCATGAAGAAGAAAAATTAATATGTTGGACATTAACACTTTCCTAGCAAGTTGCTAAATGCATTCTATTTAAAAAGTTGTATTTTCATGTTAAAATACATTTTGTAATCACCACTAGGGGTCTCCCTACGTGTCTGTTATAGATTTCGTACTTGTGCCGCGCTGGCATGAGACCGAAATCTCAGACTGCAGATGGGACACGTGACCAGCACAGCGCTGCTTCCTTCCTGTCAATCAATCAGGCAGGCGGGAGTGAGGACTGTGCCCGCAGCAGCTGCAGACATGGCCGGCAGGTGACAGAGCTGTGTGTAAAAGAAGATCTGGCCTCCCCCGGCCAGCAGCTGCGAGCTCCGCTGCTCTCCTTGGTCTAGCGTGAAGTGGGGGGGGGGGGGGGTGGAAGCGTTCCTCCACAGCAGGCTTCAGTGACAGCGCCGGCCCCCAACCTCCCCTCGCACATGGCAGCTAAAGGTATTTATAGGGGGTTTGAAGGAGAAATAATGACAGGGATAGTTATTGAGTGTCAGGCAGAGATGTCGGGGGGGAGATTAGGAACGGTTTCGTTTATTAGGTACTCTTTAAAGCGGTACTCCGGTGGAAAACTTTTTTTTTTTTAATTTTGTTTTTTATGAGCTGGTGCCAGAAAGTTAAACATATTTGTAAATTACTTCTATTAAAAAAATCTTAATCCTTCCAATAATTATCAGCTGCTGAAGTTGAGTTGTTTTTTTTTTCTGTCTGGCAACAGTGCTCTCTGCTGACATCTCTGCTTGTCTCGTGAACTGCACAGTGTATGAGTTTTGCTATGGGGATTTGCTTCTAAACTGGGCGGTTCCCGAGACAGGTGTCATCAGAGAGCACTTAGACAGAAAAGAACAACTCAACTTCAGCAGCTCATAAGTACTGAAAGGATTAGTATTTTTAATAGAAGTAATTTACAAATCTGTAACTTTCTGGAGCCAGTTTTTTCCTGGATAACCCCTTTAATCCTTCTAGTACTTATTAGCAGCTGTGTGCTACAGAGGAAATAATTTTCTGTTTGAATTTCTTTTTTGTCTTGTCCACAGTGCTCTCTGCTGACACCTCTGTCCAGAGCAGGATATGTTTGCCATGAGGATTTTCTCCTGCTCTGTCTGTGTCAGCAGAGAGCACTGTGGACAAGACAAAAAAGAAATTCAAAAAGCAAAGAACTTCCTCTGTAGCATACAGCTGCTAATAAGTACTGGAAGGATAGATTTTTTTTTTTTTTTTTTTTTTTTTTTTTTTAAATGGAAGGGATTTACAAATGTTAATGTTTCCAGCAGTATTATAGACAGAGACAACAATTCGTTTTGGTCTTTCAGGTCGACCTTCAGTTCCCGTCCTTCCTGTCCGACGGGTCCAAAGATCTCATCAGCAGACTGTTGCGTTACGTTCCAGCACAGCGCCTCTCGCTCAAGGGAGTCATGGAGCACCCGTGGGTGAAAGCCAACTCTCGTCGTATCTTACCTCCAGCCTACAGTACCAGCAAGTAATCTCCGGCTCTGGCCTCTACTGTAACGCACCCAAATCACCAAGAAGATAGGACATCTTGGACTACAGCCAGGGTGGGGGGGGTCTCTTCTAGAATCCTCAGTATCCTAATAGAAGACATTAGAGATGAGCGAACTTACAGTAAATTCGATTCGTCACGAACTTCTCGGCTCGGCAGTTGCTGACTTTTCCTGCATAAATTAGTTCAGCTTTCCGGTGCTCCGGTGGGCTGGAAAAGGTGGATACATTCCTAGGAAAGAGTCTCCTAGGACTGTATCCACCTTTTCCAGCCCACGGGAGCACCGGAAAGCTGAACTAACTTATGCAGGAAAAGTCATCAACTGCCGAGCCGAGAAGTTCGTGACGAATCGAATTTACTGTAAGTTCACTCATCTCTAGAAGACCTACCTGGATTGTACATGGCACTGGGGAAGGGGTCTCTCTGCACATCTGCAGTTCAGACTGGCTTTATATGCAGCTGAACAGAGATCAAATGTGCATCAAAGTAGTCAATTTCCTACTGCTTCTGGGAAAGCTGGGTGGCCTCCACTCCTATGTTTGACAGATGCTTATAGTGTGAATGATCATCTAGATGAGTGATCTCCGAACTGTAAACCTCCCGCTTTTGTAAAACTACAACTCCCAGCATGCCCGGACAGCCAACGGCTGTCCGGGCATGCTGGGAGTTGTAGTTTTGCAACAGCTGGAGGTCCACACTTCGGAGACCACTCATTTAGACTTGTGTGCAGCTGGATGGGCATACTGTCGGTGCGGTGTACATATGCTGTAATGTGAGGGGGGATCTCGTTTTTATTGGGGGGTCTATTTATACACTGAAGCCTGTTCCTCTATCTGGTGTTGTCACTAGTGTTTTAGTGCCTGTTTATATTCTTAACGTCACTTATGTATTTGTTGGATTTTTTTTCCTTTTCTTTTTCTTTTCTTGTAAATAAATTTTGTATATTTTTTAACGCGTTTCATTTTTCACTTTTATGTTATGTACGAGTAGCACACTCCTTTCCCTTTCAGGCTCTTTGGCGAGAGTAAGTGGCTACTTGTCAGCCATGTGCGGAATGCTGGAGGAAATAGGGGGCGCCACAGTGATGGTAAAGGGGGTGTGCAGGGAGTCTTGAGACATGCCATTGCTCCATATTACAATGATCTGATCTATCCTCCTCCTTCATTGGGGCCGATCTCTCCCTCCAACAGGACGTGACCCCCCCCCCCCTCCCCCAATCTCCTGTTTGTAATGGGCTGGTGGCGGCACAGTCACCATCTTGGTATATTCTTTTTTTTTTTTTTTTTTTTTAAAGGAATATGACGGCTGTATTTGCTTATAGCTGCAGACATGGTTGGGGTTAGAGATGAGCGAACTTACAGTAAATTTGATTCGTCACGAACTTCTCGGCTCGGCAGTTGATGACTTTTCCTGCATAAATTAGTTCAGCTTTCAGGTGCTCCCGTGGGCTGGAAAAGGTGGATACAGTCCTAGGAAAGAGTCTCCTAGGACTGTATCCACCTTTTCCAGCCCACCGGAGCACCGGAAAGCTGAAATTTATGCAGGATAAGTCATCAACTGCCGAGCCGAGAAGTTCGTGCCGAATCGCTCATCTCTAGTTTGGGTGTAAAGCCAACTGTACTGAGGCTGATGAGAGTTGACAAACTTTTTTAAATATGCACTCTCATTAAAGGGGTACTCCACTGGTAACTTATTTATTTTTTTTTTTTTTATGTACTGGTGACAGAAAGTTAACCAGACTTGTAAATTACTTCTATTCAAAAATCTTAATCCTGCCAGTACTTATCGGCTGCTTTTAAGATCCACAGAAAGTTATTTTCTTTTTGTTTTTTTTCCCTTTTCTGCCTGGCCACAGTGCTCTCTGCTGACACCTCTGTCCATTTTAGGAACTGCCCAAAGTAGGAGCAAATCCCCATAGAAAACCTATCCTACTCTGGACAATTCCTAAAATAGGCAGAGAGCACTGTAGTCAGGCAGAAAGGAAATTTAAAAAGAAAAGAACTTACTTCCTGTGGATCATAGCAGCAACTGATAAGTACTGGAAGGATTAAGATTTTTAATCTTAACAAATCTGTTTCACTTTCTGCCACCAGTTTAAAAAAAAAATAAAATAAAAATTCCAAGCAAGTTCCCTTTTTAACGCCTTAACTAATCATAGCTCATCTCACACTGAACTGCTCTGGGCTGTGTAGCAGAGTGAGGGAGGAAGTTCTCCCCTGTATGGCTTCAGATGATGTCACAGCCTGCTGGGGAACGCCCCTTCCCAGTCTGTGAATCTGACTGAGCAGAAAATACAGAGCAATATCAAGGTAGAAAACTAAAAAATAATTAAAAAAAAAATAAAGGCAGGGGGTGGTTTATTCTGATGGGGCAGTGACCTGGGAAGATTATAAAATTTAACAAGATCATGAGGTATTATTTTCTAGTGGTTGCACAACCTACAGAATCTCCTGTTTGTTTCTCAGCCAAGTGTCAAGGAGGCGGGGTCATATCTTTAAGTGCCACAACCAGGAATGCCTCGTCACCCTTTCCTCTCAGCTCCTGCCTAGATTGACAAACAGAGCCCTGTACACCAGTCAAGGAGGTGTTGTTAGATGAGGGGAGGTAAGCCAAACTGTGGCACCTGAGCAGCTTGGCCACACCTCCTTGACACTTGGCTGAGAAACAAACAGGAGATTCTGTAGGTTGTGCAACCACTGTTGTCTCCAGAAAAGGTAGTTTACGTTCCCACTGGTGGATTTTTCTTTTGCGGGTTTCCTGCTTCGTATTTGAAAGTGGCCAGGCTCTTCTCGGCTGTCCGCAGCAGACTTTCTGCAGCGGAATTTACGCTGCGGAAAATCCGCCGCAGTCCCTGCTGACTTCAATCGGGCTTGTGGCGGATTTTCCGCAGTGTAAATGCCGCCGAGGAGAGCCCGCCCCCTTTCAAATACGCAGTGGGAAACCCGCCAAAAACATCCGCCTGTGTGAATATACCCTAAGGCAGGAAAAAGACGAGCGGTATGATTCCTGCTGTTTCTAACAAACACCTTGGGGGAGATTTATCAAAACCTGTCCACAGAAAAAGTTGCTGAGTTGCCCATAGCAACCAATCAGATTGCATTTTTTTTAATATAAATTGCCTGTGAAAAATGAAAGAAGCGATCTGATTGGTTGCTATGGGCAACTTTGTCTTCTGGTTGTGAACAACTCACCTCCCTCCAGCTCAATGGAACTGAGCTGCAGTACCATACTCAAACTGAGGACATGGGTGGCGCTGTTTAGAGAAGAAAGCAGCACCGGTTTTCTCAAATCCTGGATAACAGCCATTGTGGAATTGCAAAGCTGGTATCTAGATAAAAGTTGAATAACAATGATAATCAGACAGTACTAAAAAATAAAAAAAAGTGAGAGGCAAGAAAAGAAAGGTCCCACCGAGATTTGAACTCGGATCGCTGGATTCAGAGTCCAGAGTGCTAACCATTACACCATGGAACCATTGTAAAGTGCCTGTCTACCTTATATCTAGCATGAATTCCTCAGCGCTGCCCCTTTAAGGAGATTACCACGGGGCAATGGATGTAAGTGGATTGTCGTTAGTATAGTGGTGAGTATCCCCGCCTGTCATGCGCGAGATTGGGGTTTAACTCCCTGACAGGGAGGCTGATCTCTTTTTGGCCCTTTTC